>NC_051848.1:82712358-82891473 GCF_002237135.1 Teleopsis dalmanni
GAAGTATGCTATCGGGAGCCATGTCTCGCCGTTCAGTTGTTGTAGGTGAGCGCCCACTGCTACGTCTGATGCATCTGTGGTTACACACATGGGTGCGTCAGGTGCTAAAAATGTGAGCTTAGTCGCGTTGATTATACCATCTTTGCATTGTTGGAAAGCTTGTTTAAGTTGATCGGTCCAAACAATTTTTCGTTTATCATTCTTTATTGAATTTTTGAAGAGACTATTTAGTGGTGCTTGCATTTGTGCTGCCTTAGGAATACACTTTCTGTAGAAATTGATAATGCCCAGGAAACGTCGAAGTTCCATTATGTTACTTGGCATTGTAAAATTTTTAATCACTTCAACTCGTTCTTGTGGGGGATTTAATCCTGTCGCTGATATTTCGTATCCAAGAAATGTGAGTTTTTCTACACCAAATTCGCATTTCGAACTATTGATTACCAATCGAGCAGCTTTTAGTTTTTGTAGGACACATTCAATATGTTCTCTATGTTTAGTGTCATTTTCCGAAAATATTAGAATGTCATCTAAGTAACAGAACACGAAATCTAATTCACGAAATATTGAATCCATGTATCGCTGAAAAGTCTGTGTGGCATTTTTTAGACCAAATGGCATCACGACAAATTCAAACAGACCTATTGGTGTGCTTACCGCTGTTTTCACAATATCATCTGGATTCATTGGTATGTTATAATATGCTTTCGTGATATCGATCTTAGAGAAAATATTACTGCTGTGTAGTATTTCGGCTATGTCATCAATGTGCGTAATTGGGTAGCTATCAGGTTGGGTGTGGGCGTTTAATTTTCGGTAGTCACCGCACGCTCTCCATCCACCCGTTTTTTTCTTTACTAAATGTATAGGACTTGCCCAGGGGCTGCTGGATGGCCTCACTATACCTTGATGTAGTAATACACGGAACTCATCTTTGATTGCTCTTAATTTTTCACCTGAAAAACGCCGTGGGCGTTCTGATCTTGGCTGGCAATTTGTTATTATTCTGTGTTGAACGCTGTTTGTTGTTGGTAGTTGGTACCTGTTCAAATTTGTTACGTCAACATATTTTGCGATGACGTCATGGAATTTGATGGATGAATTTATTGTCGAAACATTTTCGTGGGCTACTTCTTTCAGTAGACCCTTTGACTGTAACGTGGTTTGCGTATCAATGAGCGATTTTGCCCTCAAATCGATTTGTAAGCCGTAGTGCGTGAGAAAGTCTGCCCCAATTATGGCTGTTTTAACATCAGCGATGATGAAATACCAGTTGAAGTCTTTTCTAAGGTTTAAATCTATTGCTAGTTGCTTGTTGCCAAAAGTTTTGATTGCAGTGTTGTTCGCTGCATAAAGAACTAAATCGTCTGGTTGCATTTTACTTTTTGGATTGATGCCTGGTAGTGGAAGTAGTGATATAGCTGACCCAGAATCAATTAGAAAATTAATGTTGTTTTTTCTGTCATAAACATGTAAACGTAGCTCTTGGTTTTTTATGCTGTCGCCAACCGCGTTTGATGACGACAGCCTCGCTAGTTTCCCTGTCGATTATCGCTTTTACGTTTGCCAAACTCGCACGGTTGGCTACATTTAGTCGCTGCTGCCCCAAATTTTATGTGGTAGTAACAGACTTTCTCACGTCTGCAAGAACTGCTGCGGCTGCGGCTGTTGTCTCTACCACGATTGTCTCGTTTCTCCAATCTGTCTAAAGTTGCTGCTATGTTGATAAGCTGCTGATTTATTTGTTGGACCGAACTTTCTAATGTTGTTACGCGGGCTTCCAACTTGTCATTTGATTTGTTGGCGTTTGTGGTCATTACGTAAGATGGTACTGGACTGTTGTCTAATATTCTATCAGCAATTTCTGCTAGCTCATCAATACTTGTGGTTTTGCATGCTGATAGAATGCATCTTACACTGTTTGGCATACGTTGCAGCCACAGTGTTGTTAATGCCTCCTCTGAGACATTTGCGCCTGCTAATGTGCGCATTTCACGTACCAGTTGGCTTGGTTTTTTGTTCGAAAGTTCCAGACCGGTGAGTAGCTTTATGAGCTGCTTTTCTGACGATTCTGAAAAACGAGAAATTAGTTCTTTCTTTAATTTGTCGTATTTGCCTGTTTCAGGAGGATTTTTTGCAATATCCGCAACTTGTTGCAGCGTTTCTGCATCCAGCGCAGTAATTACTGTATAGAACTTCGATAAATCTGCTGTGACTCGGCTCATATGTAGTAGGCCCTCAATTTGCGCAAACCATAACGTTGGGTCCTTGGTCAAAAAGTTTGGCAACTTCATTTGCCCAATCGCTTGCACTGCCGACGCTTCCGCTTCCATAGGCCGGAATTTATTTGCCTCTGTTGGAGTCTCTGCATGTTCAGTTTCTTGCATTTTGCGTTTTCCTTGAAGTTTTTTTTGACGGGGTCACCAATTTATGGCCTTATACCATAATTTTATATAAACAAATAAAAAACACGTTTAGATTGTTCATTCACTATTTTATTTCTCACTAGCGTCAACTTGAAGTTGGCTGCTTAACCTAAACCCAAAAATGTCATTTTTGGTTTCCCTTTGCCGGTAGATGGCAAAGTGAACGCCACATACTTACTACGCATGCGCCATCTGCTGTCGTGTGTGGAATTCATATAAAAATTTGACAATTTAGTTCTGCTGGGGTTATATAAGTTATGGTATGTATGGCTACCCATACGCACCACACAATGCATTTTAATTCTTGTTGTTGGTGGTTTTCATTTAGGAGTTGCCTACTTTAAATTTAAAATTTGAAAATTTGTTCCTATTAGCTGACTTCTCTAAATTCGCCTGTTATACTGGGGCTATCTTTTAAGCCTTGTGCCTAACAAAGTAAACACAGTGGCTATTGAGTGAAAATGTTTTCTTGGTTTTTCGAAGTATTCTCTATGATGAATTAATTAATGATTGAATTAATTTTGAATGTCTCAACGGCTTTTTTAATTTGGCTAATAATACTCAATTTTTTTTAATTTACTACTTCTTTCTGTTAATATTGAAAAAGGTTGAAAACACTTATTTTATTCACTCAATCATGTAAAAATAAAATATGCCCTCCTATAAGTGTAAAGTTTTATTATTCAATTTCGAAACTTTTACTTTAAATTTTATTACATGTTTTCAATTTATAAGCCTAATACTGCGTTTCCACTACTTACTTAGTAACATTCAGTTTTTGTCGTTTACAATACCATAGTTTACTTATGGCACTGAAAAGAGCTTTTATGTGTCAAAAATTTTTAGTTTTAGAGCTTTTCTTTATTTACATTTTAATTGTAACAAGCTGACATTAAGTTTTGTGTTGTTGGAAGAAAATAATTCTGCATGGAAAAAGCAGAAAACTTAAATAATTTAGTATATAATTGTAGTAAACGTACGTTGTACAACACTAAAGGAGATAATGACACAGAGCTGTCAAAAAGGCATCGATATACATATTTTATATATTATATTATTATTATTTGTATACGTGGCGTAACTGTTGTAAACTGTCGGTACTGTGATTTCATTCTCTACGCGGGGACGGTTAGAAACAGGTTCATAATATGGTCGTGTCTCAACTTTGAATGCTGCCTAATTATAATCGGGCGGACGCGAGCTCAAATCCAAGGTGAAACAGCATATGGCGAGGGATGAATGGTCATGAATAGTTGGTCCTTAATATGCAAAATCTGGATACCTGTCGACCTCTAGTATTAATCAGACTTCTCTCGATAAAAGGGTTATGTCGTGGATGACCTCACAATCCCGAATTTAATTAATTTTCTTATGCATAGTTTTTTTAATAATAACTCTAACGAGCTTGATGTCACTCTGACGGCATGACCTTGAAATGATTCCTTTACAGAATCATCCAAATCTGTGTACGCGCCGACCATTGGGCTGGAAGCCGTAATCCTTCTTGACAGCACTACAGTGTGCGTCAAGATGAATCACGATAGGCTACTGTTTTCTTCTCCGCTTGCGGAAACAGTAAATGTACGAGCAAAAACTTCATCGCGATCTCAAGTAAGGCGGCAGGTAATGATTGAAGTTTTGCCTTCAAATTTCGAAGCTGCTGAATCTTGTGATTCCGACACCAGCAGTGTGGTCTCACTAAAGTACGGTCTAACTGTCGTCGGCTCCAAAGTTAGCAACCTCACTTTGGAGTCTCCAAAATTCACTCACCTCAAAAGAAATGAACGAAGAAGGTTAGAACACTTTCTGAGAAATTTCGTTGTCTGTTTTGGTTTTTAAAATTAAAAATTCGTTTCGAGAAATTGCGCCAAAGTTGCAATTTGGTGCACAAATATCATACTACTAAAAGGAAAAGGCGAATAGAATTTTAATTACAAAAGCACTAAAAGATATAATTATTTCACAAAAATATACGAATTATTAATTAATTAAAATTTTTATGATGAAACGAAAGTGCGTACTTGGATGTTTAAATTTCAAAAATCTTTATATTTTTTCGAAGAATTATTGAAGATAAATTGTTAATGATGCGATTTTTAATCAACAAAAAATTACTTTAGATAAAATGCTTAATTTGCTTTTAAATTCATTTTATTTCATTTTATTTTCTCTTATATTTAATTTTTTAAAATTAAAGAAACAAAAAAAAAATAAATTTGGCTGAACAAAATTATTGGCACAGCTAATTCCAAAATTAAAAACCAACTTTAAAAAAATATTTTCAATAACAATTAAAATTTATTGGCCAAGCTCTTCTATGGTATTTAATAACAGCTACTATTTACTTTGGAATCGAAGAAATCAATTTTTGTGTGGTTTTGGCCAAATATTTTGCCACTCTTTACCAATGCCACCTTCAGTTCTGCCTTTGTTGTTATAATGGGTTTCTTTGGACGTCTATCAAATTCTTTCCACAAATATTCAATGGGGTTGAGATCTGGAGAATGAGGTGGATGCACAATGTGTGTTTTACATGATGAGCGAGCCACATCGCATCATTAACAGGATAAAAATAGTGCTAAAGTTCAATTTACTTGCTGTGCGAATAATTTTGTTTGTCACTGTATAATAAACTACCAATTAATTTGTGCATGTTGGTTTTAATTTAGGGCTTTGAAATTAGTATAAAAAAGTGATTAGAATGTTATTTTCTCCAAAATATAATAATAATTAGAAAAATGGGAAAATCTTGAAGCAAAATCAATATTTTTAATTGTACTTCGGTTGTGTGTTTTTATTATAAATATATATTCATAATTATGTTAATTACATTTTAACAAATTTCATGTCTGTAAAATATTATATATAATATTATATACCTATGTACTTTAGAAATATATTGTACAATTTATGATTTTGTATTTGTTTTTTTCTTAAAATCATACGGACATAAGGGCTTGAACATGAAGTTGCTTGAACACAGCCTGCGATTTAGTTAATTTGATCTGTGTTGTTCGTAACTAATATCTTTGTATCAAAAATCCTTAATGATTGGCCAAACTGTGTAAAATGCTTCCTTAAGAGTTTTAAGTAATCTCGGTTTTATGGTTATTATTATAGAAATGAGTGGAAGACTCTGTTAGGAGTTACGTACTAACTTCTCTATTAGATGATAACTTTTGCTTTAAATTAATTTTTTTATGACTAATTGTGACTAATTATAAGTATGTACTCACATCAATAATAATCATACCATTGCTGAGTTTAGTTGACCTATTCTTTATTTATATTTGATTTATAAAGCAAATTTTAAATTTATATATAAACTGAAAAAAAAATCATGCCTATATTTACTCATTATAATGATATGAATAGGTATATACAATGGATTTTCTTAAAACAATAATTTTTACTATTTCTTTTAATGACTAATAAACATTTCGGTTATAAGGCACACCGATTTTAATATTTGACAATTCTAGTATGCTAAATAAATAAGAGAAATTTTTTTGCGATATTACACAAAGAGGCACAATGATTCAAAATTTCCTCTCATTTTCTCATCTTTATCTTATGTGGTGTAAATGTTCGTGCTTTCAAAAATTAGTTACTTTGTTTTGGGTTTTCAAATAACAATAGGAACTTTTTGCAACACTTCCATAGAAGTTATAATATCGAACTTAATATATTTGTATTAGAATGCTATAAAATTCATATTAACCAAGCATTTATAACTTATAGACTATAAGAAAAAACTATCTGAATCATCTACATTTATATGATTAAGGCCATGTGTGAGTTCGAGTAAATGGATGGTAAATTGAGGGAAATAGTAAATTATGTCGGTATGGTAGCGAATGTTGTTATTTACCAGTATTTCGAGTAGGGTAAATTAGATAAAAATTAGGTAAATAAGGTGTTACCATTGTGAAATTTTTATAAGATGTTTAATAAATAAATAAATAATTTTGAAAACTTTTAACCAAAAATAATAAATTATTGCAATAAATAAATAAATAATTATTTATATAAGTGCATTGCAAAAATTTGTAGGAAATTTCAATTTACTCTAAGCCTAAGTAAACAGACCTAAAACTTAAAAACTTTTGTAAAAATAGTCTTCCGTCAATTGGTTTCAGTTTTTATATAATACTTTAAAAGTACAATAAGGATGGAATGGAATTTTATCAATATTTGAATTTAATCCTATTGGATTATTTGATCCTGTTTGATGAAGAAATAAGAGATGAATTATTGTTATTGCTAAAACAATAAAAGGTAGAATAAAGTGAAAAGTAAAAAGTCGGGTTAAGGTAGTATTGTCAACTGCAAATCCTCCTCTTACTCATTGGACTAAAACAATACCTAAATATGGGATAGCAGATTATAGATTATATATGTATGTATTTATCATATTTTATTTGTTACAATATATAATTTGTTTACGTGATAAAATTTTACTAAACAAAACGATTATTTTATATTACTAGAATGGAAACTGGAAATATATGAATCATATTACTGGAAACTGGAAACATATAAATCAAGTTTGTCGGAAATCAATTGTATCACT
The DNA here is from genome assembly GCF_002237135.1 of Teleopsis dalmanni. NCBI lineage: Eukaryota > Metazoa > Arthropoda > Insecta > Diptera > Diopsidae > Teleopsis > Teleopsis dalmanni. Next base: position 82,719,358 of record NC_051848.1, read on the forward strand.
TAGATGTATACAATTATCAGCTAAATATACTCCAATGAATCCTCGTTGCATATTAGTTAAGCAATTAATAATGCCTATAGTTATGTATTCTAGTCTGGTCTACAGCAAACTTGACTCAGACTCCCTATACAAATTGAGAGCTTTAATGAACTGCCTGACAAGGTATAACTATGGACTCAGGCGTTTTTATCATTTCATTGGCTACAGGAATAACATTCTAGGATGTGATATTGAGCAATTTATTAATAAATATGTTTGTATATTTTTGTTTAAAATTGCTACGATCCAAATCCCTGGGTACCTTTTTATTAATCTATGTAAATTGCATTCAAACAGATCTATTCAATATTTAATTCAAAGGTTCAACCACTTTTCTGCGGCTAGTTTCTTTTTTTCTAAATGCGGTAAGACTCTGGAACTCGTTATCTAGCGATACCAGAAACGCAAACAACTTAGTGTGCTTCAAGAAGTTAGTTTTTCAGGAACTGTCTTAGCTTATTATTACAATCTTATATTAATTAATATTGTTTTATTCTTATATCTTATTTTGATTAATTTTCTGCTTATCATAAATATATTATTTATTAATATATAAATATTATTTTTTATTATTTCTTTTTTTTGTTACTGTTATTTTTTCTTTTATTTTGATTTCATTTATAATTGCTTTCTTTTTATCTTTTTTAATTTTCATTGTTATTAAGACTACATATTAATATATTAATTAAGTTAATTTTAAAGCAATAAATTAAATAATATATTCAATTTTATTTGTTAGTTTGTAAGTTAGCATGTAAGATAGTGCATTGAAAGGGTGTCTCTCATAGCACTTCATTAAATAGAAAAAAAAAAATATATGATATGTAGGAAAGTAGGAAAAAATTATAATACTGCAAACCCAAGAGGTAAGAGGTAAGATCATATGTATTCAATACGTATGCCAAAATGTTGTAAAAAATAAATTTTCTTTGTAGGTTCTCATCGCTACGCTTAAAGTAAGTGGAGTTTTCTCTTCTTTGATTTAGGAGATTTTGTGAGTACTCTCGGTATGATATATATTATGATATAATTTTTATAACGTCATTTCTGCATCTCTGCCCACTGCAGTTGTTTTCTACTCTACATGTTTGCCGACCGTTAACCATTTTGTTCTTGTACTTTGCAATTTATAATTTTATTGTAATTTTACTTATCAATTAAACTGCATCAAAAAACACTTACTGAGTTGGTCTCAGTAGTTTTTTATGGACGCACCGGGATAGTGGCGCAACTTTCCGGTATTTGCTAGTCACTTTATATAACGATTTGTGCAATTAATATATAATTTTTTAAAGTAGTTTTAAAATAACAAAAGTATTTCATTTTGTTTAATTATATTAAAATAACGACGTTCAAATATTTTTTGTGTTTTCTGGAAAATTTTTTCTTTTGGTAATTAAACGTGTTCGGTATTTTTTGCTATTTCCATAACTCTAAATATACTGAAGCAAATTTTGGAAGAAGTCCCTTTTTTGCAATGAAAAATAACTTGCTTCCCTTCTCCTGTCTTCAAAAATTCTCCTGTCAAAAAAAAAAGAAAAATTGATTCAAAATTAATTCAAATATTAATTTTTTATGTAAATTGTATAAATTATTTAAATATGTATATATAAACGCATGTACATGTCATATACATATATCGCAAAATAACCAAAGAAAATCACATGTAATTTTTGTAAATCAAACGACGAAGACATTTCTTGTGCTTAATCGCTAATTGCTTTTAATTTATGTGTCCTGTGGCCTGTGAGCCTTTCATTTCTTTCTGTGTAACAAATCGAGTTTTTTAATTTAATCCATATTCAGGTAAGTCATCTACAATTTTATTTATTTATTTACAAAAAGCAAGTTTGAAGTTAAAGTTTTTGGTTATGTTTATTAAAAATTCAAGCAACATTTCGTTAAAATGAAAACGTGTAGTATGTTGCGTAGTAAAGCACATTTGGCTTTAAAAGCTTTACGATACGCAAAATGCTGCCAACTTTTCAGAAGTGTAGAATGTTTATAAACATTTTTGTTTCAATTATGTTGCTTATCTACTACGGTGAGCTTTGCAGACATCATATTTTTAGTCTGCATTTTAGACTAGTTTTTAACATTGTGCTAAATACAATACAAGCAAATCTCATACCCATAACTTAAACCTCAACTGACTGACTTAAGTATAAATTAAGTCAGCAAAGTTGAAGCATGACTTAAGTCAGTATTGAAACTTAAGTTTTTTACGACTGCAAAATCGTTGCTAAGAGTCACACTACAAGCGATCAAGTGGATTGATTCAGTCAATTGATAATTTATATCAATCGTAGTGATTGTTGATCTTTTGATCGCCTACCTAACGTGGCACAAACTACAATATATTAGTGTTTAAATAGTGTTTTAAGGTATATAATTTAAAAATGAAAAATGAATAAAACATTTATGTATATCTAAATAACTATAAATAATAAAATATAAAATAAATACTGAACTTAAAATTTCTTTAATGTATTTAAATTAAATAAGTTAAAGTGAACTATATTATACATAAGGAAAATGCAACTATTTAAATAAATATTTTATTTAAAAGCAAAATAAAGAAATAAAAAGTAAAAATAAACAAATTCAAAATAATAATTAAACTAAAACAAATTGATTTAAATGGTAGGATTCCGATTTTAATAAATACAGCTTTTCAAAATCTTTTCCCTTGAAGCTACATATCAATTTAATTTATTCTCCGAGATAAAAAGATATTTTCAAATTAAAACTAAATGAATTTTAACATAAGAACTACTAACAACACGAACCTTCGGGCACAGCGAAATCGGTACCACTAATTGCCACTAGATGGCAGGTGAAGTGTATCTCGAGTGAGATGTTTTGGCAAACACTTTAATACAAATAATTATAATCCGTTGGGCATAACAGATGGGCATAACCTGAATATAGGAGTCATGTTACTTAAATATATATAAATATGATAAAAAATTATAATTATTGCATAGGGAAATCGAAGTCGTATCATTTAAATAGATATAAACTATGCCAGAAAGTGATTATCATATAATGAAACTTATTTAAAAAAAGAAATAAAAAATATTTATATAAAATAAATTATTTAAGGCAACAGCAAATTAAATAACAAAAATATATATGATATTAAGAAACTTAAATGAATAAATTAATAAAAAACATTATGCATTATTTATTTCATGGTCTTGAATCGACAACACTGTTTCAGTCAAACATTAAGTTATCAGAGAATAATATGTTTGGTTAAAAGTTTACCGTTTCACTATATAAAACGTTTAACAACCTCTTAACGTATAGAAATTATGATAACTTTCTATAGAAATAATGATTTCGTTGTAGGTAAGTTTTCTTTCACTCGAGCGAAAACTGCGAATAAATTTGAAGAAGGTTTGAAGCATTCGAGATTATGCAAAGAATGTTATTTTTTCAGCCAATCCTCAAACACTCAATATTTTTAAAATGAACATCCGTCAAGTTATGGCCAAGCTTCGTACCAATTATGTGGAACAAGGTATAAAAGTAGGGGTTAGGTACTCTCTTCAATAAAATATTTTACTTTACTTGACTTTATTATATACATTGTGTTTAAAATAAAAAAAATTTTCTAAATGAAATCAATTTATATAAATAAATAAAATATAGAGGATAAAGTGTTATTCAGAAGAAATATAATTATATTTAGTTACTTAAACACATTAGAATAATATACACAAACAATCAAATGTTATTTACAAAATGAAATTTTTTAACAAATAATATAAATAAAACAGTAGATACAGTGAAAACTCTCTAAAGCGGACATTTATCGTTAGCCAATTCCATTCGAGTGGAGTGTCCGATTTAAAGAACACTCCACACTTTTTTTTTAAATATCTTATTAAAACTTTTATTTTATTATATTTATGTAACAATGAAAAGAACACTTAATACATTCAAAAAGTTGAAAACAGGAGGTTTCAACTTAAGAAATAAGTCACTTCTTGAAAAATTTTGAAATTGTCGATTGACGCAAGTTTTGTTGTTTTCGCTGGAAGAACCGATTATACAGATGACTTTCCTGTTTTTTGACAAATTCAAAAGATATAAGATCGTCATTACAAAATCACTATAAATTGGCAATAGGAATCAGTCCGTTTCGTTCGTGTATACCTCATGATGTCGATCAGCTATACTTTCAGAATCTGCTATCGTTTTCAATTGTTTCTACATTTTTGTTATTAGTAAAATTTAACTCGACCTCCGAATTTTCTGTCAAGTAATTGCTATCTATTGCTAAAAATTCTTCACAGCTAGTCTTAGCTATCACAGTTGATAGCTCATAAATCGAAATCATTGTTGACTTGATTTCATTTTTCTCAAACCCTGCCTTTTGGAAGTGTTTACAAGTGGTCTGCTTTCCCAATCACAATTGGTTTTTTCGTTTTAATCAACGATATTTACATAAAACGATATTTACATAGCACTGCAAGTCTATAAGTCTTTCTTTCGATAGTTTGCCTCTATGGCATTTTTAAACAGTAAGGCTTTGTTGAACATCGAGACTATTTACAGCAGTACCTTCTCCAGAAATGCACCCAAAAGACATATTAGGTCTGTTCCACAAGCTACTCGTAGTAAGTCTGAGTAACACTGTGTATTTTCGTGTAAATTTTACTTGTGTTTTACTTGAGTTTTACTACGAGTAGCTCGTGGAATAGACCTATTATGTTCATGTCCACCATCTTTGCAACCAACCATTAGATGCCACAAAATCGGCTTCACCGAGTTTCACATCAATTTCATTATCCTTAGCTTGAATAATTTGGACAGATATCAGAATGCTTCGATTTCGTATATTACAAAACCAGCTGAAATAGCATAAATCTATTTTTTGTCGTCTGCATTCATAAAGCATCTCTTTGTATTAATATTGTCTGATTTTGAAAAATTGATTTATTTTGACAAATTTGATTTTTTATTTATACTAAGGTTTTTTCTCCCTGTCTCCCTAATATTTGCAATTTAACGCTTCAAAACTGTTCATAAAAGCGTAAAAGCGCAACACCATCTATGTCTCTAATTTCCATTTAGTCTGATTATCTTAAGACTTTTTGAAATCTTCGTTGTTCATTTCGTCTGTTATTAAGAAGTTCACATCCGGCCAAGAGAGGTATTTTAAGGAATTTACCAAAAATCCTCTGTCCGCGTCCTGGTTAGAGAGGTGTCCTCCTAAAAAGGTTTATGTTGTTCTGGAAAATGATACAAAAATCTGGTTTCAGAAAAATTGTACACTCAAGAGAGTACTCGTTGCTCCAATTGTTTAAAAAAAAATTATTTTTGAATATAGGTAAAATGCTTTAATATTTTTGTGCATATTCAATAGTTAATTTCAGGTGGAACATTTCCGCCCCTTGTTATATGCTTGATATATTTTATTTAACATTTTTTCATCACAATAATTGATTATCCGATTTGTACGGACTAAAAACAATACACTTCGTGTGTCACACCGTTTGTACTCCGGAATTTTATCGTGAATTCTTCAAGGTAGAGTCCCTTTGTTAGTTATCCAGTAATAATTTTTTTCGTTAGCCTGCATCCAGGCTTCATTTAGATTTATTTGTTTACCTTTTCTTGGACATTATTAATTTTCGAGATCATATTGTTTCCTTCTGAGTTATAATATTTTCAATATTAAGTATTAATTAAAAATTGTGATATTAAATATTAGTACTTTTCTTCGAAAAATTTCAAATTGCAAAAATAAACTTGGTGAAGAACTGCGTTTGGTTTTAAATTATGTTACCATTCAAAATATGCTAACAAGACAATGTTCTGCCATAATATTTTCAAATGGAATTAGCAATTATATAATTGCAGTAAAAAACCATATATTTTAATATATTGACTGAAATATTTCATAATACATACACTTTTAGGATATAGCTACATGATTCCCAACATTTAATATAGCGATATGTCTAATGTTGAGCCTTTTTCGGGTTAGTGCATCTGGGCACTTTTACTCTTTGGTCATTTCTGTTTTTCTCATAAGCATTGTGTTTTTTCAATGACTAATCTAAGATCTGCGTGTCGATCCGCCCGGTTAGTGATTACTCTGAGATTAGATAGGCAGCCTAAGTAGGGCAACCTGTCGGTTTTAGCATATAGCTTCAGGGATCTGACCTTTATGTATTTTTTGACTGGATCTATTCTAAGGTCTCCTAGCGATATGTGAGCACATATCGTTATTAAACATTCCCTTTGACAGAGACAACATATTATATGTTGCTTGACTTTGTTATTTTTCTTTGCATGTACCTACATGTATCTTGACACTAGGTAGACGCGGTTTATCAACTTTTTTGTTTTTGCTTTATTATTATAGACATGCTTAGATACACTTTAATTTGTTTAAAGAATGTTGATAAACATTTTATTCATATTATTAACATTGTCACTCTATTCTAAACAAGAATGTTTCCAGAAAAGTTGTTGTATTAGTTTTCTCTTGATTTTTTTTGTTTTGAGTTCATTGAACTAAAAACAATATGAGTTACATTTAAACTCTTATTGTAATGTTTTATTTATTTTTATAGAAAATGCTCTTTAACTCTTTTGACTATATTATAGCTTATTTTCCCACTTTTTTACACGAATTTCGTGTGGATAATTTCACAAAAATTATATTGAATACCGTTTATTGGATTCTGCAACAGTGCATGGCTAAATAAATAAATTCGCTATAATCGACAGATCAGTAGCATTTGCGTATTCCTGTTAAAAACAAGTGTCTTCTTTGACCAAGAAGCTCAAATGCATATAAATTTTTACAAGAAAAACCAAAAAAATTTTTTTTTTAAAAAATATAAGTTAATTCTATTTCAAAATTAAAGTAATACTTAACTTGAATTCATTGTGACCAATGTTACATAGCAAAGAACGGTTCGATATTCAAAAAAATAAATTTTAACACGAAATCCTTACATATTGGTAAGTTTTATATTGGGTTTAAAAAAAATTGAAAAAAAAAAATAAAATATTTATATGGACCAAATAACATATAAAGCAAAATAATTGGAAATCTACAACATTTTGGCGCTTTTTTTAGTGAAATAGCTGTTTTTAAATAAAAAAAAATCAAATTTTCCAATTGGAAAATGAATGTTATCCTCTTACTATCCTCTAAGAATGCACAGGAAGAAGCTTTACTTTTATTTGTCGCGTATAAAATGTGTGATTTTAATTGCAATAGTCATTGTTTTAATTTTTTATTAAATAATTTATTATACATAATTCAGAAATATTTTCAATATTTATTAAAAGTTTGCATAAGTACACGTGATTTTAAACAGACTTCCAGTGCAGAATATACACCATTTTGCTTGAGCATATGTTGTTGTTTTCTTTAGAAATCCAAGGCGGTTTAATTCCAATTAGTATCCTTTCAGCATCACCATACTATCTTTCTCTTTCACCCAAACTGATTATTCTCATATGATACGTACCGTATTGTAGTGCGTATCCTTTGATTTGTTAGTGTGTGAACAGTACCTCTTCTTACTCTTTCTAACCAATTCTAGTCGTTTAACGTGATAATTGGTTCCAGTAAAAAATGTGATGGTATATAATTCATATGTTAATGATGTTGTAAGGATTTATTCCTTGATAGAGTATGTGCTGAAATGTTAATACAATAAATCAGTAAAAACAAAAATATTAAAATAATGAAAATAATTATATCGAAATTAATAATCGATTAATCAACAATAATCAAAATGTTAACAAATATTACAAATAATCTTATCAAATTGAAATATATGTGTTACATATGTATAATTATATTTTCTTTAAAAGACGTTAAATAATTGTTATATATATATCTGCGTTTTGTGTGCTTTACTTTGATATTTCAATTGAAAATTTTGATGTGAACATATAAAAAACGGAATATATAAAAAATAATTATCTATTAATGGTTTCTCTAGTTCTGGATATAAAACAATTTAAATTAAGTGAATGGATATTTTTGTAAAATTTAATTAATACACTTGCTAAAAAAAAATTATTTCAAATTATTTTATGTTGGATCAAATCATATTTTTCACGAATATTATATTTCACTTCATATGTCTCAAAAGAAAATTAATTAAACTTAATTTATTAAAAAGAAATTAATTCATATATTAGCAAACCTCACTTATTTAAAACTAAATTTCTTTTATTAAGTGAACTGAACTTGGCAGTAGCGCTGCAAGGGAAAAGAGGCTCTATCAAAATATAATTTATAAATAACTAAAAATATTTATATTAAATATTATTTCATTTTTTTTTGAGTAAAGAAAGCAAGATATTAAAGATTTATTAGTTCTTGAAATTCTTATTGGTAACAATATCAATAAACTTAATTGATGTAAAATTCAATTTATACAGATATTTATTAAATTAATAATTATTAAATATAATAAATAACATATAATAAATGAGATTAAAAAAAAAACAAATAATTTCAAAAATAATATATATTAAAAAAAGAGTAAAATATATATAAAATTAAAAAGTAAGTAAATAAAATAAATTCAAAATTAAAATCTGAACAAAAAAAAAATGAAATAAAATAAATAGTTCTATAAAATTTTACTTAAAAAAACAATCTCTTTCTTCATAATTGGCTTTGAAAATGAAATAAAATAATTAAAAAAAATCTATAAAATCATATCAAAGACACAAGTGCTTATTGATAAGTTCATGGTCTTGTCAAAAAACTATTTTGTTTACTTATGAGAAACCTAAAAATAAAATTAAGTTTCTTATATTTTATACATATAAATTATAAGTGCATCACATATAAAAACTAATAAATAATGTTAGCCCGCCGCCGATCTCCGTAGCGCAAGGCGAAACATACTGATTTCAAGGCCCGTAGGTCCCTGGTTCGATTCCTACCAGCAGAAGTGGTTTTTTTCATTTTGCTGGAAAATATTAACAATAAAATAAATATTAACAGATAAATTAATTTCGACTTCAATCAAAGCCATTATTTGCATAGATTATATTTCAAGTATTAGGTTACTTTGAAGAGCACAGAATCATAAAAAAAATTGTTACAAAAATATTTTAATTATTTTTTTGAATTTATTTTAGTTTCTTAAGTTTTTTTTAATTATATTTTTTTTATTATTTTTAATTAAATTTAATTTTAATCAAACCCTACAAACTGGATAGTCTGTTAAGGAATTAAATTAGTTTTGACAATAATTTGTTAAATTTTTTTCAAACGTTAATTATAATGTTTCAAAATATTGTTATTTTTTTTTTTTTGAAAAATATCGTGTGTTGGATATGAATAGTGCAATCTTAACTATTTGCTAATTCATTACTATTACTGAATTGTACTTAATAGATGTAAAGTAATACGTGTGCGGGTTTCAGTGCCCATGTTTAGTGCCCACATTTAATTATTATGAAATCAAATAAACGTGTTCTGTATAAATTATGTAATTTTACTTCATATGTATCTACATTGCTACTGCTTTTTTATTAATAAAGGGATAGCTCTTGCGATACATCAGAATCCTTTATTTGAACTCCAATGTCCTCACAATAAACCATTCAGGAGTGCATTCGTCAAATGTGGGTTGTGGAAACATGCAGATCAGAAACTGAACCGTTTTCAAGCAATATCTGAACAAGTCACCACTTTCGATATTGTATATGAATATTTGAATATTATTTATTAATATTTAAAAATTATATATGAAAATTTAAGTATACAAGTATACAAAAACAATACACAAGGCAAATCAACATAAAAGCTAAACGTTTGTTCCTAATGTTCTTTCTGGCATGGCAGCCATTTGCATTCATTGCTTGTATTAGTATATATATAATAAATGAATGATTGGACTTAGACTAAATTAAAGCGAGTGCAATACCTACAATGAAAGCCAAAAACATTTGTCTATATCTGGCGTCCTTTTTCTTAAGTTTTTCTTTCCTATTATGCCATGCTACGTAGCATAACAGGACACTCTTACAATTACAATTTTGAATTCGCAAAGTAGGCAAAAGTTTGTTGTTTACTACTCCTATATGCAGAATCTGGAGGACTTCGTAATGCTCACGGGTTAAGAGAACTCTACTAGCATCCAATAAACTTAACCGAAAGGTGGAGACGCAGTTCTTAATACGACTGCAGGTCTGTCAATTTTAACTTTGAATCAAATCTATTTTTATTCATATTTTTATATTTTATCCCAGCTTCTCTCTATTACTTATTGGAGAAATAGAGATCGCTTGCAGATAGTCTTTGGAATTCAAGCTAGAAGAGTGTCGGCTAAAGAATTTTCATATTAGTTTTCCAGTACTTTTGTATGCTTCACCGTCGGGATAGTCAGTTTTGTAGAGTTAGTTTTGGTAAATAGTTGATTTTAGTAATCACGTTTCCAGAGGTGGTGTTATATATATACTTTATTGATGAAGAAAATTAATTATTCCAATTATGTGTTAGCTAGCGCCGTTGGCATTTTATGTAAAAATTTTTACACATGGATCTTGTATTATTTAACTCATTCAAAGTCGTTTGCATAATAAAAGAAAACTAGGTAATACCTTATGTGAGATTAAAATTAAATATTTCGAAACCATTATTTTGAATTTGTGAAGTTTGATGTACTTTCATGGAACTAAATTTAACTAAGCTGTCAAAGGGTGTTTCACGATTTGTGGGCTATAAAGTAATTATTTTTGGAAATAGGGGATACTGTAACCTGTTCACTATTAATGAATAATTTTTTTTTGATATAGCCTGTTTAGGTTCCTTCTATTATGGGTAATTCCTATAGTTTGTGGGTCGGCTGCTTCGACAGTTGAAACATACTATTGAATATTTTTCTCGTAATGCGAGTTGCGATGAAACTCTCTTCAGTCAACATAGACTGTGCGTAAGGTAGAATATGATTGACAATTTCTGCAGGTCATTGAGTTTTTAGAGCACTGCATCACTTACTTTGCGGTGCTGTAAGTATTTTAAGGTTAAAACAGGATGATTTTGATTTCAAATAACTATGACATAGTATTTAATTAGTGATAATTTAAACACTTTAATATTCTATTAATAAAATTTTCATAAAAAAATAAATTTTGAAATGTTTGTATTACCCATTGTTTCAATTATTCAATCTTGTAAATATATATGTCAGTGTTTTATAAAATTCAAATGAAAGAACAGCATCTTTGTATTCACTTTGAATCTTTTAAATGTACAGAAATATTTATCGTAAATATTATTATTTTACAGTGAAACTTTACGCTTCAAATAAACAAAACCAAAACCATAAAGACTTTTAGTTTCAACTTTACAACTGAGGGACCACATCAAATCCCTAAAACGAAATTTAACATATTATATCAAGGTTCAGTACTTACTTCAACTTAACACGTATCTAATCCACAAATTCCCACTTCCATAAGAACTAATCTAATAGATTCATCAAGACAGTATTTCTCAAATACGCAAAATGCTTTCCTGTGCGCAAATAAATAAAATAATGTACGCTACTTCAGTTGCGCCCACAACTGACTCGACTGTTATATCAATGACGACAAATACACTGCAAGTTCCATCATCCAAAACTAGCAGCACCGCTAGTGAGACACAAAGCGAAATATCATCAGTCAACAGTGATTGGAGTGACATACGTGCAATTGCAGAGAAATTAGGCGTATCCAATCTGCAGGACTTACACACGGAACGGTTTAAGGTAGATCGGCAAAAACTAGAGCAAATGATCAAAGGTGAGTTTTGGATATCATACGTAATCTTATGGTATATAAACTAAAAATTTCTTCTTATTGCATTGTCCATCGTAACTAATAACTCAAAAGGCGAAAGTGCAGTCGAAACCATGAATGGTGCGGAATATTTTTTTGATAACGTAAACCACAACGAATTATATTTGTTTATTATAAAATGAAAATTAATAAATATTTGTATTTTTTGAAGGTAATGAACACTACATCAACCCATATAAGCTGGCCATGCAGACTAAAAATTGGAGCTAAAAGCAAGAAAGGTATTACAAGCAAAATTCACATATACCATATATTCATAAAAAACTCTATTCTATCTTAAAATGGGGTCAGTAAAGAGTAATTTATATATTTTTATTTGTAAAAAAAGAAAAATTAAGTAATGGATTATAAAAAATATGGATATTTTTGATTGAGATTAGGATTATAGTAAAAAGTTGTTTGAATATTGTGAAAACCTATGGAGATTTCATTTGATTTAATAATTAATACTAACATCAGAATTGCGAGGACGCTTCTTTTAACTTTAAGAAGAGTCTTTCAGTAGAAGCTATATTGACTCAAAATGTGAGAATGATTATGGTTACTATGTGAACATTCGGATATACTTCCTCTAAATTATTTTATTTTATATACCGGACGATTTGCTTTATAAGGTTAATTGAGTCTAGTAAATTCGATTTTAAAAGCAATAGTTTCTCATAGAGTTCAATAGACCGAATTGGATCCAAAGCATTATAATTCAAGCATTGTTATGCTTTAAGTATAATTCATTTGGTATAAACGATAGTCGGTAACTTTTTGCGAGGCCCCTGTAGGCACGAAGCTATTGGCAGTCGCCGACATCACTGACGCCTAGCGCTGCCACTGGTTTCCCACAAAAAGTCAAGCACATTTATCATAAAACTTTCATTTGCAGCTTTTATGATGTTTTTATGATTTTATAATAAAGAAATTGAACATATATTGTTTGCATTTACAGATCCACATGTACGTATTGTTGGTAAAGAAGAAGATGTGTTACGTGCAAAGGAACGTGTTTTAAATAACTTGAGTTCCAGGGTAATATTTATTTTAACATAAATTTAGTTGAAAATCTTTCAAGGTTATTAATTGCTTCTCTTTCGTCTTAAAGGGTACACGCGTTATTTTAAAAATGGATGTTTCCTATACCGATCATTCGTATATTATCGGACGTGGTGGAAATAATATAAAAAATATCATGGAAACTACTGCAACGCACATACATTTTCCAGATTCGAATCGTTCGAATCCAAACGAAAAATCAAATCAAGTATCATTATGTGGGACATTAGAAGGTGTGGAACGTGCTCGCTCCTTAGTACGTTTCTCAACGCCACTTTTAATGTCTTTCGAGTTACCAATATTAGCATATGGTCTTGCACAACCGGATCGCGATACGCCTTATATTGGTATGATTGAGGCAAAATATGATGTGCAGGTGTGTTAATTATTGTTCATATATTTCATATAATATATTAAATAAGTAAATATAATAGATGATTAGATAAATTTTGTATAATTTTGGTATAATTTTGGTTTAGGTCATATTTACGTCTCGTCAGAAACTACACTCTTCACTAGTGCTGGTAAAAGGTTCTGAAAAGGAAGCAGCTAAAGTTCAGGAAGCTACGCAAAAACTTATAGATTTTACTTGTGAAAAAGTTTCAGTATATATAATAAATTATTTATTTTAATTTCTATTTATTAAAATAATTTATTTTATATACATAGAGTCATATTGTTGTTAATATGCAACTGGAAATATCACCACAACATCATGAAATCGTAAAAGGTAAACATAATTCTAACCTTTTGGATATCATGGAACGAACAAATACAAAGGTGTGCTGTTACAGTTATCAAAATTTTTTTTTGCTAATATTTATATTTCTGAACTTATTTATTTCTTACATAATTGCAGATTATATTTCCTGATTTGACCGATATAAATGTCAAACCATTGAAAAAATCTCAAGTGACTATTACAGGAACTATTGATGCTGTCTACAGAGCTAGGCAACAATTGCTGGTTGGTATAAAAAACTTCTATATTTTTAATCAATAATATAAAAAAATATTTTATTTGGTTAAAATATTCATGGACTTAACGAATAGGAAATTGTGTGGGGGACTGTTATATATATATATTATTATTAAAGAAGAGATTGAAGATTCTAATCACTTTTTTTGAGAATTTTAAAGACTGTGCAATAGAAGATTCGTCCATCTTATTGCCACAGTCGTTGTTTCATACAAAATATATATGTAAAACAAAATATATCATATACGTTCATTTGACGCATAAGGCTTAATAAGGGTAAAAGGGGTTAGCCCAATAGATCACTAAAGCCATGGTGCAAGGTATTTTTCATCTAATAATATTAATCACAATTTAATAAATCATTTAACTTATTGTCTTATTTTACATATGCACCGATTTCTCTACCAGAAACAATCTATAGAATAGAATAGAAATAAACGGGGTACTAGCTCCCAATGGAACTGCGACAAGATCTTTTGTGCTGCAACAGAACCTAACCGAACAGAAGACATTTTGCCTTCTAAATGAAGCCCAGAATGTCAATAGAAACAATCTAACGACCTACAAAATTTTATCAGTACTTTGTATATTTTATATATGAATCAAGCACTATGATATGCTTGTATCATTCCATTAAGTTTCTGACATGAGTACTGTATATATTTAATCTTATATATAGTATTTCTGTTAGAAAGTTTTTTAGACGATATTCGGTGTACTTATCTGCGAGTTCAGCTCTAGAGAGTACACATGACTGGTCGGCATTACTGAGCACCCTAACGATTGGTAACCTTTAAAATTATTTTTACCAAATATTTTTGATAAACACATAATTTTTCTGTCCAAGCACGACAGTAAAAAAAATGAGTCCCCCTTGTGTCCCCTTAAAAAAATCTAAAGGGACTCAAATTGAACTTCGTAGCTAATAACGAATTCTATAGTTTTGTGAAATTAGCACTGAAAAGCAAATTGTACGTGAAAGAATACCATTCACTGCATTTAATATCCCTACTATCCATTTGGGGTTATGACAATCTTTTAACAATTATATATAGTAAATGTTAGCGCAGCTGAAATAAGAAAAACTTCTTACCTTCACGAACATTGATTAGAGATGAAAGTAAGTTAAACATAAATGATGGGTTGCACTATCAATAATGCAAAGTTGCATTCTTTAACAGTAGATAGATATGTATGCATGTATTGCTATCGATGTTATTAATTTTGATTATTTATACTTGATTGGTTCGCTTAATAATTATTATTAATTTATTTCTCTCAATAGGGCAACTTGCCAATTGCTTTGATTTTTGACTTTCCAGACAATCAAAATGATGCAACAACAATCATCAACCTAAGCACCAAATACGGTGTTTATGTGAGTTTACGTCAAAAAATAAGACAAAGCACTTTGGTAGTAGTCATCAAAGGTGTTGAAAAATTTATCGGTACATATCACAATAAACATAATAATGTAAATATATATGTATATTCAAGGATTTATATAATTTCAGATAAAATATATGAGGCACGTCACGAGATATTAAGTCTTAATACACCATTGGTAAAACCGGAAGTACCGAAAACATATTTTTCGCCTCATGACAATGATTTTAATATGAATTATCGAACTGCATTGACATCATTGTTAGCTGGATTTCCAGGCAATCTCAAAAACCCAAACCAAAAGCCGGCACAAAATATATTTCAAGATGCGTCCTACGCTAGTATATTACAATCGAATGACGATAATAATAATAATAATAATCTGCCACTTAAAAAAAATGCATCCCAATTGCAACAAAAATATCTTCAAATGCATAACAATAGTTTTTCACAGCAGCAACCGAATCACAACAATAATTATTTGCAAGCAGCACCTTTGGTCTTGCAGCAACAAAAGTCGAAAATCCTGCAACAGCAGCAGCAGCAACAGCAACAGCAACAACAACAACAACAACAACAACAATTACTGCAAATTTCGCCGCGCAATGGCAGTAGTCACAATACCAGCGGCTACCAAAGTTTCAGTAGTAGCAGCACATCATTGGAACAGGCTTGTCCATCGTATCCCAAGACCGCAAACACAAGTCTTTCTTGCAGCAACAATAATGCTCAAGTGCCTAGTAGTGGCCGTACGCTTTTCTCACCCGAAACCACACTCTGCAATGAAATGATTAATGCTCGCTTTGGACGTCGCGCTAGTGATGGTGCCTTGCTTGGCTTAAATGCGTCTACAATCAATGCGCCGGCTTTGCCTGGTAGTGCAGAATCTTATTACACTTTATCGCACTGTGATTTTAGAGTAAGTTTTGCTGCTAACTTCTTATTTAAAAGAAAACAGGATAAAGGTGAAATAGGTTACCCTTAGGCTACTCCTAAAACTTAGCTTTTGCTTTTCACTTTAGCTTCGGCTTCTTGGATTCTAACCTTACAATAATTTGTACAAAGCATAAAAATTACACTATAAAGTGAATTATATGTTTTTTTCATAAATAGTCTACATAAGTAAATACATATATTATTTGTGCTACTTATGGTTTCGAACATATTGATATTCGTCTATGCGATACGTTCGAAGATCACATTTTCTCCGAACGCTTGTTTTCGAAACAAAAAGAAAGAATATATATTACATTGACACCATAATCCATTTTGTTGGAGATAACTTCGGTAGATTGTCAAAGTTTAATATTCTCTGTATTCATTATTCTTTCTGAATGAACAATAAGTTTGAATTCTTCAAGCAAAAAGAAAGAATATATATTACATTGACACCATAATCCATTTTGTTGGAGATAACTTCGGTAGATTGTCAAATATTCATATATTCATATATTCAAATATTCTCTGTATTCATTATTCTTTCTGAATGAACAATAAGTTTGAATTCTTCAAGCTACATATAGTTTCTGGATCCACAAACATCGCAGCTACCCTAAACATATTTTATAAGTTCTCTTGTTGTCGATGGCCATCTTTTCTTCTATTTTTTGAATCGCCGTACTGATGCCCGTTACCTGTTATGTTTTAAGTGTCTTCCAGAGTTAATGTCCGACGTTTACTGTCTATTCTTCTTGTTATAGTTAGCTATAGGTTCTCTTCCTTTTAATGAATGAGAAGAAGTATCGAAAAGATCTAAGCACCAAAACTTCATTTTTTATAAGTAATAAAAATTTTAGTTTTATTAGTTTGAATAAAATCAGATCATTTGTGAATACCACAAAATTAATATAAACTAAACTTAAATTAAACTTAAACCTAAACAAGTTAATAATAGTAATATTCTTTGATTTTATCTTTATGACTTTCGCGATGAGCACATTCCTAATAATTTTCTACGATTTTTTTTTTAACGTGAGGTTGAACCCATAACTAATTTGCAGGGATGTTTAATATTTTCTGATGAATAATAACTATCTGTCAGTTACGTTTTAAACTGTTAAAAATACCAGTCTATGGCTTCAAATTTCATTGAAAGGATGAAATGTTTTTATCTAGCGTTTTTTTAAGGGCTGGTATCTCAACCTTACATTTTCTTAAAAAAAATCACAAATTTGTTGTTCTTGTTGTAGCTTGTGCAGAGCTCTGAGGAGTAGTCATCAAAATTAGTACTTATTCTATGCTGTTCTTTTGCGATATGCTTACAAAAGAAAAGGCCCCTTATTATAATTAAATTTTACAATAGAGCTTCCATAATTCAAACTTTTGTAATTTGAAAATTCTCTTATTTCTTACAATTTTCAGTTCTTTTTATCTTGAAGATTCCACCATTCGAATTAAATATCTTTTGTAATCAATATCAAAATTTCACCTCTACACCTCTACAATTCGAAGATTCTATTCTTAACTAAAGATTGAATTGCATGATATGCATGAAGTTTTTTAACACTTTGTGGAATACGATGACATAGTCGTTATAACCCTAGAATTAGTTGACGCAAGTATAAAATATATTAATCAAGATATTATAAGTGCGGATGATCAATCTGATAAGAATAGAAGATTTCCCAATTAATCAATAAATGAGAGTTTTTAAGAATATTTGCCGAAAGATGTGATGATGTTGTTGATGAAGTATAATCTGCTCTGAACAATTTGGTTAAAACTAAAATCCCTAAAGATGTTGTTTTTATTTGTTAATAATATTATATTGATATTATATATTTTTGAATTTTGTTTAAATATAAAACAAAAAAAAAAAAATATTGTAATGATGTAATACTTTACATAATGTATTAATTAAAAAACGTTATATAAATATTGTACATACTTCATAATATATTATATATTATGTATATTTATGTACACTTTAATATATTTATCAGTAGCGAGGCGTCAGCTTTTTGGCAAGGTGTTCACAATTTGATCAAAACAGAATTCCAACTATAAATTATTCCCCCTACTTCTGAGTTTTGTCCTTTCCACAAGCAAATAGCGTACAAGACCAACAAAACAATTTATTTAAATGTTCGCAGCCTGTGATCCACTGGTTTTTATGGTAAATAGCTTTAGGAAAACGGCGACTTACCACAGATTTCGACATTTTTACATCAGGTACCAAATTCTATCATCTGGATTTGGTCTATTCATTTTATGAATTAAAACCTTTTTTTCAGAAGATCGTTTAAAAAATGATATTTGAATCAAATCTTTAATCACACATTTATCCATTTCTAAATATTACTTTTCACTTCAAATTTCTTTAATTTTTTTCTTTACTTTTACCATTTGTTAGTATAAAATTGCAATAATGACTTTGTTTTTGGTTTATTTCCAACCTCTACATAAGAGTAAGAAACTCTCATGCATTCATTTACTCTTTTACTTTGTATTTACTATGCGCGGTTCAGTTTTTTTACTGAACCATTTGCCCATATAAAACAGCAACCGTGACTTTGATTGTATTTGCACGTTTTGTATGAACTTGGGGTTCAGTTTAGTCGACTGAACCTTTAGTCAAATGTAAAGCGATTTTCGCTCAGTCATTTCTTTTCTCTTTTGTATTTACTTTGCATAACATTGGAGGTTCACTTTTTTTATTGAACCGCTTGCATGCATTAATTTAAGAGTTATGATTATTTTACGTACATATTTTGCGGGGCTTCTTTTCCCTTTTATTTTTATATTTGTTTGTATGTTTTGTGTTTATTCAATATTGAACATAGTCCCAATGTGAATGTTATTTGATTTGCATACTTTGTAAGCAGCGCGGTGCAGTTTTTATTCTGAACCTTAGTATATTTTAAGAGGAATGTGTTTTCTCTTTTATTAATTATAAGTAATGTTGGGTGTAACTAACATAACATATGTATGTGTGGTTTTGTTTGTATTGTACGTTTTGTATTATTGTTAATCTGTTTGGAGAAACTATTATAAAAAATGTTAAGTAGCAAAATAGCGAGATTATTTACCTAATAAAAAAAAGATATAAAAAGGAAGCTTTGTTAAGGTATTCAGTGAACTTGCCCCTGATATTTATATATATTTTTCTTTTCCAAGATTTTAAAAATAAAAAAAACACAAACTATAGCCTCTGAGTCAAAATTTTGTTTTTGACCTCTATAATTCGAAAACTCAAACTTACATTAATCGCACAGTTTTGTTCTTCTTTTAGCATTTAGATTTAGATTATGTATCTATTGTCCTATTTGCCTTATATACATCATATTATTATATCTAATTGCAGCACAATTGCTCTTTTGACTATGATCTTAGAAGAGCATTGGGTTTTAAGGCTATGGAGCGTTCACCTGTTAGCGGAGAATTACGTGTGCCAAATTCAAATTGGATAGGAATGGCATTAAGCCATACTTCACCAGCACCACTTGAAACAGCCAATGACACTTCTTGGCTGGGTGGAGCGGCTGCCGGTGGTCCCATTTCACCATATCATTTAGGCGTAACGACTGGTATTGCTGACTCTACACCAACTAACCGTCGTTTACAATTGTCACAACATAAGGATATACGTTCTCTATTGATATTTCTAGGTTTAGAACATTATATAAGTAAGTACTTAATATATACATATAATAATTTACTAATGAATTATACACAAGTATTTCAAAAAATGTTTGTTTGATTCTACAGAAATTTTTGTTTTGAACGAAATTGATTTGGAGGTGTTTATCACATTAACTGAAGAAAATTTAATGGGCCTAGGCATTACGGCTTTTGGCGCACGTAAAAAATTACTTGTTGCCATACATACTTTGCAGGCAAACGAAGCTGCTAATGCATTTATGTCCACAAGTAGTGGTAACTCTTCGTCACCACGTTTTTCCGGTTCTGCTGCGCCAGGCGCTGAGCGACGCCCTTCGAATCATTGGTAAACTTAGTGTTAGGCTTTCCACACGAATGCAGTATACAAACCGCATTTCAGTATGGTTTGTTTTTGTTGATACCTTAATTTTAAGTTAATTTTAAGATTGCATGCTTTCCTATTAACAGATTTAAGAGATTTTAAAAGCGTATTTACGAGAAACAAAAAAAAAACAAAAAAATATTAAGTTAAACTATGAATAATTTTTGAAATGTGCCCTAGAAAACCATTTTATTGTGGAAATGTAATTGTAAAAATTTCTGTGATGTTATCAATTTTTCTGATGGCAGAACTCACACTTCAGACCCGCACTCTGCATTGTTATAAAACGAAATCGCAATTAAATGTTTTCTAAAAATTTATTAATAAATATTAATAAAAATTATTTGACTTATACGCTTAAAATTGTACAAAAGGCTTTCGAATATTTCGTTAAGTAGTCCAAGCAGAGATTAGAAAGATTGTCTTTCACTAGCAAATTTTTTCAATATTATAATAGCAATAAGAAAATGATATTTAATTTTATTTATTTATAAGAAACTCTCCATCTTAATCTACTCTCTGCTCTCTACTCTCTATCTTAATTCATTGAAAGGTAATAATTTACAAATCGATACAATAACTTTAATGAACTTAAATATATATTATAAGATAGAATATTCTCTATTTGAAATGTTGGTTAACAGTTGTTCTTCCATATATTAGTATGTTGTTAATATTAATTAATTAATATTAAATTAATTAATGTGTTATAACTAACATATTAGTAAAAAATATAATATACAGTTTAAATAGAGAACATTTTTATGTTATTATATGTTATATTATTATATATTTAAGTTATTTTAATCTAATGTATAAAGTACATCGATTTATAAATTATTACCTTTTAATGAATCTTTAGATTTAGATAGACGAGTTCCTTATAAATAAATAAAATTAAGTATTTAAGTATTAATGTATTTATAAATTATTACCTTTTAATGAATTTTTTGGAAAATAATTTTTTAATTTTAAGTCAACGGAATTAATTAAATAAGCAACTGTAATGAATATTAAAAAAAAAACAAAACAAACAAGAAAAAATAATTAAAAAAATGATATGTAAAAAAATTCAAGAACAAATAAATAATATGAAGAAATCAACTAAACAGTTTTTATTGTATTTATCATAAGCAATAGATATAGTCAAACTTTCATAACTTGAAGTACCATTTTGCAAAGAAAAGGTTTGATGTATGGAGACATCGAGTTAGAGAATTTTTTTATAAGTTTTTTATTTTTGAAAGAAACTAGAATTACATTGGATCCAGTAATTTATAGGTATAGTGCTCAATAATACGTACCGTCATCTGTAGGAAAGCTTGTTATACAAATTTCATTGCCAAGCTCAATATAATTGTAAAAAGTAGCATTGGAAGTTATTTTATTTACTTTAAACCACGCTGTCAGCGACTGGCATTTGCAAAAAAAAAGCAACATAAGAAAACAAAATTAAACATTTGATTTGGAAAAAGGGACTTCCCCTAACATCAAAATGGATACATACTTGAAACAAAAATTTGACTTATACAATGCACTTTTCTGTGTTCTTATTGGCACGTAACAATATTTTTTTTTCGAGTTTTATTCGAAATTTAGAAGTTCGAGCTATGGAAGCAGAATTGTGAGTAATTTGTTCTCAAAAACTCGTTTTAGTTCGAGTTATTGAATATTCGAGTTATAGAAGTTCGAGTTATGGAAGTTGGACTGTATATCATATAAGGCTTACTCAAACACTTAAACTAATTAAATCCAAATTTTATATTCAGATTTCATAACTCTATTTAATATATTTGACATTAGTGGATAAGTAGGTAAAAGATATGTTTATAATGAATGTAGTGCCAGCCAGCCAGAGCCAGCACTGCATTTTAATTAGTTATTATGAGTTAATTTGTTTACAAAAAATGTATACTTTGATTTCTTTTCATATTATATGTACTAATATACTACAGAGGCGAAGATTTAATTAGGATTGTAGAGTCAAAAAATTGTGATGATTATATATATTAATGTACTAGTCATTTATTTAATTTGTACAAAATGCTTACTATTGAATTGTTTTCAATTTGTTTTCCGATTAGTTCTTATTTTCCTAATGTTCGATTAACTGAACTATATCTTGTAATAAAAAGTGTGTGATAAACAATAAATCTGTGCTTTATATGTTGTTGCAGCCCAATGGAATCTGAAAGCAGATAACATGTAAGGATCACAAGACGAATACATGTGTAAGGGAGTGAATGGGTGTGTAAGAGCTAAGCGGGTAAAGGAAGAGAGGGGGAGGATAAAATTAAATAAAGCAGGATTCAGTCGAAGAAACCTAGCCACCTCAAGGGGTATGAGTCTAAAGGTTGATTGGACTTAAATCAGTGTATGTATTAGACCAAGAGAACAGATGAGCGACGTCATGGCGGGTAGAGCTGCAGTTTGGCCACACATTAAGAATAGACGTGTTTGTGCGTGACAAGTAACTGTTTAGCATATGGCTATATTCTGATCTCAATTGAGCTAGGATAGTTCTTGTTGCACGGGGGAGCCTATGTTCATCTTGGGAGATATTAGGCGGAGGCCTACTGAGGACTTTGTTGGGAGTTAACCTAGGTCTCGAAGAAGATACTGCATCGCTATGGAGTGCTATTAGTCCACGTTTGTATTCGACCTCACTGATGTTAGCTCCTTTGCAATATTGGTCGATATGGTTATGGAAGGGGGTTAAGGATCGACGGAGAGAGCCCGGAGAGAGGGCTCTACTAGCCATGTCCTTTGCATGTAGCACTCTATGATGTTAGTTATTCAGGATTGATATAAGTTATCAATTATGTAGGTCCAAAAAATTTTTCATCAGTAAACAAGTAAATATGTATAAATAATGAGTATTATGATTTAGTTTTTAGTTTTATGTATTTTGTAAATTACCAACGTAATTGCAAAAAACTAAATATAAAATAAAAACAAAAAAAAAATTTAAATGAAAAATCTATATAGTATATATATAAAATAAACACAATGTATACAAAATATATGCACAAAAAAAATCGGTTATAACTTCTGGCAATTCTGACTTTTAAGAATTGTTATAGTAGTAGTGTTATTACTATAAAAACTATTTCTATAAAAACATAATTTTCGATTTTGGTTGATTCTTTAAAACTGTTCCAAAATCAGGACATCAAGATAGAAGTCTCGAAATAATTCAGCGTAATGAAAAGAAAGTTTTTTTTGATTAGTGGAAATTGCTAGAGATATATATATCATATATCAATTATTTATTTATAAATTCAGTTCAAAGATGAACATAACAAATAGAAGACTCTTAACAAATTATCATAACGAACGAAGCATTTGTTTATTTTCTTTTTGCCAGTCATCATGGATATAGAAATAGATAGTACTAAGATAATATAACTAATTTTTAATTTCGTTTATTAATTATTGATTTATTAAATATGTTCTGAGATCAGAGCACCAAAATACAAAGCTCGAAACATATTGCAGTTATGGGCAACCGCTTCTGCTTTCTTTTTATATCCATGGAAACTGGAAATATGGAAATTGATGGTTTTATTATATCACACTATTATTATAGATAAACAATTTAAAATTTTTTTGATTCATTACATTTGTTTTATCAAAAGGACACCAAAATAGGAAACTTCAAGGAACACCGCTTCTCTTTTGATTTCTGTCCGTGGGTTAACTATAAAAAATATTCATATATTAACTGCCAACAATTTGTCAAGTATTTTTTAATGTAAGGTTGTTAGCTAAATTGATCCAATCCACTGTCATCGTTGTGATTGAATGAAGTGAACTAGAATTTTATATTCAATAGACGGCATAACGACTTCTTCTATGTTGTAGGTAGGGTCTAGAGTTGTTTAATGTGGTTAAAAGCTCAAGACCACAGTGACTTAAAACACAAGTATTAAGATAATGTGCCGATAAATGCCTGATAGGAAAATCCTTTTGGTAAGGCCCAAGGTCTACCCATATATCTGTTAATCTTTGGGTCACAGCACCCGATGTGAATACATACCTCCATATTGAGGAAAGTAAAATACAATCATTCTTCCCGCGTTAGTTTGAATATTAATCACAGCCATTACAACACTGCCAATCTCAATTGGTCAGGACAGCCGAAACTGCGGGCACTGTTGTAGGAGGGAAGTAAGATGGTTTTCATACTCTGGGGATTACAAGCAAAAGCAAGCTAAATGATCCCCGTGGCGTCGCCAAGCGACTATTGCATTTGGTATTTAGATGCAGAGATTTGAACTCTAATATTCATTAGTATTGTAAGTAAATTCAAGTGTGTTTTGAAAATATTTTTTTATATTGTCAAATTGACATTAAAATAAGCAATATTTTTTCACGCATTTAATTAATTATTGAATATGTCAGAGGGGAGAAAAAAATTTATAAGGTGCCATATTTCAAATTTTAAAGAACAAGCGAAGGATTTTTCGATGATACGATCACTTATGTCTAATTTTAATACTTACATGTAATGTAAATAGATATTATAAAAAAGGCTCCAGTCAACAAAAAAAAAAAAAAAAAATAAAAAATAAAGTTCGTGGCCATGTTCTGTAGAAGAAGCAAATAAATATATGTACATTAAAAATAATTTGCATTAAATCTAGTCTTAAGTGCGAAGAGAAAATATTCAATATTTCACACACACTTATAAAAAATTTAAATAAAAAATTATACTTACACCATAAGCCAACATAACCCCAATGAATCAGAGCGAACAAGAGCAGGAGGTCATATTCTTCTTCGGTTACATCAGGTGGCGGATTAATTAGAAACTCGAAGAGAGTATTGGATAAATCATCTGCTTCGTCCAAAAGCTCATTCTCAAGTTCCATGATTTGGTTTTCAGGCATATTTCTGATTTAAAACTTAATTAGAAACCAGGACAAAAATTTCAGTTAGCGATAGATTTAATATAAATTTTCTTTAAACATATATATGAAAAACTGATTTTAAATTTCAAAATGTTGCTTAGTTATATTCTTTTACAGACAAATATTTTATAATACAATTAAATAAAATGCATTTTAAAATTATTTATTGATTTCTTATAGTACTGTTCATCGGCATTTTTAAGCCTGCCCAAAGGCGATACATACGCTGGGATATAAAAAATGGATTTGAAGCATCAAATTTTTTAATTTTATTAATTTAACTAAATGAACTAAATTTGACTTTTCTTTATCAAATAATGGTTTTAGCGTCATGGCTCTAAAATAGCGATAAACTTTATGACTAGAGTCACGACTAGAGCCGCGGTTATAAATGGTGTGGAGATTACGGTCGCACTCATTGTAGTAATAGGACAAGTATTGGATGGCTTTGTATCGCCAGGCTTGAATGAAGTCTTAAGGGAGGTTATTGGGTATGGAGACGTTAGGAGGGAGGTCATGGTGCTGGGTGAGGTACCCATTTGACAATGGTGCTCGTCAACACGAGTGATCTTGGCATTGTCATAAAGAACAGAGTTGGGAAAGTGCTTGCCGTCAAATTTGAGCTTGTAGTTGGTGCAATCCTGAAATATTATTGGTGCAATTATTTGTAAATAATTTCTTTTGAAACTGCAAGTAGCAAGGGTTGAAATCATACCCTCCCAAATTCAAAGCTCAGAGTCAGTGATTAACGTTAAAAATTAAATTTAATATAAAATTATAAACCCTTGGTACTTGAAGTCTCAAAAAATTATTTATAAATAACTACTTATATGAAATAATTCCACGACCACTCATGATGGGTATTTGGCAATACTCGAAACATATGTATGGTCAGTCAAAAATACAATTAATTAAAAAGAAACAAGAAATGTTTGCTGTTGCAGTTTTCTATTGTTCGTCAAAACCTCTCTATTAAATACAACTGTTATTATTTATTATTGATAATTAAGAACTTAGTCTATCTACATAAGATTTCCACATATTGTGATTTCCGAAAATGCATTCCAAATCATTGAAAGATTTTTTGGTTTTTCTTGTTAATACATCTGAGTCAAATCATTTTGGCTGATCTTTGCCTCTTACGCCTTGAGGTTTCCATTGTAAGGCTGGATGTGCTATTTCGTCAGAGTTTTTACGAAGAGTATGTCCGATCCATTTGTACTTTCTCCATCGGTAAAGACTCGGGCAATTTTTATTACCAGAAAGCGCCGCCAAGCTCCCAGAAAATTAAAGGTAGAAGAACAAGAAATAGAATGGGCCGATACTCTCAAATACCTAGGCATAACCTTTGATAACAAGCACTCCTGGAAAGCACATTTCAAGTTCAAACGAGCTCAAGCTGCCCGAATATTACACTCCCTTCACCCGCTCATCAGCAGCAAAAAGCTCAATATAAAGAATAGAGTTAGCATATTTAAGCAAATTATTAAACCAGGACTACTCTATGGCAGTATAGCGTTTTGCCAAGCGCCAAGCTCAACTTTAAAAATTCTACAAAGAGGGCAAAATATTGCCTTAAGAAAACTGGTTAACGCCCCATGGTATGTAAGAGGAGCTGATATCCACAGAGATCTGAGAGTGGATTCAGTTGAAAAATACATTAAAGATCGTGCTCTGAAACTATTCAATACAATTGACAGTCACAATAATCCAACTCTCAGCATCCTAAAAATACAGCGAAATTTGATAAACACAGGCAGGTACAAAGATATCAGATCCATCATATT
Source organism: Teleopsis dalmanni (assembly GCF_002237135.1). NCBI lineage: Eukaryota > Metazoa > Arthropoda > Insecta > Diptera > Diopsidae > Teleopsis > Teleopsis dalmanni. The sequence goes on from NC_051848.1 coordinate 82,746,334, forward strand.
ATAAAGCCCCGTAAACCCCCGTATTTAGTGTGACTTAAAATTGTCCACAGATAAAATAGAGTAAAGGTGCTGATTCACCAACTCAGACATCTGAATATCAAATCCATCGGTTTTTGATTTGCCATAAACGTTCATTCGATATAGTACGCAACCATCTGTTGACGCAAACATCTGTTGGCAAAGGCTTGAAGTTTTTTAGCTGATTCTTGTTTTAGATGCCACGTTTTGCTGCCATAGATTAAAACGGATTTCACGTAGGCACCGAAAATTCCAACTTTTGTTTCTTTTTTAAGTGCGCTATTCAACCACACTCGTGACAATCTGGCAAACACACCTGTTGCCTTGGATATTCTGCGTTGAATATCAGCTATTTTGCCACCATCAGGTGTCAGGATACTATCCAGATATTCGAACTCTTATATATCATCTACGGCTTCTTCAGATAATTCAAACTATGTATTGTTGCGCACGTTGATTCTCATGGATTTGGTTTCATTGTGTTTAGTACTTATTAAATCAACATCATCAGCATATGAGAGGTCGCCTAATTTTGTGTGTCAGCTTTCATACTCAGTCCAATGCAGTTATAAAAATTCTGGATGGTAATAGGAAGTTAAATACTTCTTGGAACAAATTTAATGCAATATGCCAAATTTTAGTTAACCAATTTCGATGGTGAACCATGGAACCAATTCCTTTGAAAGATGTAGAAAAAAGAGAAGATCCATTCGCTTACTGTCCCTAGCGAAGCATCACATTTTCACTGAAAGAAAAGACGCAACTATGGCAGATGTAAGTAAATTTGTAATAGTGTGCGTGTTAAGGCTGTAGAGACAGTTTTATATAATATTTATGAAGTTTTTTTTATTTTATTAACAATAATTTTTAATCTCTTCAATCCAAGGCAGGAATGCAACAAGAACAAGGTACAATGTAGTGTATGTGCATTGTATATTTGTAAATAACTATAGGCTACAATTTTTCAGCGATTCTCGGTACTAGTGGTCAAAATTAACATAAAAGACCACAGCTGGTATACGTTCTAGAATCACCTAATAAATTGCAAAAGAATTGAGAATTACTATCTCAATGTATTGAATATGTGTCCAAAATAGTAGAAAATCTAGAGAAAAGAATTTCTAAATAGTTTTCTAAATAATCTCAGACATTAACCTTGCTAACAGAGTTGAAAATCGGATATCTACTTTAATTTTAATTTTTTTCAAATAACTCAAAATTTCCAGCAGTTAATATTTGTATAAAATTAAAAATTGTTAAGTATTTTAAGTACTCGTAAAAAATGTTTATATATATAAATTTAATTTTAAAAAGCTATTTTTACAACAGATTATATTTAATATGTCAATTATATATATATCATATAACTAACAGAATCGTCTATTAATTACAGTTTTAAAATTAGATTAATAATAATATATATTACTTTATTTTTTTTTCTTAACACTTATCACAAATATTAATTTTTGTGACTTATTTCAAGACTGAATTACAAAGATAGATATAATAGATTTATATTTTTTTAATATAGAAAAAAATGTTGTGTGTAAAATTAATTTTGCAACATAAGACAGGTTTCTCACCTTAACACATTTTCGTTCAAGGGGTATCAGTTGATTCGCCAGATCAAATAACATAGTAAGAAGATTCCATATGTTTTGATTCAATGGTCGAAGGCAAAAGGATGGAAGTCAGATGAAGGCAGGAATATGTTGAATAATACATGGAAAAAATTTGTTTTGCTTTAGTATTTACATAGAAAATATTGTGATTATATAATTTTAATTACATTGTAAAATAAACATAAGTTATCTACATTAGTGACACGACGAGTTTGTTTTGAAAGAGAATCTTTAATGCAAGTGGAAGTAATCCATGTACTAAATGGGGGAAATGATCTTGATTGGAAAGGATTGATTAACTATATTACTAGTGCTTTGAAATAAAGAAAACTAATTATAAACGCATTCGATACTTTTAAATTAAAATTTAAATAAAAGTCATTAATTTTTGAACTCTTTATACTTTTATTTTAAGCTAGAAGGCAAATTTATATAAATCCAACACTTCCTATCAAGTCAGTGTTGTATTCTTTATTTTTTTTGAAAATATTTTAATACAAAAATTATCTATATATCTATCTATCTATCTATATTGGTGACAAGTTTTTAAAGTATTTCTAAAGTTACATTAATTAGAAATTTTAGGTGAAATTATTACTTAAATATAAAAAGAAACACTTGTCAGAACTGTATAGTTCATATTATTTGTAGATTGAATTGTCAATGGGAGATTCGTTCCCTTATTTTTCAATCGAAAAGGTTGGTAAAGGCGTTGCTTTTGGTTTCGATAGTTTTGCTAAACTACAATAGTTTCTTCGTCACAATGAACCCAAGGTCCATCAGGTTTCTGAAGCGTTGGGTCATTATGGTTCACCACCAAAATTGGTTACATAAAATTTGGCATATTGCATTAAATTTATTCCAAGGAGTATGTTACTTCCTGTTACTATTCTGAATTTTTATAACTGCAATGGACTAAGTATGAAAGATGACACAAAAATTAGACATTACTTTGTTAAGCTGTAAGTACGTGTGAATTGTAAGTAAATTGTAAGGTAGCGTGCATTCGAGTATTCACTGGCTCAGCACAACTGCTAAGTATATGCCCGCATAAATATTTCAACTAAGTATGGGAATGAAATGTTAATAAATTATACGGCATTAACGAACCCGTGTACACACTACAACTCAGTTCTTTTTATCGTATATAAAGATATTTAATAAACAAGCAAATTAATATGGATGTAAATACGTATATGTACAGATTTCCCATATGTGATTATACCATACGTTCAAACAAGGTATAATAGTTGTTAATTGTTGAGATGCATAATAGCAAGCTTAATCGTTAATGATTAAAAACATACTATTTACAAACTCTGCTTTAGTTTTAAATGGATTTCCAATACGTGAGTTTGATGGTTATTTAAATTTCCTTTAAAAATTAAATAATTGAATTAATTATTGAATAAATTACATAATTTAAAGTATACATTACTCAACAACACAAAATTACGTTATTTATTTTTAAAAGTAGTTGATCCCAAAATATTAATGAAGCCAGACGAAAACTAAAATATAATTACATATATGGATATGTAGCGTTTAGCAAAGCTTCAAACACAACTATTCGCTAGCTAGAAATTGCACAAAGCCAGGCTCTGAGAAGACTTTTCAAGGTACCATGGTACATTAGAACGAATGATATCCTCAGGGACCTCAAGATTGATCCCATCAAAAAATACATAAAAGATAGAGCCCTGAAATTATTTATGAAAACTGAGAGACTTACTAACACCGCGTTATCAAATCTCAGAATGGTTACAGGCTGCTCGGGGAGATATGCAGATCTGATATTGCTAAGTCTAATGAAATATTAAACAATAATTTAGTCAAGGCATAAAGACGTGTTTTGAAAATACCTCGAGTTAAGAAAGAGTGAAAGTGCTCAAGTGAACTGGCTCAAATATCTTCAACATAATTAATTATTATTATTATAATATATTAAAGATGTTTCACTCAATATAATATCTATTTTTCATCCTTTTATAGTCTATTTTCAAATGAAAACCAAAAGTAGTACTCATTGTGTGGCCCGTGACATGTTTTTAACGTACCACAATAAGGCAAATATTTTCTTGCTAAATTTTGTTAACTACATTATTTTAATAATTAATTTAATTTACTTAATTGACAAAGATTTCAGATATATTTATTCGTAAAACTGATTCAAAACAGTCGTATCCAGTGCCGTAAGACATTACATTAGAAATCAGATATTTTTTATGGCAACAACTAATACTAATAAGGTTGATGTTGATAGAATTATAAAAGATAAATTAATGAAGAATTAATAAAACCTATCAACCTCCAACCTATTCAATGATTTGAATTGGCTTGCGAACTTATCTGGTCTGGACAATCCTGCTTTATAGCATAAAAGTTGGGTATGTGTTAATGACAATAATTTTAGTAGTTATTTGATAATGTTTATTTGGTCAAAATGAAGTAAAGTAAAAAATTGCTTAAAAATAAATAACAACTTCTCTAAACGATTAGTATATGAATTCGTAACAAATCAAGACAGGATTTCCCTGATATTACACTATAATCACACATATTTTTGTATGTATATATATATATGTATATATATATGTACTATATACTATATAGTATATATACTGTTACTATACGGTGTATAGTAACAGAGGGACAAATTTCTAATAAGAAATTCGACAATATTTATTGATATTATAAAGAACATTATAACATTTCATTTAGGTATTCTAAACATTATATGGATTAGATTGGTTCAGAGTTCAGATACATTGGTACTCGGTTTTCCTTAATCTGGTTATCATATACATATTATATGTGTGCGCTATAATGTTTATAACATGGTGAAGAACGTCGTTGATCAATTTAGTGATTTGAATTTATCTAACTATACATGTTTTTCATTTATAGGCGCAGGTTTATAATTCGATTTATTCCTGTTTATTTACTTATTCATCTCTCTTTCATTGAGATTTCCAATGGAATTTGGAACATAATTTGTCCAAAACTACATAAATAAAAAATTCCCCAGGTTCCACATTATGTAAACAATAAGAACTCAGTTTTTTTTTCAGTATTTTTAGAACACAGTTAAATTGGGATATATCATTGTTATATCTATAATTAATATATATATTTATAGTATTTTAAGTTACAGTGTATAATACACAATGTGAGTTGTATTACCCAAATTTTTAGTTCGTAAGCTTTTGTTAGTTTATAATAAAGTTGGTAATGGAAATGGTGTTTGGGAGTTTCGAGTTAGGCTAAGGCCCCTATGCACTGTGACCAGTTTGATCTATTGTGCACCCCTTTGTATTTAGATGTTTATTATCTCGAGGAATCGAACCAGAACATTCGGAGGAGTTTTCGAAGGTCTTCATCCTCTAGTAGGTATGCACCTAAAATTTTGTTTCTTCTGTGGCTTAGTGCATCACAGTTGGTAAGCAGATGTTCAATAGATAATAAAGTTAGTCTGTAATACAATCCAAAAGCGTACGTTTCAGTTTGGTGAAGACATTACATTAATATTGCTGAGAAATATTATTTATCGTACATAAAATCGAACATAACATTTAAAAACAACTTATATATAAATTCTGAAATCAAATTTCCATTAAAAGTATATAACAAGCAATGAAAAAGATGATGTAGTATATTCACTGATGCCCCATGGTATATTAGGAATGAAAGTATCCATAGAGAACTATAAATTCCCTTAGTAAAAACTGAATTTGATAATATAAGAAAAAAATATAATAACAGAATATGTTAACAGAAAATTCTATATTTTCTTCTTATATTGTCAAATTCAGTTTTAAGTAAGGGATTTTATAAATCTCTGTGGATACTTTCATTCCTAATATACCATGGGGCATCAGTGAATATACTACATCATCTTTTTCATTGCTTGTTATATACTTTTAATGGAAATCTGATTTCAGAATTTATATATAGGTTAACAGAATATGTTAACCTTCAGCAAGGAATCTCGCACTTTTATCCATTACTTCCCACTTAAAAATAGTTGACCGTCCAGCCATTAATTAAAATTCAATAGTTTGAAGTACAACCCCACTCTTATTTTCGAGAGGGATTTTAATCGATGATCTACAATACTTATTTGTTATGCTTTTCGGACTTGTAATTGGAATATAACCATTGAGAAGAGTGGGTGAGAAGCGAATGCAATTTTGGTGTCCGTATTTATAAAAGATTTTGGAAATCATCTTATGTTAGTGTTTTTAATTCTTTTTTTGAAAAATTGAGTTCATGTACTTCTTTATCGGAAATTAATTTTAAATATAAAGAATAGTTCAAGTGATGTAACATATAGAACTATCGATTTCAGTAGAATTAATTTTATAAAATAAAAATCCTTTTTTTTTTGCTTTTTTGATTAATGCATATTCACAATTTCTTTATTTGTATTAATTTTTTAAACAAACATAAATATGTTAAATGCTATTATTACAATATTTTTTGGTTTTTGGTTTTTAGATTTACTTACTTTACACAACTTAGACTTTAAAAATGTTTCATTTTACCAATAAAGAATTATTTATTGTATTCAATTCTATTTTATTTATATTTATTTCCAAGTTCTTATATACGTATATTTATTTTAAGATATGAATATAATATATATATTGCATTTGTATTTTTTATTATTTATCTTATGTATAATAATTATATATACGTACATATATGTATATATGCTATATATTTTTACGTATTTTAAAAATTATGTACTTAAATTTACTTCACACACACACAATAATAATATTAATTACCTAATAATAATTTATGTATTTTTATATACCATATAATATTTATTTTTATTGTAAATTGAATTGATTTCATTTTCTGTTTTAAATTTTTATTTCAATTTTAATAAATTTCTCATATGAAATTTTATATGTAATATTTTTCAGATTTCAAGATTTTCAGTTTTAATTCAGACTAAATACTTTTGTTCAAACAATTTTTTGTATTTTATACAAATCTAACATTTATTAATTATTTCAACTATTTCGTATATGTATACATATTTTATTGTTTATATTTACAAATATTATAATACTCGTATTATATAAGAAAACTGAAAAGTAAATAAGTCGAGTATGTGTTCGCTCGAGAAGGGGTGACCATGAGGAGGGGTGACCATGAGGAGAAATTAATATAATAAAAATTTTTAAAATAGAAAGAAATCAAATTAATCAATAAGAATTGCATTTACATATAATAATCAAATTAGCAATTTATTATAAACTATAAGCAAGGTTTTATGCAAGATAATTTACACTAATTACAGTAGCTTTACCTCATAACTAGTAAATATGTTTTACATAAGTTTGAAATGTCAAATCTTAGCTCATGGTGTCTACTTTCAAGAATACAGTATATATCCAAACAGATGAGCACTCTAAAATAAGAGAAGTTAAAACGCTCTTCCAAAATGTGAATGCGAAATGAAGTATCATAAGAGCGTTCATAAGAGTCACAAAAGGAGCTCAAATTTAGAAAGTCTCTAAATGATGTGTAGTGAAAATCGTTTATGAAATATAGAGGAGCTAACATAAGAAGTCTTATTCACACTCTCTAGAAGTGGAAGAGATTTTAACGATTTTGAAGCATTTGAGATAAAAGAAATTTATTATTACAGAATTTGCAATCTAACACCTCATGTTAGCGGATTCAATAAGAACTAAAATTATATAAGCATGTACTATACCTATATACTATTTAATAAATAAGTGTTCACCAGTTGTAATATACCTAGTCAACAATTATATTACTCTAATCGGACGATTGGTTATATTATCAACTGTAAACGACTTTCTGAAGCAAACATAACTTTATATATAAATAATGTGCCCTTTTAGTGACCTTTCAAAATGTTTTAAGATCTTTAAGTTCTGTGATAATTTCATATAATCACAAGCTCTCAAGGGACTTAGATGTTTTCAAAAGATGTAACTAATATAAAGTTATATTGAAAACACTTTCATAGCAATGTAAAGTGAGTGCCAACATATCGCCCACCATAAGCTCTGGATCTGCAAAGATTAATTGCTTTTGTCAAGTCAGCAGTTGGATTTTTTTTACTATCTAATATCCGGGTGTATGGTGACAAAGTGAAAAGAAATCTCTACCGGCACTAAAACCAATCAAAATAATGCTTTTTAATCTTATAACTTTTTAAACTGGTTTCGTTACATTAGTAGTTTTATTTTTTTTTAACTATTGTTTGACAGGCATAACAAGACCTAATGTCTAATTCTAGCAGCCTGCAGTATATTGCTCTTGTAGAACATCTATTTGTTAAAAGTGTTATAAAAGATTCAATTCTTATGTCTCTGAGTTTTGTGAACTATTTTTTTGCGTAATATGTAAACACATTTCTTAATATATATCATATATATTTAAAAAAAAAAAATGTATATATATATATATAAATACACATTATTAAAAAATACTTATATTAATTTCAGAATGTCACCTCTAAATGTTGAAACAAACCATGAATATAAATTTTCTTTATTTAAAAAGTTAACAGCAGGCAATTTATAAAGATTTCATATTATAATTGAATAAAAAAAAATATATTTATATACATTGTATTTAAAATAGTTTAAAAGTAAAATAAAATTGAAAATGATAAATAGTATTAAAATAATATATATGAAGATTTTAAATTAAGGAAGACAATTGGCACAACACTAATGCATAATAAATTATTTATTTAGTTTTTATTATATTCAAAAATTTATAAATTCTTTTTTATATTACTCTTTTTTTTTAAGCATTATCAATTTATTATTTCTCATATACTTATAATTAAAACCTACGCTCCATAAAAGATGGTTATGCAAATTTCATGCAAAAAAACGTTTTTAATTATATATAAAGTCAGGCGTTTGAATAACTTAACATAATATACCTATATGTTTTCAACATTCAGTAACAATCTGTTAAAGACGGTGAGTCCGTCCTTGAATGCCATCTGTAAGGTTAGATTTTTACAAACATTGCTACTGACTTTATGCCGCAACTATGTGGCAAATGTCACGCCTAACTGCTGTACAACCGAAACCGAGGGCATAGGATATTCTAAAATCGGCGAATGACCGATTACAAAACTCTTAATTGCATAGAACTATTACTATTTTCTATATATTTTATCTATATATTATATATATATCTTATTCATATATTAAGTTTTTACCTTTGCTCCGGGTTATTTTGATTTTTTTTTCTATTAGTTTTATTTATATATATTAATCAAACATATACATACATTTATGCATTTTCTACTTTTGAGCATTCGAGCGATTCGATATATATTCAATATTAAAAGAAATCAAATTTTTTTATTTTAAAACAATTTGCATAATGTTTACACATATATAACTTTTACATCAATTTTTTTTTAAATCTTTTTATCTTAGTAAGAAATTATTCTTTAAGCTGTCAAATTTAAGGAACTCTTTACCGCTGGATTCTGTAATTTCAAAACTCAATTGAATTGAATATTACATTTTAAATTTTGTTTATAGCCAAATGGGAAAGTAAATCAAACCAAATTTCAAATGAGTACATTGTCTTTTTAAAAGTATTATTTGGAAATTTTGCGTCTCTGAAAAATATATTAAAGTTCCTTCCTTTGATTTTATGTGTGCTACTTATGAAACCCAATCATTGCAATTAATATAATCAGTAAAATTACATTAAACACATTATAAAACTGGCAGGACTCTCTGACTGCAAATGGATGGATGAGTTACGCCTCTTAATACTTATTTAAATAAGTCATTTTGTCTTATTAGTTTCAGATATATTAGGGCTACGACTTGAAACTACTTGTTAACATTGACAACAAAAATAACACAATAGTTGTATAAGCCCGTGCCGTTTAGTCATATTTTGGGGTTGCAGAGCTGCAATTGGTATGGTGACCGGTAAATTGTTATCATAATGGGATAACTCGAGGACACATACCTGTCCGATGCTTAAATTACCAAGAGCAGTGAATAAATTTTGGAATTTTATTATTCCAATTTTAAACTGGAATATAAATCAATCCACAATAACCGTAAATTGCAATTAAGCTCTTAGGCAGATATATGTGACTCCGCACAATAACAATAAACTCAATAATACTTGAGATATGTATTCTTACAAAGAATCTCATAACAATACATCGTTTAGCTTAAAACTGTGTTAAAACTTTTTCGGGAATGTCAAATAATTTTTTATGGTTCCTCAATTAATGGCGGCAGTTTCGGGATATGAAAGGCACGATGACAATGAAATAGTTAACCAAGCAAATTGATCAACTAATTGAACTTAAACCATTCTGTAATCTTGCGAGTGGGCATAATCTGGCAAGAAATAGGTATTGGGAGAAATCTCAATTTTACTTACTGTAAAGTCAAAACATAGTTTAAGAGAGTCATCAATCTATTTGAAACTGACCCAAATAGACTCTTTGCGCTGTTCAGAGAGAATATTTAAATTTTTACAAGATTTCTGATAGAACATTGTAAATTAAGTTTCCATCTCAACAAAATTGTATCTTGAGAAACCATCATTTAGCGGTTTGACCACAGTCTCAGTGAATGCCAAAAACTGAACAGCAGTAAAGTTACACGTTTTGGAGATATAATCTTTGCTCTATATAGCATATATATATGAAACAAAACAAAATCAGCTCTAAAAACCGATTAAGGCAAATGATGTTAGCGCAATACACCATATGAGTTTAGTTGTTTATTATTCATCACATAATAATAATAATAATAATAAAATTTTAACGCATTTCAGTTATCAATTTTGGGTAATTAAATGATTTAAAAATAATAAAATTAATAATCATAATAAAATAATTATAATAATAACAAATTAAAAAATAATAATAATTTGTTTAAATATTATAAATATATTAATTGCAATAATTTAGTTTCATGTATTCTAAAGTTCCATTGATTAAAATAGTATACGTATATAATAAAAAATTCACATTCAACTTTAATCTTTAGTATATAGACTTTACATATATTGATTTAATGCTTTTTTATTTAAATTCTCAGCAAGTTCACAACTACATTGATTTTTTTACATAATAAACTTTTATATTATGATTTAATTTAATTAAATTCTTTTTTCATATTTACAATATTTATTAACAATTTTATTTATGTTTAATTATTTAATATCTGCATTTTGAAATTGATGTTCTAAATTCAAATAAAAAAAAAAATTGAAATGTTTTTAAACTTAACAATGAAATGTTTTAAATTGTATTTATTAATAAAATATTTATATTATATTGCATTACATCTATACAATTTTATTATAATTCAAGTACTTTTAATCTTGTAATAATGTTTTCATTTACAAAAATTTGTTGAAAATTATAATTATTTTTAATAAGTTAATTTATTTTATAATTAAAATAATATTTTCATTTCATTTTACTATTTTAAATTAAATTTTGATTTTTTTACATAATCAAAATGCTTATATTTATAATTTCTTATATAAATTTAAATATTTTAACAGCTTTACACAGAGATATCAATCTTAAAAACTATAAACAAATTATATGCTAAAAATATATTTATTAAACATTTTTTTACACTTGGTAAATAAATAAAACTAATTAATTATAATATATGAGTTAATATTTATTGTAACAGATTATTCATTTATATTTTGTATTTATTACTCGTATATAAAATTTACTTTAAATATTATTGGTTTATTAATAGTTTTTTTTGCAGAAGTTCTTAAATATAACCCCTGTAGAGGTTCCATCAAATACTTAACTCATAATTTATGTTCAGTTTTTTTACTCCTTATTTATTAATATATATTATTAAGGTTATTTTAAATTATACAAAGTGTTATAAACATTTTTAAATATAAAAATTTAAAAAGGTTGCAAAAAACAATATAGCTTAATGTTCAGTTTTAATACAGAAAAATAATCATAATTTGATATTGAAAGTAGATATGCTGATATCGTAAAAATGTCAGATGTTATACATATATATATTTTTTGCCATTTTAATTGAAGATAATCTGATCAGCTTGAATTTCAGCGGTTATTTTTTCAAAAAAGCATTGAACACTCCATTTTTTTTCAGATCTCACCAAAAGAGAGAAAAATAAATTATATACTATATGTCACATATCAGTTGTTCCAGACTAGATAAATCATTTAAACAGGTTGCAATATTTCAGTCTGCAGATCCATTATTGTTTAACGATGTGTAGTGTGAAAAAATCCCACTAAAATTAAACTTAAAGTAAATTAAAAATGAAAATTAATATATTAGCAGGATAATGGCTCACGATTGTGTATATATTTTGTTAAAACATCTGTACGCATTACGAGTATTTATTTAAATGAATATTTTAAAACTCTGCACTAATTTTAAAAACGTATTTAACAGAAAAATTCATTTAATTATTCGAATATTAAATATTAATTGTAATATTGTTATAACGACCATTATACTATATTATTTATAGTATAATGGTCGGAATTTACCATTATACTATAAATTATTTAAAAAATAAAATTTGTTATAACCAAAAATTATTTTTATAAAATTCAAGTTTTTAAAAATAATTTGTTATCAATAAAAGTTAAAAAACAAATAAAAAAAATTGTGTATGAAAAACAAAACAAAAAATTTAATTTCAAATTTTTTTTTTTAAATTTATTTTCAATAAAACATTATAACATATAAAATAAAAAATAGTTTCAAACATAATATAAAAATGATCATAAGGAAACAAGTGTAATATAATAAAATGACTGTACGTCTACTTTAATTGAAGACTATATAAAATTTCAAATGTTTAAACAAATTAACGGATATAATAGTTGATAATTTTTATATATAAGAACAAAAATAATTTTTACTAATATATATTATGACAAATTATATTCTCAATTATTTGAACCAAACAACAAATTAATTTTAAGGAATAATATTTAAAGGCTATAACACTTTTAAATAATATAAATGTACGTATAAAGGTAGTATGCATACGAACAATATAATTTCTTTATCGTAATTTTACTCATTATTTGATTTACATAAAATTAAGTGGACTTATATACTTTTTTTAATTTATTTTTACCCGTTTTCTTATAAAAGGTTATTTTACTTTGTTGCATTTATTGAGTTTGATTTAATTTAATTTAATTTTAATTTATTTAATATTATTTTAATTAATATTATTTGTAATTGTTTTATTTTATATTTTTTAATTTTATTTAATTTTATCATAAAAAATTTTTATCATCTTACTAAATTTTATATTGTTTTATTCATTTTAATCTTTTCTCATATTATTATTTAGTTTTATTTTATTTAATATCATTCTTGTATAATATTTTATTTTATTTATTCTTTTTTATATTATTATGTATTTTATTTTTATTTCATTTTTATGTTATTTTTTTTTTTTTTCTGTCATTGATTTTATATAATTTCAATTGAAATTATTTTATTTTAATTGATTTTATTTTAATTATTGGGATCTTATTTTAAATTCTTTTATTCCATTTAATATACTTGCTTTTTATTTTATATTGTGTCATATTACTTTATTTCATCACATTTTAAATCATTCTTTTTATTTTTTATTTTTCATTTTATTTTATTTTATTTGCATATATTAATACATTTATTTCAAATATTTCTGATTTTGTCATATTCTTAAATACATGACTTTTATTAGTTATATGGTTCATACAATATTGGTTTATATATCAATTATTTTTAATATAATGCAGTAATAATTTATTTTGTTGTATAATTTATTTTGTTGTATGTTTTGTGTTTATATAGGTATATTAAAAAAACAGGTATTTTACTTGTTTGTAATGTTTGTCTATTGATGTTTGTCTATTGGTCTATTTAGGTGAAAATAGAAAGGAGTATTTGTATATATATTATCTCTTCACGGAATGCAATAGTTCGTTGAATGCAGTGCAATGCAAAATTTATTGTTTTAGGAATTAAAATTTCCTAATAAGAATTTTATGTCCTTTGACAGTTTGTGCATCTGGACACTTTTCATCTTTGATAGCTAGGGGGTTTCTGCAAAGTCCCGCCCATCTCACTGACTAATTTGTGTATTCCTCATAAGCTTTGTGATTATTCAATGACTGATCTAAGATCTGCGTACCGGACCGTGCGATTAGTGATGACTCTGAGATTAGATAGTGCTAAGTAGCGTAGCGTGTCGGTTTTCAACATTTTTTTTATATTCAAATTTTAATCAATTTTAACCAATTCGCTACTAAATATAAAAAACCGATATCTCTGAAGTACATTGCATCTTTAATAGATTATGAGATGGAGAGCATCTTTTACATATTCTTAAGAAATTAAGCAATTCTAATAATGAAATTATTTATATTTTATTTATTTTAGGAACACAAAACAAAAACAACAACATTTGTTGCATTGGCCAGTTTTAGGCAAATTTCAAAAATAAGACTGCAGAAAGGTATTACTTGTCAAAAAATTGCATTAAAAATTTTGATTGCAACGTGACAGTGTATGTTGCAATCTTGACAGAAACATGTCAGTGTAGATGCTGGATTAAACTAACATAAATAAATTAATAAATATTTTATTTTTTTCGTTACAGATTTGTATTATATTTATATTAGTTAATTTTTCTCATGTTTTGTTCAGTTTTATTTATTGTAATTAATTGTTTTATTAATTTTTTTTTAAACCACATTATATTGTATTATTACTGCAATATTATTTACTTAAACCTTAAGTTTCAATATTTTGCAAAAAACTTATTTATTTTATTTTATTTATTATTACTTTTTTTTTTAAGTTTATTTATTGTATATATAAGTATTAGTAAGTATTTTTGTGAAACATGTTATATTGTAAAATTATTACTGCATTGTTATTTATTTATTTATTTTATTTCACATATTCTCAAATTCTTATTTTTTTATTTTGGTATATTTATTATATTTACTTATTTTATTAAGTATTTATTTTTCAATACAACTGACATTTATTTTCTTTTATAATTTATATTTGCTCAATTACTTCTTAACTTTAATATAATTTTATTTTTACTTGATTTTTTAATTATTTTGGTTTTAAATCTTAATATTTAAAATTTGATTTCATTTTTATATTAATATATTTTTTTTTTTGTTTTTCTTATATGAGCAAATAACCTTCTCTCTTCGACATGTAAACTTATTTCTTTTTTTAGCGCTTAAAATATTCTGAATTTTCCATTTCATTTTATTATATCTATTGTATCATTATAACTATTATATCAATTGAGAAATTGAAAAGACTTCTGGATTCAATATATAATGCACTTTCCAATTGCATTTTACATATTTTTTAGTGCTTATTTTATGAATATTTAAGCAGCTACAGTTCTTACTTTTAATTTTTATATGCAATACATTTAAATATATTTATATAATTTTTTTATAATTTTTTTTTTTGAATTTTCTAATTTTTTACACTTTCTTATTTTATATTTAAACAGAAAAGTAATTCAATTAAATAGAAAAATATCAAATATAAAATTTACAACTGAAAGCAAGCTTCTCATAGTCAAATTGTGAAAAAAAGAACAATATTTAAAAAAAAACAATTTTAAATTGAAAATTGCTGAGCTTCTTCTTCTTCATAAGGAAAAAACTGTTTTCTTTCATCATCATTTTTAAATCAGCAGTGATGAAGCGTTTGCTTTACAAATTCCATTTTGAATGGTTTAGCAACAACAAAATGGCGTACGTTGCAATTGCGCTCAATATGGCCAAGAATACCATTGCCATCGCCAACGCCATCGCCATCGCTATCGCCATCGCCATCACCATTGCCATCACCATTGCCATCACCATTGCCATTGCCATCACCATCGACATTACCATCAGCGCTGGAATTGCAATTGCATTTACCATCAAATTCGAATTCGTTTTCGTTTTGCGATCCGCGTTCGCGTATATGCACGCATTTATGTGGCGCTGTCATCAATAATGTTTGATCCTTTGACATATACTTTGTGAAATTGTATTTAACATCAGTGGCAGCAGCAATAATGCAAGCAACAGAGGCAGCAGCAATAGTCGTAGTAGCAACAGCAACTGTGATAGCAGCACCAATCGCAATGGTAGCAAGTGTCAGCGACAGTTGTTGACGTGCAACCTTTGAATTGCCGTCATCATTTTGATTTTCTGCTTTGTTATTATGTTGCTGCAATTGTTGCTGTTGTGGGTGTCGGTGTTGGTTATTTTGCTGCTGCTGTTGCTGCTGCTGTTGCCGCTGTTGCTGTTGATAATTCTTTTGCCATTTTAGTAATGAAATTCTGTGCGCTTCGTTTGTATTTTTTCTCGTGCAATTATAAAAGGATTTTCTGCATGTCCTTTTTGCTGTGAGATCTGACAGTGCATCAGTTAAAAATTGTTGCTGCTGATTTGTTACAACAGTTGCTGTGACTAGTCCTTCTTCATTTTCTTTGCATTTATTTCTATTTTTACTCTTATTATTATTTTCACCATTATTATCAACGTCTTTTTTGTTGTCTTTTGCTTTTGCTTTTGCATTTGTTGTTTTTTCATTGTTATTTTTTTCAACCTTTTCGTTTTTGGTATCCTTTTCTTTCAGTTGTTCCTTTTCCTTATTGCGACTATTTTGACAGCTCATAAAATGATGTGTCAGTATTATACCCATTGCAACAGCAGAAACAGCTACACTGCCAGAGCGACTAGCAACAATAATGCCAGCAGCAACAACATCAATTGCACTAATGCTGCTGTCATTTTCATTGAATGCATTAAAATTTCTTCTGCTCTGTTGCTGCTTTTCTGTAAGGTAGTGCCATCTGTCATTTAATTTTTCAATTGCAGTCTGCATTTTTCTTGCCAATTTTTCTAAACCACTTTTGATATAATGTTGCAATCCTATTGCTGTTGTTGTTGTATCATCTGATATACGTGAAGCAATTTTAAAGGAATTTCCCTTCATCGTGGCATACAGAGTTTTCCAAATGTGCATTAAACGTTTTTCATATGTGTGAAGGAAAATGCGAGTAGTTGGCGTTGCTGATGAGGACATATCGGCTGCTGTAGGACGAAAAAGAAAAAAAACTATATATTAATATTTAATGTCACCACAACTTTTAAGTATTTTAAATATTCAATAAAGATATATTACTTTCAAGTATGTTACTAAGTTTTGAATATTTGCTCGTCTTAAGCTTTTTACGTAAACCCTCAATTTGGTTTTTATGAAATTGAATTAATATAATATTGGATATCGAATCTATGCAGTTTTCTCACCTATGTAGAGAATCAGTTCCATTAAATCATGAGTAAAATGAATTGTATACTTAGTATAATTAAGTTATAATTAATTATAATCTTATTATTAATTAGATAAATGATGCCTTGAATAAAATATAACAATGTTTCCAATATTCATATCACATTGAAAAGAATCTTCAGATGCTCGCCTAATGGTATCTCACCCGGTTGCATAATTCACTTTCTGACGTCTCAACCCCTAGCATTCTTCTCTCTGCCTTCCTGTTAGCCATGCGCGACAAGCCTTTCAACGCTTAATGTTATACTTCGACGAGAGGTATTCAGTTGCCTTCATCATTCCTCTCTATATCTGTGGCTTTCGTGACCGTGATCACAGAGTATACAACTAAACCAGTCGTTGCACATCCTTTCCACCTGTACCACGCCAAATACCCCTTGACTTAAATGAACCTATACTTTAAACTATTAAGTCCCTTGACCACAGGTCTCTAACTCTAATTACTATTATGCAGTTTTCATATAACGCTGGACATCTTCTTATTTATTCCTAAGAGGTAGTTTTAGTAACATTGTGTCATATTGTGGCTGTTGATGCTTTTCACTTACTGCCAAAAAAAAATATATTCATTCAATAAAAGAATAGTATAGACTTTATTTGAAGAGATAGACTCAATTGCGTATGAAAACCTTTCGAAAGATAACACATTTCTAGGAAGTTGTAACCTTGATGCTCAATGTAGAGCATTGCTAAACAGAACTCTAAGTGAAGCATTAGTTTTGATTCAAGGCGTTAGGAAACGCTAACTTTTATCATCATTGTTCCTTATTCCAATTCCTGAATGAGTACTTGAAATTCTCGTGACTAAAGATAGTCTAAACTTATCTAATATTAGAAACGATAATTCAAGCAGCAGCTGTACTGTATTGTCACAATATTTTACAAAAGTGCGATGCTGCTTGCGTATGCCGATGGTATTAATGCCACTGCGTCATTTTCCAACTAGGTAGGACAATTGAAGCAAATGGGTTTTATAGTATATGAGGGAAAAACCCAAATGCTGTATGGCAATAAACAATTTTGCTGAGTGTATTGGGACGCAGGTCATTGTTGATAATTATAAGTTCGAAATTGTGAAAGACTCTGTTTATTTGGAAACCAACATAAACATCAAAAATGATGTTAGTTTAGAGATTTAACGAAGAATCACTTTTGCCAACAGATGTGACTTCGAGATAAATATGCAATTTAGAAATAAATCTCACTCTCAACAAACAAAAATGACGCTCTACAAGTCCCTTATCATACCTGTCCTGCTGTATTGTGCAGAAGCTTGGACAATAACCAGCATGGATTAGAAGATGTTAGGAGTATTTAAGAAAAAAATTTTCTTCGAAAGATCTTTAGTCCCTAACGCGTCGAATTAGTTGTAACCCTAAGTTGTAAAAGCTATACTGGGACATTGGTATACCGCGCATAAAAGTTCGGCGGCTTCGCTGGGTTGGTCATGTTGTGCTCCGTCTAGAAAGAAGTTTGATTCGGTACCTGCTGATCTACTATCTGCTGATCTAATATCTACTATCTTCGGTTAATGGACTAGGTGGTATTAACTGTAATCATACTCGTCTATTTGAAGACCTCAAATTTACTGATGGTATGCTTAGACAGGATTGCATGCAATTTATACCGCACTGGTTAAACAAAGAATCACTAAAGTTAGAACTAAAAACAAACATTTTGAGTTAAAACAGTTAACGGCAATATCTCTACAGTAGAAAAAACGCATATTCTAGATGTCAGCAGTTTTATTTACTTCGACACCAAAAGTAATGTTTGAAATCACATTCAAGAAAACCATCCTTATGAGATCTAGTCCCATTTATGGCTCCTTAACAAAAAATTAAAATAAATTTGCTGAATTGATCATGAATTAAACTGACTTAATTTTATTTGACAAACTGACATTTGTGCAAACAGAAAAATTCCGGTCTCGACAGTAATGAAAACAACGTTTTGAACCTCACCTAAAGGTACTCTAAATATTTTTGAAAATCTATAAAAATAATTAGTGCCATGAATATGGTAAGTCACGTTCCAATATATCTTCTAACATAATGTCTTAAATTCTTATTATAAACATTTCAATACCAAATAACTCATTTTCCATATCAGAAAAAATTAATTTTAGTGGTTCTAATAAATATTTATGATAATGTTTCATTTCTCTTACATGGAAGTTGTAAGCTCCGAACTCCTCAATAATTTGTCTAATATTCGGTACAGTTTTGAATAATTTTGTTGTTTTGCTTATGAATCTTCCAGATAAAAAGTGCCGGGTGCCAACTTTGACACTCTCAATGCGAAAGAAAAGTAAATAAAAATAATGTTTTTGGCTCTTAACTAATATTGATGCTTGGAAAAATCGACATTACTCAATAAGCAAATAAACATAACCATTTTGCGTTTGCATATGCGAGGAGCAAGTATGAGCAGCTTGCGCAGCAGGACACAGATGCAGTTCAATATGAGACGCTTGAATGTGTAAATACAGTTTTCTTAGGTAAACATTTTAACTGAACATAGTTGAATGCATTTTTGCATTTTTGCATTTTTACGAAAAAGAGACTACTGTAAAAATAGTAAGAAAAATATTGTCATACACTGCGCAAAAGGGCTGAAACAAATTCGGTCCCCATACAGCACTCAAAAATTGCAGATACTGAACTGCACTCAAGGAATCGACGACGATAGCGTTGAAAAAATGACTATAAAAAGTACGATAGAGTATTAGAAATACATATAAGTGAAGAAAATGAATATGGCGGTATAAAAGTGCTGCGACTGCTATCCTGCGGCAACACTTACTTGCCACCTTCACATATACAAACACGAGATACATGCCTTTAAGGAAGCACTGAATCGAGTTTACTGCTACTCCTTGCAAAAAAAGGATCAGCGCAGAAAAATATGCAAAATATTTTCCCAGCAAATGCAAAGAAGATTGTAGTACTTTCTTGCATATTTGTTGTCTGATTTCAGAATTTCTGAAACTGTGTTTATTCAGATAAGCTAAAGAGGCCAGCGGTAAGTTAAACGGAGGCAGTGGAGTTATATTTTCATAACTATCCTGCTATTTTGACTGCTAGTTAAATAGTCTGCATACATTGTGGAAGTTTCAAGAATTTTACAACATTCCTATTTTGCATTTTCACTATTAACCACGGTAGAGGTTAGAGATATTCCACAATATTTCATGCATTTTTGCAATATAAGAGTTCTTTTACTTAAATATATTAAAGCAGTTCCTATGGCCTGTTTAACCTTAAACTCTGGTATAAATTATTATTTCTTTTATTTCTTTCTTCTCTCTAAACAATATGTTTCAAAATAATAAAAACTGCTTTTAGTATATAAGAATTGTTTAAAAGTAAGTAAAACTTTTAAAAAGTAAGTAGTGAGGCATTATATTTACAATTATATGCATTAAGAAAGTCAACCGCTTTCTGTATTCAATTGATTCTGTGTGGTCTTTATATCTCCAATAATGCATTAGCCAATCAAAAAAAACAACGTTTAAAGCAATTGCTTCTTTCGCTTATGCCGATATTCAGAAATATATTTCGATCGACAATTGAAAACACTCACTGGACAGGCTTTCAAACCATGCAAATCACTGTATTAAATCAGAAGCGAACTATTTTTAATTTTATTAAAACGCAATAAATGTCTTAATATAGGCACATGAAAAAAATTGACAATAAAAACTGTCGAAAAACAATCTTAAAGCCGTGCCGCAAGGAAATTACGAAGTATATAAACGAAGAATATAAGATATGGAAAACGACTTGGGGTCTATAGGAGATAGACAGCAAATTATTTTACGAAACAGTGTTTTACCCCTGAATGCACTGCTTATTCTTATTTTTCAAAATTTAAGAATCCTTGCTTGGAAAGCTATACATTGACCAGGAAAACATATGAAGTAGCTCAGTGTTTCACACCTCAATGCACTACTACGATAATAAGCCAATGACACAAAAAAATTTTTAAAATTTAAGAATATTTGCGAGGAAAGCTATACGTTGACCAGGAAAACTCACTGAAAAAAATAGATTACGATAATGTAAACTCACGTTAAACCTACTAGTCTCTATAAAGCTTTCTAGTGGGTGATCGTGAGACATAGGCTTGGTAGCGTTTGGAATTGAAATTATGGTTTTGTGTGTTCTCTTTAATATAATCATTTCGAATATTTGGAGTATATGTTGATTTCCAATTATTGACGCATATGCCTTAAATTCTTGAAGTCATTAATTTTCTTCTATGAGTTTATTGCAATGTTTTTGAATACATTTGCTACCAAATATGGGTCATAAGTATTGTGACCCACCCAGCATATACAATCGCCAAACAATAATACTCGCCAAAGAATGATAACTTATGACTTGCCTAGATTCTTGTTTGGCTTATTAGATTATTGTTTGCAACTTCGAAATAGCTATCAAGTATTGATTGATAAAATAAAAATGATTCGTTCTTTTTGAATTCGTGACTATACGTATATTGGTTTCTTTAAGCTTTAGACAACTATCTTATAGTTTATTACTCAAATTAGTTTGAGTAGTTTTAACAATATTTATTTAAAAATTGGAATTTTATAGTGCACTATTATAATTTTCTTTTCCATATTGGCGTTCAATCAACATGACCATCTATAGTACTATACATCCAAAATATCAATTTTTCAGTTCAGAATCTAAAACTTAATATCTATAGTTTGATAATTTTGAACTAATTCCTTGCTGAAGAGTTAATTAATTGAGTCTTTTAAATATTATAAAAAGTATAACGTAATTTTATTAAAAAAAATATTTTCTTTACCGGAATAATATGTTAAATATGATTCATTATGATCTTCAAATCCATCACCACTTGCATGCTGTTCGTAGGGATAATTGTTCATATCATACGATCTGCCAGATGCCATAATACGTGGGCGATCCTCTTCAATAATATTCTCAATTTCTTCTTTAAATATATCAAAAATGCTGGCGGTACATTTGAGCTGTAATTTTAATAAAAAAATTAATTTTATTCAATTTTTATAAAATATTTAATAAGTTTTAGAAAATTGTTTAGACCTGAATTCACAGTAACAAAATTTTTTAATAAATAAACTTTTTAATTGCATAAGTCAGAGCAATAAGCCAGTATCTCATAAGTGAATCGTTCCTTATCCTGATTTACGAATATCAAGTTATCTCTTCATATAACGTAAACGTAGTAGACTAAGTCGGTCAGAATGACAAGGTTTACAAAATTTGGTTACCAAATTATAGTACCCACAAAGCGAAATATAATGTTTGACTTTTTGTTTGGAAACATATATTCTTAAGATAAATGATATTAAAGTAATTCTACTTGGTCCACTACCACTTTTCTTAAATAACAACAGAAAGTATTTCTTTCATTAAAATTTAAGAACTTTTGTGCATATTAGTTACTTCATTAATTCTTTGGAAATAATTTATAGTATTTTTAGAATATCTAGAATATTACAGGCTTTAAATTTTTTACCTATTAATATGAAACTAAATTAAAATTTAATTATTTGTCTTTATAAATAAATAAATTATAAATCATATCAGAGGTAATATTAAGAAAACAGTGATCTTAAGATATGTAAGTTATAAGGTTCTTTTAAAAGCATATATCTCTAACACAAATCAAAAAACTTAAAGGCAAATTAATTTATTTAATGAAATTGAATAAATATAAAGTTAATTAAATTACATTAAAAAAATAAATCGAAGAATAAATATCAAGGGCGTAAGGTAATGCAATGGACCTATAAGCATTAAACGTACTTTCTCTTACAAATTCACCTTACAATTTTGATTAATAAATTCTTATTTAAATATAATAATTACTATATCTATATATCTTATTTGTATGACGAAATCACTTACTCTCATTTGTGCGTTACTAAAGTGCTGGGTGGTGACCATGAAGTGAACTGCACTGACAACAGATTCCAGATTCGTATCCTCGTACTTTTCAATCTGATAAGTTTTAATGTGATGGGGTGATACCTAAAACATTAGAAAGAACATAATTTTTTGTTATTATTATAATTAATTTATTTTTTTAAATTATTACTATTTTTCAAAAATTAACAAAATTATAGCAAAAAATAAATAGAGGCAAATTAGTCAGTGTATAATTTATTCATTTCTCATATTTTTTCTCTTTTTTGCCGGGGTTTGATCGCTAGCATAGGTAGGCTGCTAGTAGACATAATAAGAAATCCACATCGCAGTATTTACTTACACTTCCTCATATAAAACAAAAATGTCACTCAAATGACAATGATTTATACATTTTTCAGTTAATTTTTTTTTTGTATTAATTCATTAACAAAAATTAATTAAATAAAAAAATCAGAACATATTAAAATATTTAAATTAATAATAAATTTTATTACCAGAGTATCAAAAAGTAAAAACGAACCATTGGATCGTAATGCAAAATGCCTTAAACAATGGAAGAAGAACGCAATATTATGATTTTCATATCTTTTATATATATATGAGACATGAAAGATATTCTGTGCCTTCCACAAAAAACGGAAGGTAGTAGCGGTATTTACAAATGATGAAAAAGGTCACACTACTGCTCTATTCTTGAAGGGAATACTAGTCATACAGTACTTGCTGTAATAACACCCATAGTTACTTCTCTGTTTCGATGAAGCCACAGGCAGTTCATAGAATGTTCACCTACATTTGGAAAAAGAAATCGTTGTTCATGGCTATGTTTTAAGCGTATGGTTCAACCATATCATCTCTCTGTCAACAATAACAGAGTCTATATTTTGACTGTTTGGTGCGGTTCTCACGCTGGCGGCATCACCGGTACTTATTTCTTTTGAAATGAGGAAGGAACTGACATTACGGTGAATGGCGAGCGCAATCGAACCCATAGAATTTCATTCTCTTATAAGAAACTCTATCGAAAACTGCGCGCGAAGCGAAGAGATGAAAAAAATTTAACGCATTTGCTAATTACCTAAAAGAGGTATTCCAACCAAATCCTGCAACCGGACATTATGACTGTTGTACTTCATTCATCTGATATCCCAATTTTATGCCGAAACAAAAACGTCGCGTTAGCTTCAAACCAACTGCAATCTAACTTATTTTAGGTGGAGAAATGATTTTTACAATAGTGTGTATGTGAATATGAATTAACGAATTAAAATGTAAACACGTCATTTTTACCTTAAATCGGAGTATATCTTCAACATCCTCATATCACAAGCAGATACTATAACATACACAGGTATGCATTTAGACAGACGACTAACTTGGCGCAAGTATATTAAAGTAAAAAAAATTCAAATAAAGCTCCAAGTCTCTAAGTTGCACTAGCTCATTAATAACAGATTCTCCTTGTGCCTAGAGTATAAAGTAATCCAGCTATGATATTCAGCTATTTGATGATGCTACTGAGAACAATCACTGGTGTCACATGGTATATTAGGAATGAAAGTATCTACAGAAATCTATAAATTCCCTTTGTTAAAGCTGAATTTGACGATATAAGAAAGAAATACAATACAAGGCTGACAGAACATGTTAATCCCTCAGGAAGGAATCTTGCACTTTTATCCACTACTTCCCGCCTAAAAACAGCTGACCTTCCAGCCATTAATTAAAATTCAATAGGTACAATATATAAAAACTCCTTTCTTTTCATAGAGATCTGATTAAGCTCAACTGCTTTTTTAATAAACCAACTAACATACATTCCAATGAAATTTAACGTATTAATTTAAGGGAGGTTCGCGATATAAGGCTTACTTATTTTATTTTATATTATACAGATTTATTTTTATTATACAGTTAAAATAAAAATTTTAATATTGTGTAATTAATGATAAGATTTTAAAGCTTATTATTAGTCTCATTAAAAAAAAAAAAAGAAAATATTGTTGAAATACCATGAAAATTAATCTCATTTCAATGTTAATGTGAATCGTTCATTATCCATATGAGGCATTTAGATAAAAATATTGTAGGCAAACTATTAGAAAAATATGTATCTAAGAAAAAAATAAATCTTAACAAATTAAATTGAAAAAATGAATTTTAATTTTTATTTTATCCGATTTTTATTTGAAATAGTACATCAAACTCTGTTAGAGAGTTTTTTTCATGGCTGCAAGCAAACTGAAATGCCTCTGTTGAAGTGGTGATTATTGACTTCGGCAACAGAACGGGGTTATAACAAGTGAGCAAGGTACTACGGCGAACAAATTCATTGAGTTTTCCTAAGATTCGTGTACTACAAGGGCTTTTGATATATCATAGAGCAGAAACTACGTGGTGATAGATCAAATCTCGCAGGATGTTATAGCATAGTACAATCACAAAAAGTTGTGGGGCCTTCTTTTCTTTGTGGGGCTCTTTTCAAATTTTAACTTCCAGATACTTCTTTCATACAATGCGTGTCTAATTGTGTATAATATATATTTAATATAACAAATATATAATCATGAAAATGTGATATTTCCTAGGTTCTATCTTTTACTTTTTTTTTAAATAATTTTCAAATTTGAAGACCTATGCTTTACGTTTTTTGCTATAAATTTCAATTTTTTGCTTAAATAATTTGGAAGCTTGAACGTATACAACGTATACAACAGATACAACAGATACAACGTATACAACAGATACATGTAGATATGTGTACATTTACATGTGTCTACACTTTAACCACATTTTAGAAATTTGAATAAATTTCATTGAAAATTTTATTTGCAAAGATAATAGTTAAGAATTTGCCAAATATATTATTTGCTTTAAGGTGTCAACAATTTTGTGTTCTCTCCTCAAGCAATGCCCTTCCTTCTTTTGTATTGTTTTTTGTATGGTTTTTTGTTGGTATTGTGTATGCAATTCCCTGTGGTAATACGAACCAACATTTTGTGGTGCCTAAAATTGTCACATTTTGTACGTTCGCTAGTTATGTAGGTGCCTACTAAGTCTAAGTCTTTAAGCGTGTGTTTGTTTGTGTGTGTGCGTTTTTGTACAATTATTTGTTTTACTGTTATTTGCTTAAAAATTTCTGCAGCATTCTTTTGGGAGCCAAAAAACAATCAGAGACGACAGTTTCATACTGGCTTTCATACTGGCAGTACAAGTCATCCATGTCCTGCTACTACGTATTTGTTATATTTTATTTTTTTATTATTGTTTTTGTCATCATAATGAATTATGACCCTTTTCTTTGCTACACGCTGCTATGTTATACATAAAGCGAACATTCTTCCTACCATTTTACATCCTTGCCTGCAGGCATCCTTGGTAGTTTCTTTTACAGCTCTTTAAGTGTAAAATGCTTGAAATTTATTTAACATTTTGTGACTCAAAAGGATAAGGCTAGTGCGTTTTCTCTCAAATAAATTTCACAATAAGAAATTACATTTATTTGTGTAAGAAGAAGAAAAGTTGTAGGAGAAAGTAACCGTAAAAACAACTGTAAGATGCAGGAATTACTTTGTGGCACTCATTTGTCAGTCGGCAGGAGCAGCATATTTTTGGGTGCATTAAAGAGTGAAGCAATATAGTCCAAAAAAAAAAAAATTATAATTACAAAAATGTATTAGCAAGTAAAAGAAAGTGTGTGTTTATTGTTCATTATGTATCCCAGATACGCATATATTTTTTTGTAATAAGGATATGTGCGTGTTAAAAAGGATACAGTTTTGTGGTCAACATAGTTGGCATTTATAAAGTGTCGAGAATGTTTATTACGAAATTAGTAGTTGAAAAAATATGCAGAATAAATTTAAATTAGAATGAAGTTTGTGGAACATAGGAAGTTTGTTAGTAGTATAATTAAACTGGACACGGAGTAAGAATTTTAATTTGATATCAGTCTTCAAGTTTTAGGTTAGGCAGAAATTTCAGGCATGGAAATTTTTCATATTAATGTAAATGCTAAATGACAATTGTGAAATAATGTTTTTGACATTAATTTTCAGATGAAACAGTCAAACGATTTTATACTTTGAAAGTTGAAGGTGCTTTGAATACGTTTTTAAGTAATGCGTTATTAAGTAGTACATTCAGTTAGAAGGTTGACAAAACGTTTGACTAAATTCAACAAATTTTTTAGCAAAAATTAAAGTTGGTTTCTTTTCATACATTTAATGACTTTATTGCCATTGAAGAGTACATAAAATATGTATTTAAACTTATGTTGAACTATTAATTTATGTAGAAAGTTCTTGTCATTAAGCGCTGAGGGTGTTGCAAAAACTCAAATCGGTTTTTTGAGTGTTAGTGACTGAAATCGGTTTTTGACGTATTGGTTGCACTGCCAGTAACTATTAGGCAGTTGCGTTGCTTCATTTGTGATGGACGAGTTAATGAGCAAGAAGTACAAAGCTTTAAGAATGAACAAGAAAAAATTAAAAATCACGTGACGTTGGAGTGTCTTAATATATCTAATGAAAATGCAGATATATGCTTTTTAGCATATATCATATATTAAGATATGTCGTATAGCTCATTTGATGCGATGTTATTTTGTTTTGAAAATTATTTACCTCTGCTTCTATTTTTACTTTTTTCTCTACTTCGATTGAGATTTCGACTTCTACTTGTACTTGCACTCCGATTTCTATTTTAATTTCTATTTCTACTTTTACTACATAGTAGAGATATCAACTATTTGAATAATAATTGTCTACTTTGAAAATCGTTACTTATCGGTACATTTAACTAAGGATTTTAACCTACGCCTTCTAGAAATAGTCCTGGTGTTAGCAAACTGTTTTGTCATGATTTTATTTCAAACTAGGACATTTCTTTGAATGCACTTGCCACACAACGTCCGGTAAAATCTATTTCTCCTACCAAAACAGTAAAAAATGAAGAATTTTTTTATTCTTAATAATACAAATATACCATTTTCATTAAGTTGTATTCACTAAGCGTAAACTATTTAGATAGTTTCAAGTGAATCTGACTGACTTATCCAATCCGAAACATAAAATATTTCTTTACGTCATTCAAATCGTTTATTCGTAGAAAATGCTTTCATATACCTTTAGTCGTATTTTGCAATGCAATATTTCTTTAAAATCAAATTTTCAGTTTTGTACTGATAAAGCAAGCAAAGCATAAATATTTGCATATTATTTGAGATTTCTCATTGGGACGCATATTATTGTATGGTGAGCATTTCAAAAGAAAAGCAAGAGTGACTGCTCCACTTAATCACTCAACCAAAAATCTATTCTATTCCATTTTATACAAAAGTTATAAATTTACTGGCGGTATCAAGAGTAAAAGATTCGAAAGCATTCGGCGTTCTACACTAACCCCATGAACTGCCGAGCTCGGGGCAGTCTGTAATTGGGTAAGGAGTACGTTTCAATATACGTACATTTTCAACAAAAAGTTATAAAAAAGCACAATCCAAGTTTATCACATTCTGTTTGCTGTACTCTGTTTGCTCTATTATGATAAATATTTATAAATGGATTTCTCTTTGTGGTCGGTGGGAAATCAGCTTGAGTTAGTTTTCAACGAAATATGCCAAATATATAAAATTGAAATCAAGCATAAAAAATAGATTTTTATTTATATGCCATGCCATTGATATAGAGTTACACACAAACCAACTAAATATACACAAATATTATTATAAATTTTATGAAGTAATATATCGACAGTGTTATATTCATACAAGTAACAAATACAACAACTGAAAAAACAACAAAAACAGAAATGTGAATAATAAAAAAATATAAAACTTTAATCATTTTGTTGATATCAAAAGTATGAGCAGCACATTTTCATGGCGCCTAATAGTATGCAACAGCAAAATAGTTTGTGCTTGCTTCTGCCATAATAAAAATGAAATAAACATAAATTTTATTGGCGAGCATTGCATGGTATTTAATAAATTACTGACAATTTCTACCAATATTATATATATGAAAAAAAAATTTAAATGAAATTCAAAAATTTCAAATGACAAAAAAACACATTTAGTGGTAACTCCATTGGTCTGTCGTATTTGTAGTGCGCCAAAATGTATGCAAAAATTTTCAATCAATTTAAAATGATTTATTAAATTTTGTATAGAAGGTAGAAATTTCAATTTCGGTAAAAGGGGTAAGATAAATGAGCAAACCCAAAATTATGACAGTAATATCATTGCCAGTGACCACCAGCGTCACAAAAAATACACGCACACATACACATATGCGATATGCGATTATACAAACGCACATTAGAAAAGTACCAATTACCATAAATTAATTATATTAATGAAAATAAATACATGCAAATTTATTGAATTTTCAATAATTAAATGATATTAATGAACTGTTGATGAGTTAAGTGGTTTTTTAATTGGTAATAGATATGAGCTATTTAAATTTGACTTATTAAGCCTGTCTGGTGTCATTTAATTGTCAGCTCCCATGAAGGGTCAGTTAAAGGACAAGCTACATTTTAATTAAATTAAGTTTCACTTGGAGAATATAAGTACAGTATACTCGTATACCTAAAGTTTAATAAACTAAGTAATGGTTTCAATTGACAACAGCAATTAAAAATTAATTATATATAATTAATTTGAATAAATTGTTATCCTTCATAAATGTCGCACTGGATTTAAAAGTTATGCAAATTAGTTTTGTTTAAATAACAAAGAAGAATTAAATAAGTGCTTAATTCAAAATTAAGTAAGATCCAATGGAAGATAAAATATCATAAAACTTAATTTAAGCATAATAAAAAAGTAATTTTCTTTACTATAAAATTGATTAGAACTTAATTGAAAGAACCTTATTTTTTTTCAAAAAAAAAATTTATGGTGGATCAATCCATCATACATTAGTGCGATCCACCAAGATGTTAAATTAAATATAAAACAAGTTCTTACTGCTGTAATTTACTACTATTTACTCTTTTTTTTATTTAATATTAAAAAATGCAGTAAAACTACTGGAAATAAGTTTCGAGTACTCTATGACAAACTACTGGTACCACCATTTGTGGTTAATATCAGAGAGAATAAATTTTAATTGAGTGTTATGAAAAACAATAATATGAGATACCATATATAATAATTCTTCGGAAGAAATTACTTCAAAGACTTTTGGCACTGATTTGCAGAAAATAAAATAAAGAAAAAATTATTTTTATGAAAAAAAAATTATACAAAAATATTTCAGAATAAATTTTGAAGTATAGGAATTTTTGAGTTTACTGATAGAAAACAATGGATCAAAAAATATGGAAAAAAATGACTCAAAACACAGTACGTGAATTTGTTGGTAAAACAACAAATAAAAAAAAACTTGACAAAACTCGAAGTATGAATAACATAAGTTAAGTATAGTTATGGTTCAGGTGTATAAAACGTAAGTCCGTGTTCTCAGTTTGGCAGGGTTCAAGTTCAACCCTTAGTACTTGTATTCTGAAAATTCTTATTCGGAGAATTAAATTAAAAAAAAATATTTCAACAACTTTGCACTAAAATTACGATATTCCATGCCTGCGTCAAAACTGTACTGTTACATTGATCCGAATCGTGGTTTGTTACGGCCATATTCTCACAAAAACTGCAGACATACGTTAACAGATGCCTTCGCCTGATTCTAAACATTTGATGGCCGTGAACTATAAGTAATAAGCGGCTAAGGAAAATTACAAATCAGCAGCCTATTGAAAAGCTGGGTGGGGCATACCCCGCGTAAACCGGTTACTGAAATTGCACACTCAGCATTAGAATGGAACCCACAAGGTAGAACGAATCGTGGATGGCCAAAAAGCACATGGGGAAGATCCATAAATAGAGAAACTAACAAATCATACAGCAAGGTTACAGCATTAGCATGTAATAGGGGTGTCTGGTAAGCATATGTGAATAGACTAAGTTTTTGAATTGTGATTATGATTCTATTACAATCTATTGTTACTATTGAAAATCGACTCTTCTTACTAAACGACTTATATTATTAGTTGGATCGTGGAACAGCCTACTTCGTTTATTGTATATTTAGATGCTTTTGTAGTTTTTGTAACTTAAACATTTATTCGTCACCTACTTTTTTAACACATTATATTGTGTGTATATTTTTTTTTAGTCATGGGAACAATAGCCATAGCAATGAGAATTGGACTGCAGAGTTGTTATATGAATTCCTCTTCTTTATTTGAAATGCCTCCGGCTTTCCTGAAGGTAATATTTTTATTTTATCATCACGTCACAGTGCGAAACACGAAACTTGCGTCCAAAAATGTGTCCTCTAATTTTTTGTGTTCTAAAAATGAAAAATAAAGGTGTTGCCAGAGAACATTTCCCAGCACGCACACACACACACATACACACACATACAGGCATACAATCGGTGTTTATGGTAAGAAGGAACCAAAGGCGCGTGCAAAAAGTAACACCCAATACCTCATCCGTGCGCTATGATTTACATTCGTGCGGATATTAATTTTTTTTTTTTTTGTTTTTTGATGTTTTTTGGATTCTGCTTTTTATTTTATTTTATTTTATTTCATTTTATTTTATTTTTGTTTTGCTGATTGTTTTGTTATGTTGATGAAATATTTTGGCGGCTGCTAACGGAAACGTTTGCTCTTGCTTGTTTGCTTAATATTTTTGTTGTTGATGTTGTTGTTGCTGATTTTTTAAAATCGAATATGTCAAAAAAATAAAAAAAAATAAAAAAAAAAAAAAAATTACTTGCTGATATTTTATGTGAGTTTCCTTTTTTTTGGTCTGTTTTTCAGAAATTTGATTGAAAAACATGCCTAAAATAAATGTCAACAAAAAAGGTAAGTGACGATTTTATTGTCGCCCAAGGCTTACCGCCTCAAAGTGTTTGACAGTTGTTCTACAATGAAACATCAGAACTCACACGTATTGAGTGTTTATTTGTATTTATATATATATATCTTTTATTATATACACTTATACATGCACATTATACATATGTATATAAGTACTAGTTCTATAACAGTGATATGTTGCAGGCTTTTATAATACTGATATTTATTGCCACGACCTAATCAGTATACTTATAAAGTAGCCCAAAGGAACTAAAACCAACTTCAAACTGCTCCACTATCTTCACAAAAAGCTATTATTAGACCTCTTCAACACTTTAATCTAAATATCTGCTTCTAGTCTCAAATCAGAGCACGATGAAATGAAGAGCTCTTTAAGCTCTTCAATGCTTTAAACTAAATATCTGCTTCAAGTCTCAAATCAGAGGACGATGAAGTGATTGCGATTGTAAAACACGATCTGTACTGTTGCAAAATGCTGAGTTTTTAGGAGAATATTGGATTCACACGAGAGCTTTGTTCGTTATTTTAGCTGAAACCTGAAATTCCAAACAAAAAACTACTGTGAATTATAGATATAGGTAGATCTTGTTAAGTTTACACGAATGCGTTCAATTGTCAAATATTGTCATTTTTTCAATAGAGCAATTTACAAACAAACTATGTTAAATGTCTAAATGGGTCATTTGACTTTTTAGATCAGAAGAAGTCAAGCACTGGCTTCCACCTATTTTTACGGTTCGATATGTTGTGAAATCGTAATGGTTGATGGTTACTCTTTGTAGTTGCTTCGAATTTTTGTGTCAAGCTTAAAGCGACAATCTTAGGAAGGACGAAGAAGAAGGACGAAGGTGTGATGAAATGCTGCTCAATCAGACAATTAATTTTTGAACACAATTATAGTCAAATTATTACATTAATAATTTTATTCACAACTTTTGAAGTTTTGTTTTCTTTGAAAAATCGAGTTTCTCAAAATAAACAGTTTTTGTCTTTGTTGGAGACAGGCATTAATTGACCCAATAATTTAACTTCTAAATCAATACTAACCAGCAATCTAAAATTCACTTTTTTGGTTTGATCTTATTGTTTTAGATTAAATTGGGTCTCCTAAGCTGAAATCTGCAGCAGATTTTTTCTTAGACATCTGAGTCTAAGACTCTGTCAATAATAGAGTAAGGGTTCAAAAGATACGAATTTCATATCTTCAGTAAATAGATATTTTTGTGTTAGATATGTTTTCCTAAATTCATATACTTTTTTCTACCAGCAAAAGCAGTTTTTGAAAAATTTGTCTTTAAAGGAAAGGAAGAAATTTGGGGAAGGATGTGCAAGGCAAAAATATTTATCTGTTTATTTATAGCAAGATTACCGAAATAATAAATTTTATATTATTAACCCTTAAAAACCTCAGTTTTTAAACTTTATGCAGTCAGTACCAAACAAATCACATATTTAAATAAAAAACTTGAGTAAAATTTGAGATTCAAATTGATTGAAAACCATTCAAAAATCAGAAAATAGCAAAAATAACTTAATTTTTGTCGATCAGTATAATCACTGGGTGCTGTAGATTAAATGGGTTCTCAACAATATGACAGCCAAACATGCGATTCGTCAATTCAGTTAATGCACATTCACAATATTGATTAAAGGATTGTGATTGAAGTCTATTTTCTTTTAGTGGAATTTGTGTGAAATTAAAGTATATTGATTAAAGAATATTGAAGGATATTGATTGAAGTCTATTTTCTTTTAGTGAAGTTTACTAAATTTTCTCAATAAAATAAATGAAATGAACATACTCAAAATGTAGCTGTTGGCCACTGATAATTAAAATTGACGAGGTGCATTTTTAGTGGGAATGAGGTTTTTCATGTGTACAGTAACGATAGATTTTGGAAGATCAAATACTACAGTAGGTCCCCATTAACTTATCATCGTATAATTTTTTATTACATAAAATGTGCAGACGGGCAATATTTAAGGCAACAAGAAGTTCTAATTATTTTTATATTTTATGAACGGTAATATATCAAAAGGTTTAGTTCAAACTAAGAAAATAATTGTGTATTATATATGGGCATATTTTTTATATCCTCCTCTAGTATACATATTTATAATGCCGATTATAAAAATAATCTATATGATATCAGTTCAATGTTTTTAAGGAGTAAAATTAAGAAAAAATACCGTTCCATTGTATATATTAAGGTCGCAAATTAATTAACAAAATGGTTTATTTGTACGAAGTGATTTTCAGGAAACATTAATGAAAAATTTATGAAATTTTCAACAAAAATTTATATCACAAAATATTACAATAAAATTCTGATTTCTTTAATTGTACACTACTTTCGTTAACATTTGAAGATAAAATACGTCATCTAACGCATACGGGTTATGTTATTAACAGCATTCGATGATATGTAGATAAAAAAGCAGGGATGAAATATACTGGGATGAAATGTGTTTACTTTTAAATTCACAATTTAAAGTAATTTATTTATTAACACATTCAATTTGGTTTTGATTTTAGTGCAATACTAATATTTATTTCTTAGTATACGAATTGTGTAAATTATAAGTTAAGTACCTTCTGCTTAAAAGGTCCTCGGATTTTATAAATAAAACACACAAATTTAAATTCTATTCCAAATTTATTTTATCTCCTTCAAAATATGCTCCTTCTGAAGCGATACACATATGCCAACGCTTAACCCAGTCTTCCATACACTTTTCGTAGGCCCGTGAAAGTATGGCTTTTAGTTCCTTCAGCGAATTTTATCTTTGAGTTTGGGAACAGGAAAAAGTCGCACGGATCCAAATCAGGCGAATATGGTGCCTTAGCGATGAAAGTGGTGTCATGTTTGGTCAAAACATCGCGTACAATAAGAATTTTCCATAGTAAAAATCGCTAAATGCACTTGAGGTAGTCTCACATTAACAGCTGCTGTAATCAAACTAATTGACAGATGGCGCTCAAATATGTACCATATGTCAAGAAAGCGTTTTTGAAAAAGGGCTATTACTTAAGGAGTAGTC
Source organism: Teleopsis dalmanni (assembly GCF_002237135.1). NCBI lineage: Eukaryota > Metazoa > Arthropoda > Insecta > Diptera > Diopsidae > Teleopsis > Teleopsis dalmanni. Next base: position 82,781,242 of record NC_051848.1, read on the forward strand.
AACAAACAACAAAATCCGGGTACTTTTTGAGCAGAAGGTATACATAAACTGTTAAAGACGGCATTTTTTTTTATTTATATACAATTAAAAATCAATTTAATATAAGTAAAGACAAGATATAAGTATAATGCGAAACTGAAATAAACAAACAATTATATATAAATAAATAAATATATAAATATATATGAATAAATGTATTTTTGGCGTACATTTATGATTTCTTTTCCATCAACAGAGTGTATTTTACATGGTTTTCGATTGGTGAATCTGCTCTCACTCTAGATTTAATTTCGATCGAAAATTTTTAGAGTAATCTAAGATTTTTGTAGTTATATATTTTATAAATACATATATTGATTGAAATCAAAGTATTTGTCAAGTCATATAAAACAGCTGTTAATTTCAGGATCACCTTGCTACTCTGGCAAAATATCTCGATTGTTATACATTTCGCTTTACAGTTGCTTGTTAAAATAGTGCTAATGAGTAATATTCATAATTTCAGATTTATGATAATATATAGGCTAGTTGTCTGGTTGACTTACACAATGCCACAAACGGTTATTAATATACTCAGCAGATTAAAGAAGTTAGCTTGTGTGCATATATATTTAGCAATGTGAACGTATTCAACAGGAACAATGATGGTTCATTGGAATTAACACATCTTCATACTGGGTTCCAAGCGTAGAGATCTATTTTACATGTACCTAAAGATATCAGCTTAGATAGTTGTTTAAAACTGGAGAAAATTGAATTCAACGTATCAACTTACTTAAATATTTATGCTGAGGAATATTATAAATCGATTCACTAACAAGAGTAAGTATATGGATAGTAGAGTGAGAGAAAAATCTAACTTTCAATTGGGTGTCGTATGGGATCTTAAACAGAAAACTACAAACTGAAAACTGTATGTAGGTATAATTAGTCATTTTGCTGATAAAACCTTGAAGTAAGTTGTAAACAGTCAAATCTCAATCTTTTATTTGATATTAACCCTTTTACTATTATATTGATACTTTCTAATTGTAATTAAATGTAAAAATATTTTGAATGATTATGCTCAATTTATAGTAGCTTACTACTAAATGGTGCAATTTATGACCTTTTTGTAGGCGAGTACACTTTTCTGACTCACATGACGAAATACGTAAAGCTACGTGAACGTTACTAACGATAGATTTCCTTGTACCGTCGTCAAATTTTTAATTGACTTTGGAAATAACAATTTTTATTAAGGATTCAAGAGCATCAGAATGCGAAGTATTTGTCTGAGACTTTAACTGCACTAAAAACACGCCTGGATGAAAATCTTCTTATAAAACCAGCGAGAGGTGTTTTGTCAAGAGGGAATCGTAAGTATTATCTTGAATCGCTTGTTAAATTATTTACGCTCATCATAACCAACACAGGTATCCTATCTGTTCCCGATAAAAAGTTCCGGGGTAGAAATGGTCTGAAACTCATGGGAGAATGCTTTTACATCGTGCTAACCGGACATACCACTATAACATAGTGACAGCATAGTGAAAATAGGCTCACCATTTTTAAACCTTCTATTTGGACAACAAAAAAAATCGCGGTCCACTAATGGAGAAGATCATTTCTTTTTGAGCTTGCCTTTTGTTCAAAATGTATCCGGATTTTGTTGTTTTTTAACTACTCCTTAAGTAATAGACGTTTTTTTAAAAATAATGCATGTTTAGGGTTAGAAGCGACTAAAATCTAGTAGATATAGTATAGTAAGCCGATACTGTTTAAAAATAAATACTTTAAGTTTAACTTTCTATATCCGAGTGTAGGTGTAAATCTGATACCACAGTGATCAGGAACCACAATTTAGACTATCCAGACTAATTGAAGTTGGCTCCTTTATAAGTATTGTATAAGTATTGTGACAGCTGTGGCTAAAACCTAAGGTTACGTAAGTAAAATGACTGTATTCATTACTTTTATTCAATGTGGAGTTGTATTTACCAAACCAGTGTTGTGCCCCAAAATATAGCAGAGGTGTAAGAAGGATTTCATTTCCTACTCGAGGAGGAAACTATGTTTAAACGTATAGCTTCAATTAGTACAGGCAGATTTGTTTATAATTCCAATAGGGACGTCTATCATTGCATTATATTGGTACGAATGTTAAAAACAACTTGGTGTTGAGCCTTAATGACAGGTAATCACAATTTGTTTTTTTTTGTTTTTGGGACTAAGAAATCATATTACGCTTTTAAGCCAATAAGTTTGGAATCACTTTGTATTGCAGTATTAGATTATTAAAAAGTTTATTAGGAGAAACTTATATTTGTCTCACTATATATTGTTGCGAAGAAGAGGTAACAGCAGAAATCATTCTGTGTCACTGTGATAGTCTCGTCAGACCCAGATTTCAGTTATTATCAACTGCCTATTCACTTATAACTGAATTAGGCAACATCGCTCCAAAGCACATAATGGTGTTTTTAGCTGCTACTCGTCTATAGAAATAAAGTGGGTTTGCCACAATAATCCTCAAAGGATGTAGTGACGTGGTGTCAACTTCCCAGTTCATTTTACAATTTAATTTAATCTAATATATCGGTAAGTTAGAAAGTGTGTACGCTCTTCGTATATGGTTTTTTTTTTGTTTTTCGGATCAAAGAATTACCTTACGCAATGCTACTTTATAGTACTAGAAAATATCATGTACGGAATCCCCTCTATAACGCGGTAGATTTGCATATACCCCGTATACACACGTACTAAGGTATGCGGAGCTAATTATGAATTGTACAAATCCCCGCGTTAAATGGGGGTTTAAAAACGCGTAATATGAGAACGCGTTGTAGGGGTACCGCATTATAGGGGGGATTACGGTATTCCAAGATTAGAACATCGTATGGTCTTAATTTTTAGCACTCGTTAAAATGAATGGGTTGTCTAATAATTTTAAATTGCAAATTAATTGTTTAATAAATAAAATCCGTTATAATAATAATATTCCAAACATTGTGATAAAAAATTTTCGTCCTTAATAAATGAAAATAAAATGAACAAATTTGATTAATAAAAAAAAGCAGAAGGCAAAATTAAAGGGCGTCTGTTTTACACTATCCGAGACCGTATTGCCCATAAAAAGGAAAATACGTACATTATTTGAACATAAAATCAAAATATACGAAAACGTAAAAATAACAAAATATTTATAAATTATGGCCGATATCAACAGATTTTTTGGGAGACACACACACAAATACACATTACACAAAATCTTACACAATCGCAGTCGCAGGCAATCACACAAAATCAGAAACAAATTCACGAGCGCTCCTAAAAAATGTGTGCCCAAAAACGAAAAAAGAAAAATGAAAAAGAAGAAAAGAAAAAAAAATAAGAAAAAAAATGACACAGCAAATGAATTTGTGCTTTTGTGTTTTTGCGTTTCATAAACCATAATTTTTTGGAATTCCCCTCTTAGCTCCTAAAACAATTGTACATGTCCTCACGCCATTTTAATGAAAAAACAAGGAAGCCCAGAAAAAGGAATAATTTATAAATAAATGAAAATCTTCCACTAAAACAAAGGCACAAACACGATTTTAGAGCGTTTAGCGCGATTTTTCATATTTCATTTCATTTTTTTTTCCAGTTTTTATGCGAACTCATATTTTTTGATGGCTTGGGCCACATGTCGAGACAATTGCTTGGTATATTTTAGGTGTTTGCATATCATACATATTTTGGTCTAAATTTTTTTTCCTCCTCTGTAGTTATTGTCATTCCATTTTATTTGTAGGATTTGGTTTTTTTTTTTTTTTTTAATTTTTTTTCTATTTTTTCTGCTTTATGGATAAATATTTTGGCTGCTCCTGGTTCCGGCCGTCATATTTCTGTGATTTTACAGGTGAAGGCGATTCGCGGTTACATGCGAGATTTTTGTTGTTTTGGTGGGTTCGGTTTTGTGTGTTATTTTGTGTGTTATTTTGTGCTCATAAATACACAAATGCACAGAATATACACAGAAATTTTTGTAGGTTTTACGTTGTCATACCAAAAATACTTTAGCATTTGTTTGTTTGCATGCTTGAAAGGGCATATTTTACACACATTCCCGTGCATTCCGACGCACATATAATTTGCTGGTTAAGTGAAGTGTGAAAAACAGGAAGGATTGAATATTTGAAATCCTTTTTTTTATAAAAAAAATTTTTATTATTATTTCTCGTTTTTGTTTTTTGTGATTTAAATTTTTTACTATAAAATATTTTCTATTTTATTTATTTTTGCAAGCAAGCAAGCAAATATTGCAAGCAATTTCATTTGAAAGTTTTTATGCGACATTTTCACAAATTTTCATTTGAACATTTTTCTGAAATTTGTAGTGATTTTATGATTTTAGTTGAATTTTGTGAATTGTTTTTCATAACAAAAAATATTTGCAAACAAAAAATATTTGCAAACAAAAAAGCAGTAAATTGAAATTGATTGTATTACTGCAAAGTATTTTAATGCTGCGTCAAGCTGAGTTCAACATTTAAAATGTCACAAAATCTTTAAATCCATACCAGAACTCGTGCTGCAATAAATACGGAAGATTGTGCCTTGACAATGAGTCTGAAATATACTTGAAGAAATGACACCAGAACACCTGATGTGTTTTTGTCCAGGTCTGGCCAGAACTAGGTTTAAGTTTCTATGGGCCCCTTTCTTCAACTCACTTAGCGATATCTCCAGCATCAGCATTAACCAGATTCTTGCCTTTGTTAATGCCTCTGGTAGGTTCTAGTCTGACCCTCTATCTACTACCCACTATTACGAGCTTTTTGTGGATTCAAAACGGCTTTCATCCTTAGCTATTTGAGGAGGATTCGTCCTCTCTCCACCACAACTAACTAACTAACTATGAGTCTGAAAACTAGCATCAAGTTATTATCAACTGAAGCTGATATCACAATATAGTTTAAAATACCTGTCCCAGATTTGATAAGACAAGTCTCTAAACAAAAAAAAAAAAATTGAATTCTTGAAGCTAGTTGAGTCAGTGCACTTGATCACTTTTAGTTTCTTTAAAACCTCGCTCTACGCTCTGACTAGATTATTGTTTATCACTTCATCAGACTAAGCAATAATTAACCTCAGATCTGCATATCTCCCCAAGAAGCCAGAAACCATTCTGAGATTCAATAACGCGGTGTTGGTAAGTCTGTCAGTTTTCGTAAATAATTTTAGAGCTCTATCCTTTATGTATTTTTTAATCGAATCAATCATGAAGTCCCTGAGAATGTCATACGTCCTAACGTACCATGGTACTTTGAAAAGTCTTCTCAGAGCTATGTTTTAATTCTTGCTTGTTTAAAGTAGCTTTCTTTCGAGTCAATAAAACGCTGGAAAGGTTTAATGAAGTTTTTCTGATATTTTCTGTACTCTAGTTTAAATACTAATGTATGATAACATGAATGTGTTTTTTTTAAATTCATAATATAAATAGTTTCTTTTATCACATATGATTTTAAAATAATTTTTAATACCTATTGGCAGAAGTTTTCTTTAAAATGTCGGATGAATTCTTTTAGATAACTGGGACGTCATCAATAAAATTAATCGAATTAACTATACAAATTAGAAAAAGTTACCTACAGTATTTAATTGAAGCGTTTTAGATAACCGAGAGTGTAGGAAAATAAATCCATTACATTTAGTATGTCGGTTGAAGCCTTTTATAATAAATGAGACGTTATTTAAATAAATCTAACTAATGATATTCATCGGCGACTTGTGAATGACTGGCATCCTATTGAAATAATTTCCTTTCATTGTCAATTTTAGTTTGGTGAATAGTAAAAATATGATTACGTTGTATATTGGATGAGAATAATAATGTCATTTTTTGTTAAATACTCAACCACCCTGATGAATACCTCTTAATATTCTGATGTAACTGATCGAATTCTGATTCACAATCGTTGTAGAACTCCTAGATAATATTTCACTTAGATCCTTTGATCTTCTGGAAACTCTGAAGTTCTGTGGTAACTTTCCTGTCCCTATGATCTTCCTTTAAAGTATACTGTAAGAAGCACGTATAGACTCTTCGTTTGTCCCAAATCGTCTATCAAAATTTGGTAAAACATGAAATTCTAATTCAGTTTTTTCTTGGATGAGTTTAACTGAGATACTAAGGTTTTCTCATAGAATTTCACAAAACTATTTAAACGAAGGGGAAACTCCCTGTATTCGTTATTAAACATACTTTTTATCATTCTGTACGTTTCTGCGGCAATTTTTCTTAATTTGGGATTGAATTCAATATCTTTCTTTGTTCCATGTATTTTTCTTTAAGGAGGTATCCCAAGTAACATGAAATTAATTATTAAGTAAAAGCAAATTGTCTGAAAAATTCATATAAATTTTAAAAGTAAGTCAATAGAATGGATATCAGCACGTTGGAAGCTTTTATGAATCTAGTTTCATTGTATTTGAGACGACTGTGTGCAAACTGTATGAAAAATATGATTTGAAAACCCAGAGTCACCTCAAGTTTTTTAAAGTAGCACCTCTACATAGTACTATATTATCAAGCGGTAAGTAAATGTGACAATCGTAGTATTCAAAACTTTTTCTTCTGTTGTTGTAAACCAATTGATGTCTCCTTAATGATTGTAGGTGATGATTATTTTCATGCGATTGACGAAAAGTAAAACTTCTCTTTTCCATGTGTTATGTATTTCTGGGATCTGAATCGTGACGAATATTGACTGATCGCACTACTAAAGTGCGAGAATAACTTTGTCATTACGCGGAGTTTTACGTTCTTAGAATGACCTACGTATAATACGATCAAGCCACTTATAGTTTTCGATCATTATTGGAATATAGCTAATAGTAGAAAATATAGCCAATAAAGATTAATAATTTAGTGTTTGATATTGAGTTTGTCCAGAATAGTCTTAAGATACGACCAAACGACTGTAGTTGACAAACCTTTGCAGGTGATGAGTGATAGTGCTGTTTATATTATAGCTTTCACTATAATGAAAAAGTAAGGTCTTAACATTATTGTTGAATAATCGGTAATAATGAAGATCGGTGATCTTCACATTGTGCTGAGAGTTCCAAATGGCAGCCTAGCTATTGTCAATTTCAATTTTATCTTTACTATTTCTGTTGACTGTTACTATCCCTAAAAATTGTAAGTTGGAGTTTCCGTTTTTGTGTAATCACCACTGCATTCTATATAGTTTATAAGAGAATCTTAACTAATGAGTATCAACTCACTTATTCTCAGTACTTGATTTGCATAGACAATTATTTATTTCTTAACATAATTCATTTTTTTAGGAAAAATGAGAATATTAATGGGTTGGTGTGAAACAAATTAAGAAAATCCTGTGCGAATAATAATATAACAAAATATGGTGTTGCAATGTAGCAAAAATATGCTGTTAATGTAAGATAAAAAAAATATTATATAAGTAAAGAAAGTTAATCAATTAATTTGATTTCTGTTCATTCATCCAAAAGATGTATTAAGTTTTATACATGAATATCATAATTGATTGGGGTGAATCCACTGACAAAACTAAACTACTAATATGGTATGTAATGTAAAGAGAGTTAGTAAAATTTGGTATAAATGTTCTTAAGTTAAATAATTGAGAAACCTATCTATTGTATTTGTTTGGAAACTTATTAACGTTGTTTCCTAAACAAATTGTATTAACTTGATTTCCAGGTTAAAAGACATTTTTTTCGGTAATAATTTGACACCTTGTAACGCTCTTATATAGAATTTTTTTGTACATATTAAAGAGAGCTAAAATAGATGTTATATTTACAATGACAGTGCTCCAGCCTATTTTATATATATCTACTTATTTAATACTTTGTAATAATACATAACTTTATCAACTGAAAGTAAATAATATCTTATATATATGTTACCTTGTTATGGAACATAAGTAGAGTTCTCTTTAATAGTAGTGTAATGATATATATGCTATATAAAATATATATAAGATGAGTGTTAAATTCAAAATTTTTTGTTCACATATGGTGATGTAAATCATTTATAAAGAAGTACAACAACAAAAATTATTTCTATTATTTTTAATTAATTGAATTTTTGGCTGACCATACAGCTGTTTTGAGTATTGCCAAATATCAATCAGCAGTGGTCTTGTAATTAATTCTTATATTTATTTTATCATAACTAATTTTTTGAGACTGCAATTACACAGAGTTGAACTCATGCCCTGCTAAAGTTGAAGCTCAGAGTTAGTGTTCATTAGTCAACTAACCCAAAGCCGTAATTGAGTTGTATGTTCGAGCTTGCAGTTTTGTTAATTTGCTGTGAAATTTCATTACCAATTTCACTTGCTGTGTTATATTACAACAAAATCATAAACTAGCTGTACAATAATTAATTTAATTTATTACATATTTTTATTTTTAATTTTTAGTTATTTATTAAGTTTATAGGGGATTGTTATTGTTTCGAAAAACTCAATAGGTCCCTATTTATTGTGAAATAATACTTCCGTTACATTTTTAAAGAGGAGTCAGCATTCCAAATGTCCTCTTGACTTCACTTATGAATACATTTAAAATAATGAATGTAATAAATACTTTTTTAACTTAACCCCTGTTTAATTTTTCATTTTTATTTTCATATTTTATTTTTATAGATTTTATAGATTTATAATGCATTTTTTTCACTCTTTTGGCCCGATTTTAAATTTATTCGATTTCAATTTCGGATGATTTTAGATAATATAATCGCTTGAAGTATTTTTTATAATTTAATCGATAATTCGAATATATGATTAAATTTCAATGTTATTCATACACGTTTTGCTTAATTTGAGTTCTGAGCTCAGTTGCAATTTAAAATATTTCATTCAATTCCCTACGTAATTTTCAAATTACTGACAATTAATTTTGAACATCAGAGCCCGTACTCAATGAAAATTAAAACACACTAACAACAAAGGCAAAGCAAAAACAAAAACAAGAACAAAAACAAAAAGTAACGCTCCAGTAAAAAGAGACGGTGAGCAAGAAAACCAAAACTTACCACAAGACCATTAATAGTCCATGTCAAATTAGCAGCCGGTTTCGAGAATTTAATTGAGCAATTGCCATCAACCAAATCGCCAATACGATACCGTGGCTGTATGCCAGTTACGGTTGCTTGCTGTTCCGGCAATTCTGGTATTACATGAAAAAGAGGAAGAAAATTGATAAAAAAAATAGTACATGAAAGTAGGAAAAGCGTTTAATCAAAATGTGAAAATAGTAAGCAAAAACCAAACGGAAAAACGAAAAAAAAATAAAACAAAAGCAGAAGTAATAGCGCAGAGGGTGCATTGTATGCTGTGGGTTTCTTGTCGGCTACTTGCTCCACTACAATAGACGTACTCGTATTATCTACGGAATGAGGAATTCAACACAATTTGCCTAATTAATTTGCGTTTTTTGCTTCTGCCAAATTTTTGGCATTTAAGGCAATTCGTAGCATATTTCATGATGATTATGACGACTGCTTTTTGCTTTCCCCCGTTTCGTTTCTGCTTCACAAATGTACCGGAATCTGACAGCTTTTACTTTGAGCATCTTCACGCCATTTTTTTCACACCTTTAATACCCACGCATACAATTAACACCGAGTAGTTAGCTATCTGCCCAATACTAACCTACAACTTCCATTTCACCAGACACCATAGCCGTTTGGAATGATGGCGCATCCACTGAAATTTCACAAGTGAATTTTCCTGATATGTTCAACGGCACGGCTGTGAGAACGACATGGCTCTGGTTAGACAGGTTGCGCTGCAAATGAAAATAAAACAGAGAAAAATTTGAAACGTTGATGTCAGGCAATAGTAAAAAGTGTAATAATATGACAAAGTTTATATGATTTGCAAAATAAATCAGAAAATGGTAATTAAGTATAAGGCATTTTCATTATTGAATTCCTAGACATTGGAATATATATAGTACAATATTAAAAGTTTCAAAAAGAAAAAATAATTAAAGTATTTTCACTTCATTGATATTAACAAAAACTTGAGTATAGTAATCTCAGAGCGTTTCCTTTTAAACAACGCATTAAATATCTCAATATAGTTAATAAGATGGTTTATTAAATAAGACCAGATAACAAGGATGCCATAGAAGAAAAACACTTCATATAATTAATAAGATAAATAATAAGTAAAGGGACTCTCTAACAGCTATTATGTGTACACCAATGAAATATCAAGTGTGTTGCTATAAAGATAATAATTAAATAAGATAAATAAACCTGCACATACAGACATGGAGGCCTCAAACTAGCAAACGAAAGAAACAAACGTCTATTTCAGAGATCGCTATAAAATGTCCTCTAAGAAAGTTGTAAAAATATTCGAATAAGGTTGAACTGATTGTTTAACAACATACAAACATTGATGATAAAATTTGAACTACGTGTAAAATATTCGATATATTTATATATATCGGATCTCTTGCATCTTAAATATAAAAAGAAAAAAAAATTAAACGAGATATTTTTTTTACTTATTATTCGCTTTCTTTAAACTGAAAAAAAAGTTGAAATTATTTTTCAACAGTGAAATTAAATAACGATGTTTATTTAATAAATGATTTCTTTAATATAGTAACACTTAAAAAGTGTATTATTCGGTTAAACACTCCGGTTGAATCAAGTTAAAGGGACACACGTTAATAGAGATATTAATAATTTCACTTGGGAACATCTTTTGTCCATCTCTTATCCATAGAGAAGACTTTTAATTGCAACCCATTAACAAACCAGTTGCACTATTTTATGAAATCAAGAAGAAGAAATCCGAGAAGTCTACACTCCTTATCTCCACTAAGCCAGTACACAATGAATCTCTTTGATAAAAGCTTTCAAATTTATTATCAAAATCAAAACTTAAGGAGATATGTACACAGAATGTGTTTACGGTCAATATAAACGATTAACTGAGTCGGCATATTCAAAAAAATTGGGTATGGCATATATAGGAACAAAGTAGTCCCAATAAAGATAAAGACAGATTCATTGGTTTGGTATCGTTTGCAAGAAGTTGATCTCAGCCTATCAACGCTGTGGAAAATATTATGCACAGCATATTATGCAGTATAAATTGTATCATCATCATTGAAATCGTGACTACTGTGAATAGATGCTTGGAGAACCACTCCCGTTGTCCAGCCAACATTTTGTTTCATAAAATTTTTAATTGTTTTTTACAAAGCAAAAAATATAAAGCATTTAGGGTTGGGCAAATACCATTCTGACTTAGCAAACACTTCACAAAAAGCTATTGTTTCGTACGATTAGTCAGTTGATTAATTGTATGGCTGTACTTTTTCAAAAAGGAATACAATGCAAATACTACGCTTAATGGCATCGAATATCGAGCCAGATTTCCAAAGGTTAGAATGAAGAAAGATGATTTCTAGTTTGGCATATGCCACACTTTTAGCAGATCGAACTACTAATTGAATGAAGAGTTCGATGAAAACTTAACTACGCAAATGAAATCATTATTCCCAAGTGTTATCTGACTTAGTTTGACTATTTGCTCTGGGGTATTTAAAATGATTGGTTTATGCAGACAAATCAGTAGCAATTTTCTGCTAAGTTATGGGATGCCATTTATAATACACCATTCAGGAGATATAGTAGATTGTAAAAGTATTGGATACATTCAAGATGCAGGCCTTCATATATTTCCATGACGACCAGGTACGTAAAATCACTTAGGTATAACAAAAGAATCGTAAAATTATCTATCGATTGTTTATCAAATTAAATTGATGCAGTTGATAAGAAATTACAATTTTAAGGAATGACAATTTTGTTCTGATAAAATAAATAATTTGACCATTCAGATGCAATAGCTTCTTTTTTATAAGTCCAAATGTCAGAATTTTTGTCAACTTTGACAGTTCGCAAGTGTAGGATTGGATTGGCATGTAATTGTCAGCGGTTGGCAATTACATGTGGCTACCTAACCACCAAAATAATCTTTTGACAAGTCAGATACCAGTTTTTTTTTTAAATGTGGGTATTTCTGAGTATTGTGAAGCAAATAAGTATGAGTACCTAACCAATAAATTTGATTGTCAATAGATGGCGTGACAATAAACACCAGCACTTATTTTTTTAAAAAATAACTATTTGTTTTAGGTAGCACCTTAAATATCTTAATTGAAAAACTGATTGGAACGTTCATGAAGCTTTTTTGATATTTTTTTGTGATTAATGTAATGAAGCTTGAGTTTGGATTATGCTATATTCTATCACTTTCTGCATTTATAAACATTGCTTTATTTTAAATTTTAAGATTTTGCTTTTTACTCGTATTTGTAATAAAAACTATATTAATTTAATAGAAAAGGAATAAATTCTACTATGGTATATAAAACTTATTAAAGAGATGTACAGGTAAGTCAACCAAAATGTAGATGTAGACTGTATGTGTATAGCAAACGCTGCAAAAGAGTGATTGACAATCAGTCAGATAAATGATTGACCGGATATGTGAAGCAGTCATGGTAATATGAAGCATGTTTCCTATTAATGTGTATTTCCTTTCCTCAACTAGTGAAAAAATAGTGCTCAAAACTCTTGCCATAAAATGAATGAAAAAAGTAAGAAAATATTAATGATAAGTCAAAAAAGAATTACAGGAAGGAGAAAGAAGGATTTGAAATATTTTTAGTCTTAGCAAAAAATGTATCCTTTGTTATATGCATATCTACTCATACATACACGAGTAGTTATAACTATACAGAAGTACGAGTGTATATGGTACATTTGGACCAAGAAGTTATCAAATTTAAAGACATTTGCCCGATTCCATCACAAAAGAAAAACTAAATGAAGTAAAAATTTTGCTGCAAAGAGAAAAACCGAAACGATATCCTTAACCACAAACCTAGCCATTACCAGTACACTCCAGTATAAACTAGCTAATATACATACATAACTATTACATATATATAACTATGTACACTTATATATGTATATGTAGTTGTACATATATGTGTATATGTGTATATCGTAGGTATGGTGAGTGAGCTTATATGTGTTGTAATTTGGGTAAAAAATAATGAATAATATTCCATGAAAGGATTGGAGCAAAGGTTGAAGTAATGCTGGAGCAACACTTCACAAAGTAATTTATATGCTGGGCTGCTAGTTACGAACTGGTAATTTGGGTGTAAAGTTTTCAAGTAAGAATTGCCATGATGGAGAAAGGAAAGTATCAATTTTTAATTAATTAAGAGCTCAAGTGAGCAAAGTTCAATGAATAATTGAAAAAAAAATAAAAATATTATAAAAACTAAAATAAATTTTTTTTTTAATTGAAACTTTTCTAATTTGGATGTCAGTGGGTATGCGGAATTTTTTCTCAATTTCAGAAATGGAAAGTTGTGCAAAATTATATGAGCGCTTGGGGCTTACAATGAGAGTTCTTGATGGGGTAGAGAAGAAACAGGATAATTGATTTTATAATATAAAAATTTGTAATATATAAGCTTATGGAAAACATAATTAAATTTGGTATGAGTGTTGCAAACAAAATTATTGCCAAAATGCTTAGAATTTTGTTTTTAATTAAATTACAAAATTTTTCCATACAATTTTTCAAAATCCTGAAACGTGTATATTTTCCAAACTTCGGGTTATATTGCTAATTATAATAGTGTTTTTATAAATTTTAACTGCATATGGTAAAGAGTTCATAAAATATTACAGTATAATTATAAAAGTGGGATTGCTTCAACTATTTTACAAAATTGAAATGAAACTTACATGCATTAATTGTATTATTTCGGTTTCCTATGCTTAAATATACATATATTATCAAAATAGTAAATAATGTAAAACTATGGAATAGTCCAATTCCTGACACTTGCAAACAATAAACTCATGTGATTTTTTCAAAGACCATTAATGATGAATATTTGGTGATATCCAAAACAGCTACACGGTCAGCTCAAGCATTTATTTGATAAAAATTTAAGTTTTGGATTTGAAAATTTTCTCGCTATTATCTCTATTTTATTCGAAATAGATTCTTTATTATATAAATAAACTAATATTTGATTTTTTGTTTTAGTGACTCAATTTTTGCAATACTTGTGACTGTTCTCTCCAAGTTGACACACAGCCCCACACGGCCCTCTCTGGATAGCTACAATCATCTTTTTTAAGATTCGCACACGTTTATGTGCGATAAAAAAAGTACGTGAACACAGCGAAAGCGAGATGTCGAAAAGCTGCTATCACAACAGACAGCTAATGACTTCGCTACTCGACTCTCCCACTATCTGGAAAATATATCTAGAGAAACCGATATAGGAGCGCAATAGAACCACATCTCCAATTCTATGCATTCCGCAGCATACATACATATATATAATTCATGTTTCGATGTCAATGTATTTTACAATTGGCTCTTTGGAATATGTACTAAAATTAATTACATTGTATTAAAATTTTATAGTACCCTGATGATGACTGTAGATTATTAGAGATTAGATTAGATTATGCTGGCAGACCAAAAAGGCCACGCGTAGACCATTAAGGTCCATTGCGATACCAGATCGGAGTCTTATTTTAGCGATTGTGTGCATCACGTAAGATGCGCCTTTTATTAGCGAATTTTATTAGGATTTCAACAGAAACCTTAGGTATGTGCTCCAGTCCGGAAAAACTGACAGCCTCCAAGTATTTTTGTCGAGTTCTCGAGAGGTCCGGACAATTACACTGCAGATGCTCTAGAGTTTCCTTTGCATCCGGCTCGTTGAATTTCCTACAAGCATCGTTCTGAATTAGGTTTGGTTTGCGGGCATGTGAAGCGACCAGACAGTGGCCTGTTCTACAGGTCCTTCGGCTTGACTATAGATTATAGTCGAAGTCGAAATATCGGTTAAAATAAAATTTTTTAAAAACAAATAAAAATATTTAAAAAGTTTTACTATTTAACTGTTGACCAATTAGCCCGTAAAAACCAAAATTCTTACTATTTAGATATATGCAAAAGTAATGTCCTTATAACCTCTTATTACTTTACCTTATTTATTTTATTGTGCTTTTTAAAAAATATAAAAAAGCGCATTTATTAAAATTTCATAAAAGTCATTAAAGTTGTTATATCAACTATTGAAAATAAATTAAAAAAAAAATTTAATAAAGTAGAAGTTTCTGCTTAAAGATTTCATAAAATTCACGTGAAATTAAACTTCGTATCACGTGCGGGCACACAACTCATTAAGGGTACAATATTTTGTTGGTATTTATTTTTAAATATTTTTTAATGAATTTATTTATACTTTGTACATTTTAATAAATTAAGCATTTAAACCAAATACCACAAAGGACAAAAATATACGAACAACTTGCAAATATAATCATAAATACATATTTAAAATCAGTTCATATTGCCACAATGCCGCCAACGCCATCGCCATCGCCAGTTCCATCGCCAGTGCCATCGCCAGTGCCATCGTCAGCGTCAGCGTTTACGGGCCATTATTAAAAACAAGAGCAACAATGCCGTGCCATTAAAAAAATAATCCTTCAAAAACCTTACACATAAATGATCATTATTACGCAATATAATTTAAATACTACACAGACTTCGTGTGCACCCTACATGCGGCAGAATTTTGGAATTAAATTTCTTGCAATCTTTCCACAGTTCACGACAATGAACACACAACAGTACAAATTTTTATTACTGGAAATTTTATAATAAGATCTTTTAAACGCAATAGCCGTACATTAACTTAGTACTATATAATTTCCATGAAAATAAGCACTTTTTAAAACTTTATTTATTTTTCACATCACACCAAACATATCCATACGATTTCCGAATGAAAGCCAAAATGTCAGCCTTTAAGGATATTTTAATTTCAGAAGGGGAGAGTAGTTCTCGACCCAGTGACCTCCTCCTGTTCAAGGCCCGGAAGTCTCGTCTATTTCTAGGCAGAGTCGACAAGCTATCTCTTCGGAGAGACTCATTTTGTTAATTTAATAAGGCAGTTCATGGTGACCCGTTAAATATCCCACCAGCAACCTCAATTCTATTCTGCTGAAGAATGATAACTTACTGTAACTGTAAGGATGAACCAGCTCTTTATTCTGATGGTTACCTGGAATGACGCGCCAGTAACGACTTTTTTTGGTTAAAAATCATTTTTCAATCAGAGTTGTAGACCAACTTAATCCACAATATGGTTGCAGATCCTGACCTCGCAAGATTGTTCGCAGACACACACTTGTGTGACCAGGCATACAGCACCATTAAATCAGTTTTCCAACAGAAACAACGCAAAAATCTTTACATTTTATTTCAAAATTAAATATATATTAAATTCTACATAAAACATTTTAAATTAGTTTCGCATTATCTCTATTTTATATGTATATGTATGTGTGTACGTATGTAAATGTATGTATATATATACATACTACAACAATACTATCATTCAAAAATGTCAGAATGTGGTTCCTTGTGGTTTATTGACTAAATCCATACTAATAGTGACGCTAAAAGAACTATATATAAGAACTATAACTCCATTAGACACTTAAGTATAATCTCAACATTTTGGCTTTCCTTCACAATTTCAAACTATAAATGCATATCAATCCTAACTATTAATTTAGAGAAACCATAAATATATCAAATCAGAGAGATAAACATACACATATGGTAGTTTTGTTTTCTTTATCCAAGTGGATTAGAAATTAATAAAGTTTGTCAAAACCATATCGTGTTGGAATATGTTTTTTGAAAATTTAGCAAAATTATTGATGCAATTCATAAGCACAATATAATATCTACTATTTTGCTAAGAGAGTCATAGTTCTTAAAATAAATTATCAAACCCAGATTAATTAATCGCACATGAGTATTCAGAGTACATCTAATATCTTGCGCTGGTGAACACTACATTTTACGCACCAGCGCACTGCATTTTAGCTTTAACGCAATAACGATATCCGGGAGTTCAGAGGACGAAAAAGGACCCAAGTCGTTTCGAGATCTACTTCGTCTAATACTTCACTTCAATGGGGTTACTTCTTGGACGGTGCGCTGTTTCGCACACTGGTCTGAATTGTCAATCGGCGACCAATTTTTTCAATTTTTGATTACTCTACCTTAATGATGATTTCAGTCGTTTTTAACTCACTTTGTTTTTTCACTGAGACATCACCTTTCATTCTCATGACATATACTAACCAGTGAACGACTGTATTATCACTAACTTTCATCGAGAATAATATTTACTATCAGTATAGATAGAACCATTTTAATAGTTCTATATTAAGATCCACATTAATAGTTCTATCGATGGATTGTTGTTCTGCGTTAAATATATTTCTCGACATTCAATAAGAGAGATAAAATATACTACGAGTAGGGAATTATTTTTATTCATTGATGGAGAGTTCTATGGGTAATAGATATTCTTCACTTAATCTCGAGGCTGATGTTATTTCTGATGTTAATGTTGATACCAAGTTAGGTAAAATATTGCACAACTTCAGATGTTTAGTTATTGACTACGACAACGGGAAGATGCGTGGTTTGTTATAAATCATGTAAAATCCATGTAGATACACAGATCCATGTACGGATCTCGGCTAGATATGTTTTGTGCTTCGAATGCATATCAGTATTGCTGATAGTAACTCCTCGTCAACTTAGGGAAGTTAAATAAGAAGAAGTTTCTTGTAATTTCCTTCACATGCTATAAAATATGCTATAAAAAACTACCTGAATATAATACTACAGTCAGACTTTAGAAATATTTACGAGTACTTTTATTAAGCTTAGATAGGGTATACAAAGGCAGCTAATAACCAATTTCATAAAATGTCTTCTTTTTCCTTTTTTTCCGTTTTTCTCTATTAAGTATTAAAAATAATTATAATTCATATGAGAACTGTGTGGTGTTCAAGTTTGAACAGAGGGCCGAGAGCGTGCACTTGTGTATGATGAAATGTGCATCCATTGTCCTTCATGGGCGCAGCACATGTGCGTATAAATGCACGGTCGTATAATTTATGTACTCATTATGTATGCATACGCATATAATGCAATTAAACTCTAAATTGATAATATCGCTTAAAGAGTAATTTTCTTTATAATACAAAACCAAAAAGAATTTACTATGAAAATTATATGAGGCTAATTGAAAAGGCAATAAAAAATGTTGTTTTCATAAATGCACACTTAAAAATAGTGAAGCCAGCCGTTGGATGTAACAGACATCACCAGGCAGTCGAAATTTTCTTTCATTTAAAGTAGGTGTGGGGCGGAGTTTAGGTAAGAAAAAGTGCATATTTGGGTGATCACTCGACTAAGTTTAGTTCAATTAGCACTAACAATTATGTGAGTTTTTTTTCAATAAAAATTATATTCGATTTTTTATTGACTTCTTAATAGTTCAGAATTGAGTACAAATGCATAACTTAATGGTTTAACATTATGACTTATAGAACTTACTTTTCGCAGTGGAATCAAAAACTCAGATCAAACGATAATATTCATGGTGCTAAAAGTCTCTCTCAGAAATATAAAGGTTCTGTTGAAAATATAGAAGTAGTGAACTGATTTGTGTTTGAAAATCAGGAGCTTTAAAAAGTATATGGTATCACACGGCATAAAATTACTTCATCAAGACTTGAATTTTATAGTATATACAATTAGTTGAGAGATATAATTATTTGTTCGGTGGGAGTTTTACAGATTTGGATTAGACATATATTATGATCAGATTTATATATTGACTTGAAGCAAAACGGATCGAAATCATACTTCTTATTTCAGTAAAAGATAAAGATCAAATGATTTAGTTTTTCGTTTTTTGGTCCCATTATCCTTTCGAAATAAATAACTAATACTAAAACGACTTTATAAACGTTGCTCGGCATATGGACTAATGTCTGCTTTATAGTATAATATTATTATTATTATTACTGTGATAATAAGCACTAACAGAGCTTTTTCGAATTTTGCTAGAACAGTAAAAAATGATATAATTGAATTATAGAGATGTCCAAAGCAAGAATAAAATTTTAAAGAAAAACTCTTTCTTGCGCAAAGGAGCTTCCTCTCGCATATACAGGTGAACTGGAATCTTAAGTGAGAATTTGATTGTTTGTATGTTTCTGATTTTAGAAATTATGACTAATGGCGTTTTCGATTGCCAAATCTAGATTTGCCCTCGATCTGTCATTTTTCGATCGAATTTTGTGACCGAATCGAACATCTTTAGGGTTATCCTTAAATATTCTTGTCAAATAACATAAAGGAGCTCTTTACATGGTAATCTTATTAAACTGACAAAAATCCAGATTGTTAGAAATTAATCTTGAATGTTATACAGTTTGCCGAAAATTAATTAATAGAAAATGAAAACTGTACTTAATGTAAATATCGGTGGAAAACTTAACCTAGATTTGCCAATCGAAAACGACTAAGATGCCAAAGAAGCTTTATTTTACATATGAAAAGGAACATAAACCTTGTTCTGAGAAGTTTGTTGTTTTATATATGGGACAGTTTCAGATAAATAAAATTGAACATTATACCATCTACCATATATATCATATATTACCATTATAACTACTTTGCTGGTTCAGATATTTACGTAATGTGATTAAGCCATTAAGGCAGTAGCATATTCTGAGTATTTTCTCACTTGAATATAAATCTGAAGATAATACAAAGTTAATAAATATTTTTTTTTAGCACAACCCCCTCTTTCCACAATTCTGGCTTTGCTATTGCTTTTAAAAACTAAGTTTCTTTATAAAAAAAGACTTTAACTGCTATTTCTTTGATAATTCTGTGATGTGTGCTAGTTCTTGTTGTAAATTTTAAGTCGGTAATCTGAAAATCTTTACTTTATTATATATGTGGACTTGGTATCTTAGTCCACTGACAACATAACGTTTAATTCTTGATTAATTACATTGCGAATATTCGCATATTTATCAATAGTCGTGGAGGTTGTCTTCAGTATTATTTTATTTATTCAGTATTATTTTAATGTACCTATGTCGATGAAGGTGAAAACTTTCAATGACTTGCTGCATATCTATGTATATAGCTAAGCAATCGATATGGAGATCTATATAAGTCTGTATTAAGGGGATCTATATAAGTCTGTATTAAGGAATTCAAAGCTTTGATGAGTCCAATTTTTAATCAGTTTTAATTAATATTTTTATATTCTATTTGCAAAAATATTATTTAATATACATGTAAATATAATAATTATTTATGTTTGAATTATACTTTGTGTGATTTTTTCCAAATTTTGGACACAAAAATAATGTCTTTTGAAATAAATTAAATAATATTCTACGTTATTCATTTTTAAAATTTTAAAATAAATAAAATAAAATATAAAATAAAATAAAATAAATTTCTGTGTAATTTAATTGGAAGTTTCGCTTACATTCTTGCAGCGGGCCTCGTGGCTAAGTTGGTTAAAGCGCCTGTCTAGTAAACAGGAGATCACGAGTTCGAATCTCGTCGAGGCCTGATGGTGGGAAGGTTTTTTTTAATTATTTTTTATTTATCATAGACTAAGTTCTTTTCAAATTTTTATTTAATTATTTATACCATCAGAATTCATTCAAATAAATAATTAATGCGAATTTTATTGCATTAAAATATTTATTTTTTTTAGTTCTAATATTTTAATTTAATAATAATTCTACATGCGTAATTCTAAACGCTTAGATAATACTTTGTAGGGCTATGCACATCACTTAGCATTGACAACGAAATCATTCACAAGTTGAAGTGCATTTTAGTTCATATGTAGTTATTCTTCACTGAAGTCAAAGTTTAGGTAAACACTTTTTTTTTGATGTGTTGAGTAATTTTTAAAATAAACACAAAAGTTATCCATAAATACTTTATCCTATCGACGAAATTATTATGGACTCATCTCTAATATTTAAACCCATATTGCAGAGTCCTTTTATTTTTTGATCATTTAGTGAGTAGCTGAAACTATTGCGATACTTGAAACGAACATATATGCAACACATACTGACTCATATAGTTCAATAAATGCACTTCCTTTAACTTTTTAAAAAAATATTTTTTATTCGTTTGCATTTAATCCAGTTGTGATTCAGGAAGCGACATTCAATAAAATAGCAGGTAAATACAATATCTCTATAAGAGGACATAAGAGCAAACATGTTTACTATAGCGGTCCAGTTTAATGTTCGTAAAGACTTCAATGGCGTATGGCATCATGAACTCTATATAGAAAACAGATGCTTTTATATTGAAATGTAAGGAAGATATATCAGTAACGAATATAATTAATGCTGGAGTACTACAGTGTAGTGTGACTAGCTATGGAGTTAACAGATATACTAATTCCGACCGAAAATCACAATGTGATGGTCACAGTTGCTGATGTCACAGGTCTATTATTTATGGACTATAGTATTGACACGATTCGAAAAAATCTACAACTTCCAATAAATAGGTTAATTGAATGGTTTACAAAATGTACAAAACGAATGATATAAGTCGTTTAAACATATAGAAAGTACACAGAAAACCAAATTGACAAATAACCGATTCGTACTGATAGGAAAGCTTAATGTTTTGGATTGATGATAGTTCGAAAATTTAACTGGAAAGACCACTTATCAATATATGCAGATAAGTACTATTGGCACCAATTTCGAGGGTTTCCAGATATTTTAAAGAAAATATACTGTGTGCTTTGTTCGAACTCAAACTTCAAACTTCCAAACAAATAATCTATAGAGTGTTTATTCCGATATAACTGAAGTAGTTATATCCAAATATCATTGATATTGCGGCTTTAATAACAACGAAATTCGCCTGAATAGCAGATAGTGAATCATTATTGCTATTATGAACTCAGTAGGCAATTGAGATGTAGAACTTTCTATCATCCAGAGAGATCATAGCTCGCTAAATCTAACGACACTTTTACATGACAGAGAAGCTTAAATGCTAACATAGAATAAAGAAGCAACATTGGAAGTTTTCGAAAGCACTATTACCGCATCCGAATCAACCGCGAGCTATACAAATTTTATCACGATATTAATAATTGTATAGTTCAGCCAATTAAAATCCAGCAGCTTCATTGGTTTCGAAATGCCGTGAGAATGGATAATAATACTTCAGCAAAAATGGAGCTTGAAATGGTAGTTGGAGGAAGAGCGCGTGTAGGTGGACTTAACACACTTGAAGTATGAGACTGGTGAAGGTGCGCACACAGCATAGGGCTGACACCCGGTAACGGGTTGCTCTGACCATTAAAGTAACAACTGATGTGGGGTGTTTAGCAATACTGGAAAAAGCTGTATGATTAGCCAAAATATTGATGCAATTTAATATAAAAATATTATTATAATATAAATAATTTTTATTTATTCATTCATGACTTAAACAAAGCAACTATATGTAAATATGTAACTGTTAAACTCATAATATTTTGCAAAATTGTCCCTATATAAGTTTTAATGAAGAACTAACACAATTTTAAGATATTTTATTTATGATGCATTAATTTATTTACTTATATTACTTTGTAGTTCTACTGAGACTTTATAGTCTCAATATTCTCATGCGATTCGTAAGAGAATTTTTCATTTCTAAAATGGAATTATTTTTATTATAAATTTTTGAGCCATTTATGCTAAATATGTCTTCTGTACTTATTTGGGAACAGTCAAAGCGTAATCAAGTTCTTAGACAAAAAGTATTGTCTTTCCTTATATAAGTATATAGAAAATTGAAGTTATTCATGAGAATAATTGGAGTGAATATTTAATATTCTTATGAAAAATATATTTATGTAAATAATAATTATTGAATAGAATACATATGTATAACAATAAAATTTGAAATAAATTCTTTATTTTTTTGCCACACATCACCTGCTACCTACGAGTTGATAAGGTAGATAGATTTTTTGATAAGGTCCGAGTAAACCTAACATACTATGTATTCCTTGTCATACTGTGTTAAGTAATGATAATTTCTCAGCCTTTCAATCGCAATGCTGATTGCAGAAATTCGAATAAATTTTATCATATTCTCATTCCTTAATCGAAATGTTATTTTCATCAGGTTTTGATAAAAGTAAATTCCTTCTGCGATGCTCCAATTCTACTGGCAGTTAAGTGCCTGCACGGGTTTACACTTATGTATGCATATGTTTGCAAAACTAGAAATTACCTTTTAACTTTTCAGTACTTACATTGAAATTTATATATTTTATTTGATTTAGTTTTTCTTATTGTTTTGGAAGTTATTGGTTTTGGTTCATCTTTGTTTGTTTTTTTTTTTTGCTATTACGTTAATTTTTTTTTTTGTGTTTTTGTGTTATCCATAATACTTTACAATACACATATCAAATGTAATAATGCACAGATACAAACTCACCTCTACGTTTAGTCCAGTTATAAATCCAAAAACTTTCATTGCCGGATTTTCCTTGGGTGTGTAACGATAAAACTCACGTCGTCCCTTGTACCATTTCACTGAATATAAAGTCTCATTTTCCATATCGTAATTGCATGTAAGCAGAGCATTGCTGCCACGTTTCACTGCCTGTGGTATGGATACGGAAACATCCTTGAGTGCGACAATAAAATCTGCAAGCAAACGAATAAGAAAAGTAAGAACAAAGCGTATTACCAGTGGAACCACAGAGAGATCAGTATGGTGGACATAATACCGAAAAAGTTATTTTAAATAAAATAACGAAATTGAAAACAAAAGTTAAAAATATAAAACAAAAATTCCAGATATACTATATATAAAAAATAATAAAAAAATAAAAAAATAAAAAAAATAACAGAATAACAGAATAACAGAATAAAAAAGATATGCTAAAAGTTTTTAGATTTCGTAAGAAATCAAAACGTAAATTTGTTGTAAATTCATGTTTATATACGTAAGCGTAGCCATATTGAATTGGCAGGTGAGATTATGCCAGAGCAGTACAGAGCACAAACCAGACTCAGGACCTATACGAGTCTGTTATGTGCATCTTACCGTTTATCAATACATGCATTTGAGTACTTTTGGTACCAATTTCGGGGGTTTTTTCGGATTTGTTTTTTTTTGTTTTTTTTTTTTGAATTTATTGTATTTTTCTTCTATGAACTTTTGCATTATAGTTTCATTTTGCTGCATATCAGTTTGGCAGTAGTTGTAATTTCCCAACTTAACGTTGTAGGTGAAATGGTCAAATTTTCGTAATAGCTACACAAAATGATATGTGAAAATTGCTGCTGGCAAAAGTTTTTAAAATATTTATTTTATTTGATTTTATTTTATATTGTACCGAAAAATAATATTAGAAAAAATAATAGAGAAATGCTGAAAATACCGAAAGTTTTGAATATTTGGAGTGTGTTATGTGCGCTTTTTGTTTTAAAGTTTCAGCAAAAGTTTCACAGTTTAGCACTGCATAATTTATACTAATTATTTTATTTTTCAACTTTTCAAAGTAATAATATTTAAAAATATTTAATTAATAACTTTAATATCTTAAACGCAACGAAGTTCAAGTTATTGCAACGGTTGCCGCTTCAAACGTAACTGCCTGTGTACGGTAGATTTCTAGCATAAAGTTAGCCAACATAATTGCCAAACATACCTACATTAATAGGAGTTTCACTACATATAATACCTTGTATAACAACTTAATACATCGTAAAATATTTTGACATTAGAAAAAAAGAAAAGATGGTATGCGGTTTCGTCTCCACACGACACCAAAATATCGTGAACACCGCTTAGGAACCAGTTAAGAAGATCTCAGCCATCAGATTGTGAAAGATGTTTATATAAAATCGCATAATCCATAATCAGTAATCAGTAATAAGAGATTTAGTAAGATAATTGTAAATGCGAGGATCAATTTATATGTTTAGGGTATTAATAATCCTAGGTAATGTAAGGTACTAGCTGATTTACCAGTACTTCATTCAGCAAGTTTTGTCTTTAAAATTAATATACGCTGTTTAAAGTGATTCAAAAGTTATATTTTAGTAAAGAAACCGAAATTCTGGAAAAATTGATATAATAAATTTTTATAAAGATGGATCAGTATTCAGTTTCTTTAATAAAGTTCAACAAGAGAGGTTTAATTTTGCGACTACACTTTTTTTTCTAGACTGTGGTGGTGCATCCCATATCTCAAGTAATCGTAGAGTTATAAATTCAAACAGAAACTGTGCTGGATTACGTCGAAATGTTTGCAAACTATTTCATTTGATCCACTAAAAATAAATCCAGTAGCTATCTTCCTGATAACTTTTTTGTGAATACTTTTACAAAATGTTAAAGATGACTTACTAAAAATTTTTACCATTACTTGCAATCCTCTTTTCCAATTCTTTTTAAATAATAGATAACAGATATTTTTAAACTTTATTCTAAGTTATTTTAGCTATATTCTGGGTATCCATATTTAATAGGTTGTGGGACCATAATGGAACTTAATGAACCCTTTTTGAATGATTAAATATGATATGTGCAGAATTCACATATAATCCGACAAGCTTTTTTAACATTGACTATTTTACTACAGTGAACTGTAGTAAATTCTTCATCATTTTAGTTATTGTTAATTGACACTTTTACTAGTTTTTAAATTCAGAACATTTAACAGATTTTTTCGTCCTTACTTTAAAAAAGTACTTCTCTCAAAATCTTTTTCTAATAAAGGCAATAGCTGCGTAGTCACAGGTAGTTTATGTTCCCTGTAAGTTCTATAACTCCTGAAATGAGTATTTAAAGGAATTGTAAGTCTTAAGTAATAAAAGTAGAAAAATAACAATTTTGATATAACACTCTCTAAATATGTCTTTTGATAATGACCAAAATGCGTGTAAAACTGTCGTAACTATCAGTTATATGACTGTATATATATATATGAAATAAATTAAACGCTAGCGCTTACTTTGTGTATAAAATGAAGACAAACTTAAAAGGAGGAGAATAAGGAGATGGACTTGTATGATATTGTTTGCATCCAACAAGACACACCCATCGATCCCTGTCTTTATCTTACAAATATATTGATACCTTTTCCAATAGGGCTAATATCACTGTAGTCGAATATAAACGGGGACTTGCAGCCGTCTACAGAGATCAGTATTCTATTTAAAAGCACGGTTACAATGCAACAAATGTCTCAAATGATCACAGCCACGCATTTCTCAGAAAAAACGATGGATGACTTCATTGTGCAGCAAAAACTGTTCTAGTTTAATTGATATCAGGATATAGCCATCTGCTAAACACTTATTTGTCGCGTATAAACACATCAGCTGATAATGTATGCCTTATCTGCTGCTTTACCTTCCATTATGTCGCTTGTTTGTTTTCATACCCTACCCCATACACAAACCTTAGTTCAATCGACCTTTGGACCCAGTCCTTAGAAGTGGCAAAGTTTCTCTGTCCTGATTCTGGTTGAATTTAATTTAAGTCCAACCCATTCCAAATCCATCATAACTCCCTGACATTCCCCTCCCCTCTCACACAACCATTAGCTATCTCCATCCTAACCCATGTGTTTGTCATGTAATTCCTTTCATATAATCTGCTTTTCAGATTCCCGTGGGCCACAACAGAAACAATGGATAGACTTCTCTTAAAAGTCTTGTTTTATAAGTCTATGTTTTATAACGCAAAGATGATTTATAATGTTTCAGACAGTTCTGTGCAACAAAAACAAATAAATTTTGAAGTCAGAACTATATGTTGTTTTCTTTTAAATTAACAAAATAAACATAGAAAATAAAATATAATACAAAATTATAATAAAGAGGTTTTTTCGGACAGTAGTGAACTACAACAACAGAAATTTTATATTTTTATATTATTTTAATTAATTGAATTTTTGCTGACCATACAGCTGTTTCGGGTATTGCCACATACCCATCAACAGTGGTCTTGGAAATAATTCTTGTATTTAATTATTCGTAAATAATTTATCTTGAGACTGTAAGTACGAGGAATTGAACTCGTGCTCTGCCAAATTTGACGCTCAGAGTCAGCGCTTCTTAACCAACTGACCCAACGTCGTACTTGATTTTTATGTTAGCAAATTTTTGTGAAGTATTATTTTATAATATAAATATACGGACCTATTCTGTGCACTTGACAAATTTGTCAAATTCTTTAATAAAATTTTTGATTTTTATAAAGCAGAAAGCTTTTTGGTTTTCTGGACACATCTTGACAAATTTCAAAGCTCAAGTACCTAATGCTTGTCACCACACTATGGTGTAAAGTATTTTGTATATAAAACTGTTCGTAATTGTTCGTAATTGTTCGTAACTGTTCGTAAAAAGGAGCATATATTTTAAATTATCGAAAGCATTTTTCATGCACTCATATCACAATAAAAAAAATGCTTGTAAGGAGCGTTCATTTTAGTTAAGAATATTTGTCATGCATGCAAATAATAAAAAATGCTTAAAAAGAGCATATTTTTATAGTTGTCAACAGCATTTAAGGTATTGACACTAACAAGAAAAAGAGCTTTACACCTTTACATCAGTCAATTTTGACAAGTGTCAAAGTTTGACAATTTCATAAAGTGCACAGAATTGGTCCGATAGTATATATATAATATAAAATATAATAGAGAAAAAAATTATTTGCTTAAATCAATTCGACATCGTGTAAAATTCATGAAAATATATTGAATTAATGTGTAAAGGAAAGAAACTCTTATATTAAAGATATGTTGTAAATTTAAGATTTAACATTGTGAGATATTTATTTAGTGCAGTTGTTAAAAATGTATTAAGCAGTCAATAAATTTTATTTTATTTTCAAAACGTGCTTAACAATTTAATAAATGTAGGTTTCATCAATATTTTACCCACTTTGTTTGTTATTCGTTACTCGTGATGTCACCTTGATTATGCCTTTGCCATGTCATTTCCGTAAATGGTTTCGGTCTTCTCATCGCATACTAAATCGAAACTAAATGAAATCATTCATTTATTTTTTTACCCTTTCATTACTACGTTTTCAATGCAACACTGTATTGCATTGATTGAAAACATACACTGAAAAAAAAGTTTATTTTATATTTTAATTACACCATTGATTTTGTACGCTACTTTCATTTACTTGTCACAGATCAGTTTCAGCTAAGCACGTGTCTCCAGTGGAACAGGACAATTAAACAGAAAGTAATATAAGCGTACTTTTTTAATTAAAAATCCAATTTACTCCTTGTGCTATGCTGATTTTTCTCTTTTATGTAACACAAAAAAAAAACAAGAAAAAAACGAAAAAAATAAAAGAATTTAATAAAAACAAAAAAATTTTAAAAAGTATAAATAAAAAAAATTTTAAAACGCAAGTATAAAAATGCAAGTGAATAGTAAAAATTTTTTGCAACCGCAAGAATTTTTCACAATTTCAATTTCTTCAACTATTTTCATTACTTGTATTTTTTACATTAAGTAACCGCAGTTTTTCACCATTGAAACATTTTTGAGAAAGGTTAATAAAAAAAGATTAAATTTCTATGCGACTCAGTGTCGTGAAATGGATAAAGTTAAAAAATGTGTAAGAAAAAAAAATAAAAAATAAATAAAATAAAATTGTTGGAAGCATAACAAATAAAAAGAAGTGAAAAAGTAAAGTAAAAAAATTGGCGGTTCAAAAACCAAAAAACCCAAAAATAGTCAAAAAAAAAAGAAACCGAAAAAAGCGGACAAAAAGTCCAACTAACAAAACTAAACTTGATAACGATAATGAATGTGAACGTTATAAATTGATACTTCAGGTGAGGGTCAACTGCAAATGATAGCGCACTAAAAGCATTGCCAGCAACTAAAGTTGCACAGTAAAGCAAAGCAAAGCATACCGTACTGCACGGTACGGGACGTTGTACATTTGCGCATAGGCAGTCATGCTGCCATGCAGACTAGCAACAACGCAAACGTAACGCAAACGTAACGTAAACGTGAAGCAAACGTAACGTAACTGACGTAGCCACTTGCCTAAAATTTGGTCAACTTAAGTTTGTAAATATCCACTGCTTTTTCTCAATGTATTTGTTTATTTATTTGTGCCTTTCTGTGGATATTTGTTTATTTATTTGATACTTATCTACTTGTCTACTTGTCTACCACTGTGCTTATTTGTTTAGCTCTGTTTATATATATGTATACACGCGTGTATATATGTATACGTGAGCGTCAATTTATTTGAGTATGTGTTTATGCCATCTGTAAATTTGTTAGCTAACAAACCAATGTAGCATATGTGAAAATTACTACTTTTTCTGCAATTTCATTTCGCATATTTTTCCTATCGAAATGAAGCTAACAACAATAACAACAGCAATAGCACAAACACCAACAACAACAAAAAGAGTAACAACAAAAATTTTGTTGCTAAACTTCATGCTTTGCTTACTGCTCACCGTCTGCTGTGCCATTCCATACTTCAGTGTTTCCTTCAGTGTTTGTTTGCTTGTGAAAGTTGCTGTTGCTGTTGATGTTGAGCTGGTGTTAGTTATGCAGCTGCAGCGATGCACTGAAAGATGGCAACATAATGCGCACATACGCACGCACGGCTGACTGTGTGTATGTGCACTCGTACTTATTTATAAACATGTTTATAAGTAAGTTTCCATTTGTTTTGTTTGCTTGTTTGTTTATTTGTTTATTTGTTGTAATTGTGTTGGTATTAGTTTAGTTGTAAAAGTTTTGCAATCAACGTTTGTTTAGTGTTTTAACGGTTTTTTTCTGTTGGTATTTCATTGGCAACATTTTTGCGTGATATGCGATTCCAGTTAGCCTAACTCTTTATGCTAATTAACGTAGATCGGTGCTTATATATACCTCCAGCTCAAAAAGTGCCCGGATTTTAAAAATAAAACACACAAATTCAAATTTCATTCCAAATTTATTTTATCTCCTTCAAAATATGCTCCTTCTGAAGCGATACACATATGCCAACGCTTAACCCAATCTTCCATACATTTTTTATAGGCCCGTGCAGGTATGGCTTTTAGTTCCTCCGGCGAATTCTCTTTTACCGATTCAATCGACTCAAAACGCTTACCACGAGGGGGCAATTTGAGTTTCGGGAACAGGAAAAAGTCGCACGGCGTCAGATCTGGCGTATATAGTGCCTGAGCGATGACAGTGGTGTTGACAGTCGTGTTTGGTCAAAAAATCGCGTACAACAAGAATTTTCCATAGTAAAAATCGCTAAATGCACTTGAGGTATTGAGGTAGTCTCATATCAAGAGCTGCTGTAAACAAACTAATTAACAGATGGCACTCAAATTGGTACCATATGTCAAGAAAGCGTGTACCAACATAACAAGAAAGAATTTTTGAAAAAGGTCTACTACTTAAGAAGTAATTAACAAACAACAAAATCCGGATACTTTTTGAGCAGAAGGTACTCATAGTGTAATATCATGGAGTGTTTTAGAAAAAGCATTGAAAAAATGTTTGTTTAAAATAAATTAAATAATTTAAAGTCAATTTATTTATATAAACAGCGCACAAACTATACCTAATTCACAGCGAGGCTTGTAGAAAATGCAACGAGCCGGATGTAAAGGAAACTCTACAGCATTTGCTGTGTAAATACCCCGCTCTCTCGAGAACTCGACAAAAATACTTGGGGGCTGTCAGTTTTACCGGACTGGAGCATATACCTCATGTTTCTGTTCCAATCTTAATAAAATTCGCTAATTAAGCGCGCATCCTAAATGATGCACACAATCACTAAGCCAAGACTCTGATATGGTATCGCAATGGAATTAAATGATCTACGCATGACTTTTTATGCTGGTATGCCAGCATAATCCAATCTACATTGTGACCGAAAAGCTTCCGGAAATTTTAAATAAAACGCAAAATTCTTAATCTTCATCAATATTTATTTTATCTCCTTCAAAATATGCTCCATTAGAAGCGATACACAAATGCCAACGTTTTCCATCATCAAAACATTTTATAGGCGCTTTCCGGTATGGCTTTGAGTTCCCTCTGCGAATTCTGTTTTACGTCTTCTATGGATTCAAAACGCGTTCCTCTGAGTGGTAATTTGAGGTTGGGAAACAGGAAAAAGTCACACGGTGCAAGATCAGGTGAATACGGTGGCTGTTCGATGGTATTTATTGAATGTTTGGCCTTAAAATCGTTGATAATGTTGAACAAATTGAGGTGAATCGGAACAAGCCGGGCGTTGACACGTCGCATACACAAATTGTCCACCAAAATCAAACGAGCCATCTCACGACCGATGCCTAGCTCTCGTGCTATCTCTCTAACACTCACATGAGGATTTTTGAACACGATTTCCTTTGCCTTTTCAATGTTTTCGTCGGTGGTAGAGGTCGAAGGTCGTCCAGAACGCGGCATGTCTTCGACGGTCGTACGACAGTCCTGAAAGGCTTTGTACCACTCATAAACTTGAGTTTTCGATAAAACTGATTCCCCATAAGCCTTTTGTAGCATTCGCAACGATTCTGCACACGAAATTTCGTTCGAAACACAAAATTTGATGCAAACTCTTTGTTCAATATTTTTTTCCATTGTTTTTTTCGCAACGCACTACTGAGGTGAACTGGTTTCAACAGCTGCCGTAAACGAACTGTCTGACAGATCGCGCTCATATTTGGCATAGTAATTAAGGACAGTGCTGCCAAACTACATAAACTTAAAATATCGAAAAATATACAGCGCGCGAATTTTAAATGAGAACCTCCGAAAACTTTTCGGTCACAATGTATATAAAATAACAGTCGTAGTTTCAAATATATACAGAGGAGCGCCGTCAGATAATTAAAAATAAATGATTTTTTTAAAATTTTATTTAATTAAAATCAAGTGTATGTACTTCAAACGTAAGGTAGAGCAGAAGTATATTTTTTTTAAATACTTCTAAAAATAGTGCCATCGGAAGCTCGTAAGAAGCTTGATATGTGGTCAAAACGTCTTTACAAAGCACAAGTCAGAGAACGAACTGTTAGCTGTCATATCAGATTGGTCAATTGATCAGAGAAGAATACGATGGTCTAAGAAAACGATGCTTCGATGCTGTTTTCAGAAACTTAAACACCCTTAAAAAATATAGGGTTCAGGACACATGACGATGGTTAGGGGAATAATGAGTACATACTGTTGAAAATTGACTGGCAATTCTGGCACTAAAAGAAGGAGACGGCAACATGGCGTGAGTCGAAAAGAAACTAAAATATAAGTGCTTACCTGAGATTTTGTGGCAGTGATTTGTTTTCTATAAAAACTTACATATATTGATGCATTCAATATTTTTTAAAGGTTTGTTAAGCAGCAATTAAGATCAGAACCAAAGGCTACATTCAATTGTATTTGTTGCAAGTCTAATTTTTTAAATGGACAAACAAACTATAAACTTAGATACTGAACACACTAGATTGATAATAATTTTCTTATAAAAATTTATAAAACACTAAATAATAAATATGAATTCTTTATAGTAATAAAACTTAATCACATAAACAATTATTACAAATCAATAAAGTAATGATGTATGATATGTTTAAGCTGAATAGTTAGGAGATTAAGTAACTTATATATACCTATATATATATATATATATAAACTTATATATTGAGCTAACGTAAAAAAGGCGGATTGTTGAACAATTAAATAGTAGTGACTAACCTAAGGTAAGAATCTGAGTAATGAAGAGATGAAAAAGGTCAGTAATTTTAATAAGACCCATGAAGATTACCATAAATGATAGGAGAAAAAGTAACAAAGAATACAATTTCTGTAACTAAAACTATGATAGCACAATACAAGGAATTCGATGATTTTAACATCAAAAGTTTCTCAAGTTTGCCTGGTAGTTCTAAATAGAATCAGCCCCACTTAGGGGCCACATAATATGGGTTCTAAGGTATAAAAAAGTGTAGGTTTGAAGAATTCGTCAGTCTTAGGTGTAAATTTTTCCCTGATTGCAGACAGAAGCTATATTGGAATATGTACTGCTACCTCTAAGTTATTATTGACGAAAAGAGTCGTTTATTCAACATTTAAGTAACTATCATTGAAATTTAATAGAATACATATGCAACTTTACATCGAGCATATCTGAAACTTAATAGTTTGTATAACCACTTCATGACAATTAGATAGACATACTTTTGTATTAAGTCTTTTAAGAGAAAATGTGGACATGATGAGAAAGAATACTGTCAGAAACAGTAGAATACTTTAACTGCAGCTGCCTAGCTCTAGGAAAAAGTAACACAGAAACACTCTAGCATCCTTAGCTTCAAAATATCGTCGAAAGATTTTGAGAAATGAAAACAGTTCCGATTCCGTGTTAATCAAAAGCATCACAAAGGATTTCATTTTTAATTTAAATAATTAAAAATAATTTCCAATAATATTATTATTTGATTTACTGAAATTTAAAAAATTCTCTTCAACTTTTAAAAAGATGTCTAAAATTATTTATATGTTGTTAAAGAGGATTTAAATTTAATTATCAAAAAAAAAACATTTTAGGATCCACAGTTGATTGGATTAATGAAATTGAGTAGATTTAAGTTATGGATAAATGATTTGTGAGATATTTTTATTGTCACTTAAGACCAATATGTCTATGAATGCTTTACCGGATACCTTATTGGATCAGTGGAACTAATATTACATATATAAAATTTGGATCCCTAAAACATACGTTAACTTCATTTAGTTTTATACATTGTTTTTTTATAAATTCCTAGAAATGTATTTATTTAAAAGTTACTGTGATAATATCTCCATAAGAAATGTTTTGCAATTTAAATGTAAAAACCAACTTCATTAAACATTTTCGTAAATCCGCACTGTGCTATGTGGCAGCTAATCAATAAGACTCAGAGACTTCAACGTTTTCGATCAAATACGAGTAATCTTTATTTTTCTGTTTTAAATATTGTAAGGTAATTCTTTATCCAATCAACAATTTCCTTCATCACTTGAGGTGTTCACAAGTTTAATTTGTATTCAGAGAGCGCTTTTAATTGCAACTTTGACAGCAAATAATTACTCAACAAACTATCAGTAACAAATTTCATTTTGACTAACGTTGCTGATTGTCAAATGTAAAATTGAACTGTCGCTAACTTTTGGTAAAGCTCTGCACTTTTCCAAAGGATTTTTGCATTGAAACAAGTAAAAACCAAAATTAAACAAACAAAAAGTTTCAAAAAAAAGGAAAAATTGTGACAACATCAATTAAAATACACAAATTTCAATCTGGAAACGCAATTTCAGTTTACAGATTCAATAGCACCACAAAACTTATTACTTATTTGTGTTGGCTGTGAGATAAAAGGATGAAAAAAGAATACATTATCAAAAAAACTAAATGATACACTGTAAAAAACATTTATACATAAATTCATAAATACGTTGCAAATGCAGTTGACAAGTCCCCATAGTGACTTGCAACGCAAGCAATAACTAAATAAGAATTTACACTAAAATCCATAGTTTTTAAAAACAAAATAAATGAACACAAACAAATTTGTATACTAAAATAAAAAATAAACATAATATTTAACTACTTCAATTTAGATTGAGTGTAGATGGACGATTCCATGGTTTTTAAATAATATATAGTCAGCCAACAGTAATGAAAATACAGGGTTACCCGTTTTGTGACTTTACACGTAAACAAAAACCAAACGCACTTGCAATTTGGGTTTACACTATTTCAATTTATTGTTTGGACCTTGCCCTTGGATGTTCGGTACAACATCATTAAAATTTCATTTTGAGATAATTTTTTTAGAATTCTTGTCGGCACAATTGCCACTTGCTTATCTTTTCCCCTAGTGGGATAGGGGTAAGAATACTCCCGCGCTAAGCACTGCCTGTGCTACGTGGGGATAATATGCAGTCAATCGTTGAAGAATAGGGCTTCAAATATTACATAAATCCTGAGACCGAGTGGACGCAGGCTCTAATTAAACGTCTATGGGATCCCGTTACGGGATGGCAACAAAAAATGCACAAGCACGCTGTGTCTGCTTCTTATGTCAGGGGCAGCTGACATGTCAACGGGGGAATCGAAAGTGAGCAGTGTTTGATTCTCTTATTAGGGACGGCTGCAGCATCGAGGACAGACGGAAAAGCATACAGTATCAAAAGTGGCTGCCCCATAAATCGGGGAAAAAATTGACTACGCAATAGCTTCCAGCTTCCAGGTTCAATGAAATCAATACAGCGTTCTGTTGCAACTTTATAGTATAACCTCTACATCAATAACTTCAATTTGATGTTAAAAATTGATAATCATGCAGCTGCGGGGTTTAGGATTCATAATTTGTATAAAAAATTTGACATTTTCAAACAAGTATGAGCCTATCACACCTCCAGATCAAATGCCACTAACGTATACCATATAATGAGTTGTGAATTTTCACTGTTCCAGATGCGTTAATTTTCAGTGACTGTAACCGTCACTCCATTATAATAAGTTTTCATTGAACAAACATTTAGCCATGAGAAATGCTTGTTCTCGTTGTGTCCAATCCCCCATCATTTGGCAAAATCTCAAAGAGATGAAAAGTACACACAGCACACAAATGCTCAAGAAGTAAAATGCTGATGCTTTAAAAGAAGTGTACGAGTATAAGATTGTAACAGGTGACGAACCATGGATATACAAGCCGTATGCGTATGAGCCCGAACGTAAACACCAGTCGACTGTATGGGTATCAAGATGAACCAAGTCCAACAAAAGTTATTCGCAATCGAAGTTTTTCGTAACAAATGGTCGCTTGCTTTTTCGAGAAAACTAATCATGTGGCAATTATACTCGTACCATTACAGGAACGAAAAACGGTCAATTTCGAATAATATGCAGTCATTTACTTATCTGAAGTCTTCCGTAAATGACGGAAAACAAACCAGCGCCGTTGGAACATTCTTCATCTGCATCAAGACAATGTGAGTCCTAACACTTCTCGTGTAACAATCGACTACAACTATTTGAACATTCAGAAAATGACACATCGAATTGATGGTTCCTGATGGTACAGTCCTGATTTGGGGTCTAATGACTCTGTCTTGTTCCATAGTGTCAAGAATAAATAACGAGGACAACGATTTTTATCAACGGAAGCAACAAAGAAGCCGTTGTTGCATTTATGAACCATGTTTTCGTGGTGTCTGTAGAAGATTGGAAAAAATGCTTTGACAAATGGTTCGAGCGCTGATAGGTCTGACAGATCTAGCTACCTTTTAAGCAGACATAGTTTTTGTTTACATTAAATGTGCTAATGTATGTCTCACTCATTCGCTTGGCAAAACAGGAAAACATCTAAGTAGTGTGAAAAAGTACGACTTAATGGAAAATTTCAAGACAAAATTTGTACTACCGTTGGTTCATACAAGTGCGAAAATTCATCTGAAATGTAAAGGATAGAAGGTTTTAGAAAAAACTTTTTTATAGATCGCTTTCAGTGCAGCTTTATCATTATGTGACTGCATCCATATTTCCGCGCCTACATAAAGTGCAAGTTTTTGAGGGAGTGCTCTACATCCTAATAGTGTCCACTGAACCTATAGTAGCACATATTGTCAAAGACAGTTTCTCATTTGGTCTTCAAGCAAACATCGTTAACCACGCAGAGTGTGACAAAACAGAAATTTGCCGCTCAAAATTCGATATTTTCGGAACCAGTAGAGATATTGATATGAAGTTTTTCTAATATATAATGTAATAATATAGTGTAATAAAGTGTAATAACTTCGTTGTTTTTGAACCAATTTGGTTGAAATTTGAAATATAATTAAAATAAATATTTATAAAATAATAAACGCCCCTATATTTTTACTTGTTGAATTTGTTGTTGAAATATATGAGTTTTATTAAAGGTTATATTTCTCAAAATTTTTTAGTGACTTTTGGGGACTAAAACAGAGATAAAGCATAGAGTACGCAGAATAAATTTTTGTATTTTGTGAAGCCTTCCTATTTGGTTGTTAGCAGGAAAAATTTTATGAAAAAAACTCGAATACCTTCATTGGGTATCGCAGATAACATAGAAGTGAAAATGCTGACTTATTGTGCAATTTCATATGATGAAATTTATGATGAAATATTATTGTGCAACATATGATGAAAAACAATATCCTTTTTTTAAAACTTAAAAAAAGTGAAAAATGGTCATATTTGAATAAGTAGTAAAAAAGTTATAAGGGTTTAAAATTGGTCCAATTTTTGCGAAATCGCAGTTTCGCTAAAATTGCATAAAACTACCTCTCGCCCCTCGTTTGAAGGGGTTCCAGTAGACGGATTGGGCTCGAATTAAATTAAAAAGATCATCTCAAAAACTATATTTTAGTAAAATTTCATGTCAATATCTAGACTGGTTCCGAAAATATCAAATTTTGATCGACTTATTTTCGTTTTGTCACACTGTGCGACGGTGGCGAGATAGATAAAATTCAGCATCCCAGTGACATAAGTTAGTAATAGTTGCAGTTCTTGAGAAGAATTATTGATTAGGAGAACTTGCTTTGAATTAATATCTGCTATATAAACTGTAGTTATGGGCTTCTTTGGTTTTAATGATTGTGAATTGCTTTGTTGTAATAGTTACCTATTCGGGCGATGCTTAGTTTCTTAAAATAGATGACAAACAATATGTCAAAACCTTTGAATTCTTTGGTATATAGTGCAGTGTTGCCAATTTCATGGACTGTTCATAAAATCAAAATCTCCGTGTGTGGGATATCAAATATGAAAACTGAAGTCCAATCAGTATTTAGCCTACTTAAGTCACGTAATGGAAGTTGAAAGCGAGTAAGATCGCTTGTTCAATGTGTGCATCAAATGTGAGCTTTGCTCAGATAAATGATAAGAACAGCGAATAGCAAGGAACTATAGGAAAAATAATAAAAATACTGAAGGCAAAGGATGTTTATCAGATTTCAATTTTCGCTGATTTGGAATAAAAATTTTTAGTATTTACTAATATTTGAATTGCGTACATTACTCTTAATTAATGCTTATCAATGTCTTTATGAAATTTAAAAAAAAAAGTATTAAGATTGAAAAGTTCAAACCACATTGAAATATTATTGAGTTGCGGTTGGAATCCAAAGCTCCGGGCAAACATTATAGAACCAGAACAAATTAAACTCATCAACAATTTTTACCTCAAAACTACTGCGAGGAAATAAAGAAAATTGCTTCTCATGGGAAAGTAGTAAATATTCACTGCTATTTTGGTTACCAATTTACCAACCATTAAATAATTTTTTAACTTTGAATGGCAACCCTATTAAAATAATGCTGTACAAGCAATAATAGTGTTAGCAACTGTATTGAATAATGAACACTAGAGTCAACCATGTCTGTCCAATATCGAACTGTTGGATACTGTGGAAATTTTGCACCCATTCATGTCGGATGGTAAGGCACATTTTACTGAGGCGATACGAACAGTGTACTTGCATGTGATCAAATATATTTTTATATTCCAACATATCTACAGCAAAAATGCACTTTTATTAAAATGACTCCAAATGCACCAATTTTCTCGGTTTTTTAGTGTGTTGTTATGGGCTGCTCATAAAAGTATGCAACGTTTCTGCATGTGTGAGAATTCACCATTTAGTTGTATGTGGCGTAACGTATGTGTGAGGATGAGGATGAAGAGTATACTTCCTGTTATTTTTTTTAGTTTTTTTTTTTTTGTTAGTTACATAAAATGGTTATATTGTGCGACTTTAATTAAGATAGGCTGACAATTGCACAATAGAGCTGGAAATATATGTATAAATTTTTTATATTTCGTTGCCGGCAACTAAAGGAAATAAAATGCATTTATAAAATATTAAAAAAATATGTTAAAATATGGACAAAATAATTGCATTTTTATTAAGTTAAAAAACAACAAAGCCAAGTTTTAAATGCGTTCCATGCAAATATGAACAACACAACATTGTTTGCAATTTTTATAAAATTTTGATGACGTTAAATAGTTTAATAGTTTAAGTTCTGACACAATTTCCTCACTGTTTGCATTTTAATTGTTTTTAACTTCCATTTAACTTTGTGTATTCGTACTTGTATATCTATTGTATTATATTTTTTGCTGTATCTTAAATTTTATGTAGTATGAGTTTAATAGTGTCCATTTTAAGAAACATTTAAAAATGTCCACTTTGCTCTGCTCCATATTTATCCATTATCTATTATCTAAAGTTTTATTCTGAACTGATAAATAACAATAATTACATATGTGGACAAATACAATTAAAATATGTGTAAACTAATTTAAAACTAAAACTCAAACCTCGAAATTAAAATATCATTTGTATTCGAATAAAGGAATGTGTTTTTAAATTCGTTGCTAAAAACTTCTCTCCGAAAAACTATTTAAAGAAACAGTTCAATATTTAGTCTAAAAATTTGATATATGTAGGATATCTGTTTCTTTGACTAAAGGAAAATTGAATAGCTGTAATGATTATAGTGGTTTGGCATATACTGCTAAAAAGTATTCTGTTCTCGAACAGGTTATCATCTCTTCTGTTTAAAAGAGCAGCACTAAGAAATTATACTTCAAAATCTAAGTAGAAATAAAATAGTTGTGTTGATAATTGGTATTTTGGTATAACATTTTGGTATATGGGATAATCTTCTGTTCTTCACATGACAACCATGTATGGTTCAATAGAACATATTGTTTCCAAAACTTCGGTGCTTAAAAGTTCTCGTTCAAGAACTGTGAAAGCAATAAAATCACATTAAATACAAAACAAAACAAATGTGATTAATTCAAAAATATTGTACTGATTTGAAAACCAATAATATATAATTTCATTATTCCTCGAAATACTCTATGTAAATAGAGTAGTTGTAGAGTATTTTTAAAAATTTGCTAAATATCAATAGCATAAATTTGAAGAAAGTTAATAAAGAAATTTGATTTCATTGCTGTGTGAAAATAAATTTAAATGAACATTTTGACAGTTTGGCATATGATGCAGAAAAATCTCATATGATGCATATGATTTTATTTTGAAAACTCAGTACTGAACAATACACTGTTCAATAGTAAAGGCTCGAAAAATCAAACATGATTTGTCCAAAAACTTTGCACTATTTTGGACGTCTACAAAATTTAGTTATCTCTCTATATTGTTATAAATGTTGAAATGTTGAAAATTTTCTCATTCTATACGTGATAACGACAAACAGTGGCATAGGTTAAAACTCTTTGTATTTTAAGGACATCTATCAGCAAATAGTATCATATACGTTTAGACTTGACGACTTTAATGAGACAATTTCATATGTAATTTAATTAATTTCTGTTCATTATGAGATTAATCATAAACTTATCCAAATTTTAATTTCCAAGAAAAACCAAATAAAAACAAGCCAATTATATTAAACTCAAATAAGAGGAAGAAGAAAGCCAATAACGCCAAAAAAACCAAATTAAAAACAACAACAACAAGATTAGTTCATTGCATTAATAGCTTCTAATAAGAATCGTAAACACTTACGCCAGAGTCGTATTTTAGAGCAAACTTCGCAGACGAAAAGAAATAAATTGTTTACACACGCAACAAAAGCAAACACAATGAATGAGCTTTGCATGCTTGTAAGCTCATAAGATTGCCAAGTGTGTCTGTTGTTTGAGCTGGCAAGGCTGCTCGGCTGTTCGGCTGCAAGGATGTTGGGCTGTTAGAGTGATAGGGTCTATGTGTGCTCATATGTGTAAGCGTACAAGAGCATTAATTCTCGGTCACATTGACGGAGTCGTGAATGGAGTTCAAATTATAATATAAACTCAGTCTGATTTTATAAATATTGACAGACAAAACAAATTTGAAGAAAATTAATAAAGAAATTTAATTTCAT
The DNA here is from genome assembly GCF_002237135.1 of Teleopsis dalmanni. Classification (NCBI taxonomy): domain Eukaryota; kingdom Metazoa; phylum Arthropoda; class Insecta; order Diptera; family Diopsidae; genus Teleopsis; species Teleopsis dalmanni. The sequence goes on from NC_051848.1 coordinate 82,822,212, forward strand.
TGCTGTGTGATAAGAAATTTAAATGGAAATTTTAAAAATATGCGCAGGATATAATCGCCATGGAAAGGCAAAGCAAAATTATTGAAATCTGTAAAAAGGATTTTCGTAAAAACTTATTTAAATAATTTCGTTAAGCAACCGAAAGGATGAAAATGCAAAATAAAGGCAATGCGCTGGCATAAGAAAAGGATTTTTGGTGTCACTAACTTTGATAACATTTTGCTGTCGCATTACAGAAAGATTCATGCATTTTGCATGAATCACAACAAAAACAAAAAAACAACAACAACACGAAGAAAAATAACAACCTTTAAGAAATATATATATGTATCAGCCAAAGGTAAGACTGCAGTGGCGGCAGTAGCAGGAACAATAATAATACTATATTATAATGATAATAACAAAGTGTGTAAACATATGGAATACACCATAAGGCGTGAGGCGTGAGGCAAAGAAAAGACAGAAGGCAGTTACAGAGGCGTAAAAGGGATGCCTTACTTCTTTTTAACGAGCTATGTTGACGCCTCTATTGCCACTACAAGTGAGACATAAACAACTAAGAAAACAACAACAATGGCACAAAGCAACACATAATGCACACACATTGTTAAGATACACTACACACACATTTAAATAAAGAAACTGTTATTGCTGCTGCCGCTACTGCTGCTGGTGTCAACCCTAAAAGTATGCAAAGGTATTTAAATTTTAAAAATACTTAAAGCCAAAGTAAACACTCGTTAGAGAAAGTGGAAAGTAACCTGCTTAGGCAAATTGCTCCAGGCATGCTGAAATGGATAAGCTAATATAAGCTTTAAGCATATTAAAATGTATAAAAAGTCAAACAGGATAAAGAAAAAAGAAAAAAGAAATGTGATGTAGAAAATGTTAAGACAATTTTTTTTGTTTGTTTATTTTGAAGTGTAAAAAGTATAAGCGGAAAGGTATGAAAGTACAGCAGTGGAGCATTGGAGCAGCTCTGGAATTAGTATCAATGGCAGAACAGTAGCAGTAACAGTGCTGGGTGTAACGGTGTAAAAAAGTGTATAAATAAAAAATTTGGTATGTGAAAGATGCTCGTTGAAAAGCGGCTAAAATGCCTAAGATGCTTTTGATTTTGCTCTACATCCAAAAATAAGTCTCAACCATATTGAAGGAGCCTTTTGTTAGAATGTTTTGCTTTTATTTATAACATCCCAATATGGCTGTTACATATTCACTTGCATGTAGCTAACTTTACTAACTGTATTATTAAAAGTCGATACGAGATATAATACCAAGTAACAAAGAAAAAAATATGAAAAATACATGAACTGAAATAAAAGGCTGGCATTGATGCCTGCAAGGCTTAAGGCAGCACGAAAAGAACAAAAAGTGGGGAAGAATGTTGTATGCTATTGAGGTTAGGGCACAGGCGCACACTGATCTTCAAAAGGTAAAGAATTTAACGTTTTCATAAAAAGAATGGTAAGAATTTGTAAGTTATTTCATGAATAAAACAATTTAATACACGTACAAAGTAACATAAATTAAGCAGATTATGTGAATATTATTATAAATATGCCATGCTTTGTGATTTAATATAATTAGTAAGTGAATAATAATAATTGTTTCAATGCATAATTTTAGGGGCCACTAAAACAAATTTTTAAGATTGGTGTTTGTAAAGTTGCTTTCTTTAAACTAATAAAACGCTGGAGCATACTAACATTATTAGATATTTGAAGAAAAGTTTTACAAAACACTAAAACTCTATGTGGGAAGAGCTTTAAAATAGAACGACATGCTAATTATTTAAAGAGAAGTTACCTAAGAGAAGTTTTATTGGAGTTCAAATTCCTGGTAGGTGACAGAAGTTTAAAAACCATTTTGAATCTTTGGCAAAGCTTAAAATGCTTTTCAATAGTTGGTTCTGGAGTTGATCAAGAACCTCACAAAAAAAAAATGAACACGATGGGCATATGCTGAGCAGCAACGAGTAACGATAAGCTGTACGAGGTATGCCGTGATACTGATCTAATTAAGTCAATAGTTAAGTTATAGTGAAATATTCCGCTACTTTACTGGCTTGATCATGTCATACGAATAACAGAAAAAACTTCGACTTGATCAAAAGCAAAAAGTGTTCGTTTCGATATTCGCTAGCATAAGATGCGGGAGAGAATGTCTGCATCTTCGTTGGAAGGATCAAGTGACCAATGATAAGAAGACACTCGGTGCAATTGATCGGGCTGGTTAGTGGAGATTACTGGGTATAACCCATATTTTATTTTTCATGTTTTAATTGCATTTAATTTTTATATTTTTTCCATAAATATAAATAAAGATTGTTAATATATTTTAAATATAACAAAAAAAAAAATTTAAATGCTAATTATTTTTTTTTCAATATTTCATCATCTACTTTTCAATCTACTTTAACTACTTTGAAGCAATTTCCAGTGAAATGATGTGTGCTCCCACATTGCATGTGAACACAACCTACTTGAAAAAACTTCATTTCAGCATTTTGTGAAGATTAAAAAATACTAATGACACCAAATGCTATGGAGTTTCCTTTAAAAATTATGAACTCCTCCATCACTTCACCGTTTTAATTTCAATTTTTACTGTGTTTTTATATAAAAATTTCAAGCGAAATGGTATGAAATCAACAGACCAATAAACCGACTATCTGCCGCCCATCTACCAACCATCTACCGAGTATCTACGGACATACCAGCACAACGTACCAGCGCAGCGCACCGATATCAACGGCGACGGCAATGAAATTTTGTGAAATCGCTTTGAATTAATTGTGAAAAAAGTTGAAAAAATTACCGAAGCGCAGCATGTAAATCGCAGCACATTTAATTTAATGGCGATTTAAATGCAGATATAAGCCAAACATGATAAATTGACCAATGGACAAAAAAGATTGAGTGTAAAGTGGAGGGAAATTATTTTAAAATGTACACTTTTACACGTAGCCGCATTACATGGCGTTCGTCAGTGTTGCCCTGAAATAAATGGCAATGAAGAAAATTTAAGTCATTTTCATTACGGCTCTCATTCCAGATTTCATACTAAAATCTGACGTAATCAGCAAAAAGGTGAAAAATATTTGCAATTTTTAAGGGAAATGTCATAAGAAAACTAAAATTTTCAAATGATTTTAATAATAAAATATTATGGCTGAGGGTGTAAATATTTGGAAAAGAAATTGAAAACCACATTCTTATTGATTGTTAATTTTGATAACAACAAAAAAAAAATAGTTTATTACCTTCTGCTCAAAAAGTACCCGGATTTTGTAAATAAGACACACAAATTTAAATTTTATTCTAAATTTATTTTATGCTCCTAAGCGATATACATATGACAACGCTTAACCCAATCTTCCATACACTTTTCGTAGACCCGGTATGGCTTTTAATTCCTTCGGCGAATTCTCTTTTACCTATTCAATCGACTCAAAATGGTTACTTAAGGAGTAGTTAACAAACAACAAAATCCGGATACTTTTTAAGCACAAGCTATTTTTAACATAACACAGAAGAAATATCGTAAACAATTGTATACTTTAATTTATGTTAGGTTGGGTGGAGAGATTGTGACAGAATCAGATTCCCAAAAAAAACAATATCTAGGACATTGAATTCGTATCACATCAAGTTACTGATGAATTTCACATCTTCGTCGCAATATGTCACATTCACAGTGTGGACGGTTCACACTCCTAGGATTGAGTACATCGAGTAAGTTAACATGTCTGGTAACTTTTGACTTGGAAAATGAACGCAAGACTTGTAAAACTCAATCTAAGCTGTCTTACAGCTTTCAAGTGGCAGTCCTGTATACTTACCTACTTACTTTGCACTTGCAGGGTAATGAGCTAATAGTGTGTACAGCGATTCCTATTTTCAGGACTTTAAGTTTGGTTTATGTACAAGGCTTGGTATTTGTCACTTGATATCAGCCAGCAGTGAGAGATGTAAGGATGCCTCGGATAAAGGAATACTGAATTGATTCCTTCAATATTTCTATGCTCACAAATTCAAGAAAGTAAATACGTGTTGTTTGACATTCGCCACTGAATTTATTATTAAAATTCTTGATTTCACCTCTCTCATTGTTGCCAGAGAGTTCACAGGGATAGTGATGTTTGAAAAATCAAATATACTAATTTCTAATAGCCTTACTTTTATTCTTATTTCGCATATCTCGACCTGAAAGATACATGCATTCTCAGAAAGTCGGTATGACTTTGTTAGATGTTTATCTCAACAGTAGATACCCAGTGCCATTCCATTCTCCTTTTTTGAGCCAACTGTGTAGACGGCAACTTCAGAACTTACTGTTACAGATAATCACTCTTAGTTTTCTATAGCTAACTACAGATTAGGAATTCTTTGTGGTATTAAATTCGAAGCGTGAAAATTTCGTTTAAGTCACATCTTTCATACAAGAAAAAATTCATCAACAAGGAAAATCCAATAAGTGTATACTTTATATATTGTATAGTTAGGACCTATGTTATTTGGATGACTATGTAAATCCATAAACAATGTTATTTGGATGACTATGTAAATCCATAAACAAAATACGCCATTTTTTACAGTATGTTTGGACACTTTCAATACTTTCAATACTTTACAGCAGTTATATTTTTAGTGGACGTGCGATCTCTATTATTATTATAGAAGGAGGGGATAGTGCACTGCAACCTAAAAGGTCTATTGTGCCCCTTAGTCAGATTAGAGTGTTTTCCAAGTTCGATTTCTTTAATGAAAGGTAATATAGAGCCTATCTTTGCTAGTCTTGAACTCTTATGATTCACGAAATGCTCTCCTAGGTGTTTCTTCCGCTTGTACATTAGTGCCGGGCGCTCTCCAAGCACATAGTATGCAGTTTTTCTCTCTTCTCTACAGTATCTGCAGTCTGAGTTGGATTGAATGTTATGAATTCGAAGCGATGATTATTCAACCTACAGTGACCGGTCAATAATACCTCAATAATTCATAAGTTATTTTTTAATTGTGCTATGAAATCTTTGAAACGTCTTAGGTTTGTAAGTCCATAAAAGCATTTTAGAGAGTGTGATAATCTTGGTAGGCATTTCCCATAGAGCTCTCTTTCATTTTTCTCTGCGCCGTTCATAAGAATGGATTCAGCTCCTTGGCCTAGAACACAGAATGGTTCTGGACCTTTCATTCTCAAAGCCGCGTTTCTTCTTACAAGTTTATCTGTCATTTCATTATCTTGGATGCCTGATTGTACCTGATTGTGCACCTGATTGTTCCAGCCGAGTATGTTCAGCTTGTCAATGCACTTTCGTGCCAGTATGGATGTTACTTGGTAGGATATGAGTGCCATTATAGCTGCCTGGCTGTCAGTCAGTATTGCAATTTTACGATTCCGGTAGCTACGTTGATGTCTAAGTCTTAACCCATCTGCAGACCTGGTTTTTCAATATTATTTATAGTTGTACCAACAGTGTGATTAAATGTACGATTACATTGACTTTAATCTGACCGCATTTTACCAAATGTACTAACAATTTTTGAGGCTTGCAATTTCAGGTTGTTTAGTGGTTGTTATGCGATTTATGTTATAGAACGGCAAACCTTAAAATAAGCGCTTGATGTGTTGAATGACATTTCTGGTTGATATATCTATATAAAACTTTGTTTACTGAAATTTTCGTAAAATAAATGGATCTGAAATTAATTTCAAGTTATCCCACTTTTTCAAAATCAAGCGGGACAAATAAAAAAAATTTTCTCTTAACTTTCACACTTTTCCTAAGCATCATTAAATCCATTTTGTTGGTATAATTTTTCTTTCATTTGTTTAAATATCGGCGAATGCAAATGCCATCATAACGAAAATTAATTAAATTGAATTAATTTCATCATTATCGCACTAAATTCAATTTTGGGGGAGGTAGGTACAGGCTTGGTATACGTCTAGTACGTAACGTAACGAAGTTTTCTATGAAAACTAGACAAAATATGCAGACATTGGTGTTGGAGCCAGTCGAGTGAGTAAGTGGAAGTGAAAAGCATTTAGCTAGGCAGTCACTCAACCAGAGCAACAAACGAACACAAATCCGAGCGTCTAATTATTTGACGCGCGAAAAATATTAACACAAAGTGAGTGTTAACACTCGAACATAATTAAAAGTCAAGGAAAGTAGAAAGAGCAGAAGGAATGACAGAACCAGAAACAGAAGCAGAAGCAGAGGCAGGAAGAGGAACTGAAACAGTAGTTGGGGAGTAGAGATAGTGGCTGAAGTTACGCCACTACCGTGAAATCCATTCATCAGTCATCATCATCAACAGCAACAGCAATAGCAATAGCAGTAGCAATAGCAACATCAACATCAACGTTGGTTGGTACGTTGGTATGTTGGTTACGTTGCATGGTTCCTTGGACGGTTGGATAGTTGAATGGTTGGTGATTTGGCGTTGGTATGCTGGTTGGAAGCTTTGTTTTTGATTAGTGAGTTCCAAATACTTACGAAGTATGCCCTCAGCGGAACCAAGCTAATCATTTTGTTCAAATTCTAATATTACGCGTTTGATATGCCATCGAATGCTGTTTTTTATTATTCCCCATAATCGCTACGATTGTGACTATGGAGCAGACAGCACCACTGGCTGGTGCTAAGCACTGTATAAGTACTCGTGCATAAATTTTTTATGTCAATTTTTTAGACAAATTTGTACGTCAGGACAGTTTTTTGTTTTTTGTTCTTTGTTTTATATTTGCTTTATTGTTATTGTTTTGCTTTTATTTGAATTTTAGTATTATTAATAAATTGAAATTTTTTTCCGAAATTAAGTTGCTCAACAGCTTAAATGTCTTAAGGACTTCGAAGTCCTTTACTCTGCAGTCTAACAGTCTGACAGTCTAACAGAGTTTAATGTATCGGGAATTTGTTTGGGTTGCTGTTGATGTATTGCAGCAGCGCGGCATAGTTGCTGTCAGCGCATTTGTACATTTAATTTATTGACGCGATTTGTGTGTCCTGGCATCGTCGGTGCGAGGACTCTGCGAAAGGGAATAGGAAATTGTTGTATTGTTAAGTCTGGCACAGTGGTGCATGGCAGTAAGTTTATTTATTGGCCGTGGAACGGGATGACAAAGCCAGTCAAAGGAACGCGTGGCATTGTATTCATTGTGCTTGTCGTATGCGTGCTCGTACTTAAGGTTGACAGTAAAAGTGGTGCGACTTTAGTTTAAGCATATCAAATTGAAATTGGATTCATAATGGGTTTGAGATTTATTGAACCCAAGAATATGTCTCAGTGCGGGGTAGAAATGAGTGGCAAATGAAACTGTTTTTTTTATCTCTTGCTTGTATTATTATTCTATTTCATTTTTTTATACATTTTTTCTTTGGTGTAAGTATGTTGCACAGCAACTAATAAGCTTAAAGAGCTTTAAGGATTGAGTTATATACTACTTTAAAATAATCAGCTCAAAATTTGATTTGAAAAAGCGAACAACATTTTTCCGGAGAGCTTATATATGTGATGAAGTTAGTTAAGTAGTTTTACTAAGAAATCAATCAACGAAATCTTTTAGTTACGCGTATCAAGTGCAGTGCATTTAATTTTAATGAAGATAACTTTTAATGACAACATAACATATTCATAAAAATTTTTTATATTAAAGCTTAATAGTTTCCCAACAATCCTATGTAAAATCATTTTACATAGGAATAAATATATAAGAAAATTTTCCTTTTACATTCTTACTTCTTATTACTTTATCTCCGACTCAAATATATATCAACCCTATCAAAAAGTTTCAGTACTTGATCTTGGTGTTTGAATCCGAATGCTCAACTACAAGTGTTCAACTACGTGAAAACTCGAACTGGCGGACACTGGTAACCCCTTGTCGGACTGGTAAGCTTTACAACGTTAAGAGGCGACAGAGATGCCTTCATACCATATAATATATGAAAAATCTTCCACGATAAATACATAATATGATGTAATGTAAATAACAAATGTAGAAGATATATGGAAAGCTGATGCACTGCTTCTTATAATAGCAGCAATATCTCACGACCGCTTTAAGATGATGTCAAGATTTATTGGATTTGATAATGAAAATATACATGCAGATTGTATGAAAACAGATAAGGCTGCACCGATTCAGAACATCCGGACAGTGTTGAACAGAAATTTGAAAAATGCCTACAAACCATATGACTGCATCACTGTCGACGAAGAATTATTTCCATTCAAAGACCATACAAAATTTACACAACATGTACCCTCCAAGCCAGCGCAATAAAAATTATTTGGGCTTATGATGCATCAAACGTCTACCTTTTACAAGGTCACTTTTATACGGGAAAAACAATAGATGACTCTCTACAAATGAACACTGGTGAACGAACTGTGCTAGACTTAGTTCGCTTGTATAAAGGTTCTGCAAAAAATGTCGTTACCGACAACTTTTTTATATCTTTAGAGCTAGACAAGATATTGAACAACTGGAGCATGGTAGTCGTTGGAACAGTCAAAAAAAATAAAAAGCCGTCGAAACAAAGACCTATGAATGCAACAAATATTGCGTACAATCATAACGCAACAATCTGTTCCTGTGCGTCAAAAAGCAAATCAGTTCTCATATCACATGTTAGGAAGAATTAAAAATGAATATATTACTGCTAACTAAATTTTTAAACAAAAATAGCTATCTAAAAGAAATCAATACCTCTAACAAATATTTAATGTTGAGTTTTTTATTCCTCTGAATATTTATTTCACAAAAACCACAAACTAATCTGGTTAGATTGTTAGACCTTTTTTTAAGAGAAGCGCAACTTCTAAAAATAATGGAATAGTTATTTCTTTTAGAATTGATGTTCCTACAAGTTTCAGTTAGATTTTGTGCACTTAGACTATACTTAGAAAGAAGCTGATACAGTTAAATTCAATGATATTATTATTTAATTTCGAACTTATCTAATTATAATTAATTTGAAAATAATTAATATAATTAAAGTAATTAACGAAATGATAATGATAATTCGCTTAATATTTATGAGAAGTTTATGTAAAATTTATTTGCAATAATCACATATTTACATCAAAGTTACTTCTAAAGAAAATTTCGAAAAAAGTGCTTCTTGACATAAATAAAGTGTTTCATATAATCACTTTTTATATGCACATATTTACTATAAAAGAAACACAGGTTTAATGAAGTAGTGTCTATAATTTTAATATAATATAATAACTAAAAATTGTAATTAGGAAATCATCGCTTTCAATCCGGTCGAAAAACTAAGTTATCAAAACAGAAGCAGTTTTATGCTCAGTAATATTTCAAGCATGATTGAATTGTGATTTGTTAGATACTTAAGGGAAATTCGTCAATTTATATTTAAGTATATATTTGAGACTTAAATGATATTTTGAAATATCACTTCTATACAATTTTAAACGACACTTGAATATTTTGAACACCATATAGTGCTGATTTGTAACTATTATCATTTAGAGGGCCCAACTTAGCATATTCGTTTATGATTTCTTTTCTTGTACAAAAGAGATACTCAGCCATAAAAATGTAGCTGAGTTTATCTTGCAAATCAGATGAGCGTCGAAATGTGTACCTTAAGTATTCGTTCGGGACATTTAACAAATCTGAGCATATCCATGACAAATAAAATGGGATGATTCAACGATATGCAGACATCGTTCACAGTCTGGTATCAGTCTGGTATTACCAAGAGCCACGATTAAATATTGAATTTCCTATTTAACAATTTCTGCCACAGTTGTGGGGCAGATGAAAACAGCGCCTCACATCTATTTTGCTATTGCCCAACGCATGTACAACGTGTATTAATCATTAGCAGGACAGATTTTTAGAAAATCTTACCAGCCTCAAAATCATCTTTCAAATACCATTATAGGCTTTATCAAAGTTTCAATAACCTAACACAATAATTGTGTTTAAATCTTTTTTCGAAAAATGAAAAAAAAAATTGATAAATAGGATTAAACCCTAGTCGGACAGGATAGGTACAATAGTAACTGTTGCACTTTTTAATTGCAATAACTTTCTGTGCCTATACCGCAGTGGCTTGAAATTTTGGAAGTTCTCTACACTTTTGCTTTAGATAATATTTTTAAAATTTTAGAAAAATATCTGGAGAACTTTCTAAGATATGTTCAAAAAACATATATATCTAATCTCAGAATAATCACTAATCGCCCGAGGCGGTACGCAGATCTTAGATCAGTCAGTGAATAATCATGAAGCGTATGAAGGATACACAAATTAGTCAATATGATAGTTGGAACTCTGCAGAAACCCCCCAGCTATCGAAGAGTAAAAGGGCCCAGATGTAGTAACTCGGAAAAGTCTCTCAATTAGGTTGACCTTGCCAAGTTTTATAAATGGTAATTATAAGTCTCAATTTTTATCATATTTGTTAGGTTTAAGGTGTCACAATTTCATTTTCAGTTTTTTTATTATTCTAAGCAATTTTGTAAAGAGTCATATGTTTTAGTTGAATTTTAAATATAATAATTATTTTATATATTAAATACATTATCTTTCAAGTAATATTCAGTCGAAAAGTTTACACATTTCCTATTCAAATCATAAGATTACTTAAATACTCTTTTGATTCTTTTGTTCTTAATAATTTCTATTTTCCGTATGGTGCACTCACTCAACTTAATTACAAGTGTTGCCATACCTTAAACTGTACATTAATCTCTTGTTAACTACTTTAGCCCATGGATACATAATTTAACTATCTTAATCCTGTCTTATTTTCTATTCATAAATTTACATTAAAACTCAAGTTTTTAAACATTTTTAGTTGGCACAGCATATAATAAAAGCCAAAATTGCTTTTAGATGAAACCACAATTTGAGCATTTGAATTTGTTTCGAATTAAACTATGGAAATGGGGTTGCCACACTTTAATTGTGGCACAATTCTCAAAATGGTCGTTGCGCACAAATAAGAACTGTGAAGACACTTTAAGGTTATGCTTTGACAAATGAGTATCTTATACGTATTTTGGTATTTTAACCTTCTTTGCAGTTATTTAATATTGAACCTTCCCAACGATTGTTTGAGAAGTAAGTAAAGTAGAAATTTAAGAAACTTAAAATTTGTGCGGGTGGTTTACGGTTAAAAGAAAATTTTGCTATTTGCTTCATAAAAAAAGATAATATTAAAAGGTTATGATGTTAAGATAAAAGTTAATGCAATACGAGTCAATAGTCATAGTTTTCTCTTGGAATCTCTTGGAAAATATTTTGAAATTTTTTTATTTGATTAGAAGGTATGATAGAGCCAAGGTAATGACAGTCAGTCAGTAGGTTTCAAGCGAAAAACCTAGATACTTAATATAATCAATTCATGAAATCTGCTGTCATAAGCAACAATCAATTAATTTTTCTAAGCAAGTCAGTTTAAGTCCTGTGCTCAGTATTATGGTAACAAAAAGTTATATAAGTAAACGCAGCTCCATTCCTTGAGTAATGTATACTATTGTACCCGTGGAGGACGTTTTAATTAACTTTAATTAACAAACTTTTTAGATAATAACCATCCCATCGTCGTTTATTCATATTTCATCCTACTATCTCTTCAATTATTGTTTTTAGGATAATAAACAAGTCATACAGGATTGTTGTGCGGAGAAAAAGTTGTGGTGCACTCAAGCAGAGCATATAAAATATTTTTAGAAAAACAAGCGGTATTTCGTTAAGATAAGTTTTAAGTTCTGCACCCGTAGCTGAACGTATAGTACTCCCATTTATCTATTTAAAAAATCGAAAGCGGTAAAAGTCTTATAAAATCGGCACATCATACTGACTACTATTTTTCGAATAGGTTTGTAAACACGGGCACTTAAGTGTTAATTAATGACTTCTAATGACTTCTTTACTACTTTTTCGGTACACGAAGATGTCTTTTAATTTGTTTTTATTTTAAATGTGAAATATTGAAGAAGCTGTTTTAGTATATCACAGATTGTGGGTTAAGCCTAGTCGCCTATTATCGGAAGCATTTCGACGTAACTATGATAACTATGATTAAACGGACTTAATTTGGACTGCCCTTGAAGTATGATATAGTATAAAGATGTATTCAAGATTTTGTTTTTACTAGATAACTTTGTCTTTTTATTTTTTACATTTGGCTTATATATTTAATAATATAAAATATAGCGTTAACCATTTCAAGGGTATGGTTTAACGGCATTGTGTATATATGTGTCACTGGATCCAGTCCTGTGTTTCTTTGTGTGCATTTGGAATAGTTTACTGAAATATTACTAATCAATCTAAATAAACTGCAAAAACTTTACAAAATTCAAAATATCACAAAATATTAGATGAGATAGAAAAATATAAAATACATTCGCAAAAAGTTTTTTAACAACAAATAAATTTATTTTCGTTATTATTATTTTGATACATTTTTGCATAAACCCAAGTATTTGTTGAAAATTTTTTTTTTACATATTTTAAATGTGAGTTGTTTTTGTAATAGAATTCTTATCAGCTCAAAAAAAATTTTAGTTTGTAAAATTTAAATGCTGCTGTCACAATTCCTACCAATAAATAAATGCAGTAATAATTTTAAATTAAATATTTATCGATATTTTCCCTTAAGTGTGCCTGAGATTATCACTTTTTTAAAAAAATATTCTAAACACTTGATTTACAAAAATTTATTTTATATAATTTCTACACAAATAAAAAAATCAAAATACAAAAAGGAAAAATTGACAGACGGAAATAATTCACACCACATAAAGTTAAAATGTCATGTTAAACTTAACAGCACTCCAGGACTGCTAACTCAAGTATACGTACTGCCCATATCCGGTATAATAGACACTTTTATAGATAGACGACAATATTAGCAACTAGTAGTTTTGAATGTTGATTTTATTTTATTTTATTTTATTTTATTTTATTTTATTTTTGAATATAAACACACACAGACACACACACACATACACTTTTATTGCAAATAGCTGCATGCGCCTCAAATCAGTGAGGAAAGATATTCTCATACAAAAAATGCTATAAAAATATGAGCACCATAAAAATGTGAAATGTACATGGATTGCATGTCGTATTATGTGCCGGAAACGGAAACTACGAAATTATAGGAATGTAAAACACAACGTATATCCATGATGACATAACACTAATCCTGTTACTTCTGGAAATACTCATATATTACTCTAATTCTAATACTTAAAAATGTACATAGAAAAAATAAAAAAATAAAAAAATAAAAAAAATTAAAAAAGAAAAACAGATAGAAACGGAAAAAAAAACTAATATTCAAACAAAACATATAATGGGTACCGAAAAAAATCCACAACAAAAAAAAAACTATTGAAAGCTCAAAAAATTTTATACAAAAATCAGGCGCAACATGAAAACAAATTTTCAAATGCTTTTAATAACAAAAATATTATGCAAAATAAACTGTGCGACTATGCGACTATGCGAGTTATCCACACAAGTATTCATCCACACAGGCGTACATCCACACACTTCGCTTACATAAGTAAACATGTCTTTTTATTCCGTTCTCACACACGTGCACACATAATCAGAAATTGCACAAAAATTCTTATGTTTATTAAATGGCAGCTACTGCTTTTACCGCTGTTGCCGCCATTACCGCTGTTGCCGCCATTGCCGCTATTGCCGTTATGACCACCATTGCATTTGTGGCGCATTTCCGTTTTTAGTGTTACCACACATTTTTGCATTCATGGCGAGTGTTTAATATTAGATTTCCGGTTGTATTCACATTAAATTTTTGAATGGTTATTTGAATGAATGTGCTTATTTATTGTGTAATTGCATGCATATATGTGAGTGAGTCTGTGTGTGTGCGTATATGAGTGTGTGTGTATGTGCGTATTTTTGCGTTAACAATATAATGTGTTATCATGCTGCATATTTATTTTATTATGTTGATTATACAGAAGTGGCTATGTTGTGTGTGTGTGTGTGTGTGTGTGAGTGAGTGATTTGGTGCTTTCATTGGTATTGGGAAATAAGCGCGTTTTGGTCTTTAGGACTTAACTGGATTTAGAAGGTGTTGAAGGCGTTTATTAGCGGCTGTTGTGAGTGCCTGGTAAGTTCGTTGATTTTGTGTTGGCTCACTACCCGCGCTCAGTCTAAATACTTGCAGGCTAACTATTTTGTGTTTATTGTTTTTGAAGTTTTCACAATGTTGATATGAAAACTATTTTAGCGCAATTAGCATGAAATAATATTTGAATTTCAGATATTTTCTATTTTCTATTTTATATTTTATATTTTATATTTTATATTTTATATTACATATTATGTACCACACAAAAAAAGGAAATTATATTGTGTTGCTTTGCTCGACTACAGGAGTAAAGGTTGTTAATTAAACAGTTGGTGGTGAAAGATTTTAGTGAAGGATTTTAATAACGAAATTCATTTACAAGATATGAAAAGATATGACTTTACAGTACTAAAAAAAGTCATAGATAACTGTTAGTAAGTAAGTTTATAAAGTTCTTTAGCGTAGATTTTTTTTCCAATTTTTTGAATAAGTTTTAGTGAATTACCAGATATGAAGAAAAAGCCACCATTTCCAAAATAAAAAGAAAGCTTGATTTGATAAATTGAAGACTATGCATCATCATGTGGAGTGATGTAAAAGCGATTTACCAAGCTCTTTCGTGGTCGTATGAGTGCGAAAGATATTGATATTGAGTATTACGGAGCATCTGTATTAGACCCGTAGCCACAAATTTACTTTGCACCTACTTACAGATAATTGTCCTAATTCATTAATTAGGAAAATACATAAGGATAAATATAACCAATGGAATTGTTTCGGATTGGAGCGATTCAAAAGAAACTTCCAACTGCCCAATATATCATCTTCATATATTTGGTCAGTACCAACTAGGAATAATCGCTTAAAAATGAATCAAAGCCAAGTCGTAGTTTATCAGCATCAAAAATGTTAGCAGAAATATGAAGACTGTACATCATCATATGAAATGTTTTACCAAGCTCTTTTGTGCTGCTATAAACGTCAAAGATAATGAAAAGTATTACGGCAAGTCCGTATCAGACTCGTAGTCAAAAAATTACTTCGGAAGCTTTCAGATAATTTCAGCAATATAAATCTTAATTAAATTATTGTTCATAACCGAAAACTCAATCAAGATAACAAAATGCTGGGAGTGTCGAATGCAACTTTGGGATATTTACATAGAAAAACGTTAAGAAGAACATGCAGTGCACCGATATGTGAAAAATATTAATAATCACAAGGACCTAAAAGTCAATACTATCAAAGAGTGAATTGCATAATTAGACAATAATTATATTCCCAGATGAGGAGGAGTATACTGTCCTGAACTAGATCTCAGCATGAGTTTCAGGCTACCAGAACACTGCAGTGTTTTTCAAGCTGAAGTATCTGCTATATTGAAAGTTTCAGATTGGCTGAAACACAATGTTTCATCCCGTAATTTTATTTTTCACATATCGGTGCACTACATGTACTTCTTAACGTTTTTCTATGTAAGTATCCCAAAGTTGCATCCGACATATTTACTGACAGTCAGGCAGCTATAAAATCTTTAAACTCGTCGACCATTAACTTGAGGTTAGTAATGAATTGTCTTACATCACTTATGGTGATGGCATAGGGACATCCAGGGCAATTGTGTAGCAGATGAACTAGCAAGACATGATACGACAGCACAAATTCTTCTGGGAAAAGAAAGTGTGGGTGTACCAAGTGCTTCTTGTCGGCATAGAATAAAATTATGGACATACCAAATGTTTAAAAGTAGATGATACGATGATCGGTGATCGGTGATACGAAATAAAAAATATCTTAAATTGCAATGCTGTGTTTTAATTTTTGAGATATTTTTGTTAACTTTGGCTTATAAGCATTAAATAATTTAATTTTATTTAAAACATTTAAATTTTTTCAAGATGTTCAGACTTTTTCTCGGAGAATATCTTTACTTACATACAACGATTTTAAATATTAATAGCATGTCGAAATCAGTAGAAACTCACCTGCAAATATAAAAAAATATTTACATATTATTTATATTTAAAAAAATAATAATAATAAAAGAAATATTATGAGGCCAAATTCATAGTAATGATAATATATATATACCTTAATCTAACTAAAACAAAAAATTAAGTAAAAATTTTGTAGTATTTTTTTTAACAATATATATGATTTATAATAATATATATTGCTTATGAAAAAATCTTCAAATAAAATATCTGTCATTTATATTTATTATTAGTCACTATTGAATATGGATGCATAACTAAAAGATCTAAAACTACAGTACAAAAAAGTCCTTGACTTGTGAATTGTATATAAATTACACTACAAAATTGGATTAATTTGATTAAAGTAGTACCTTAATTTAATGCACAAGTTGGCGCATATTTATTATCAATATTATTTAAAGTTTTTATGTTCTATAAAGAGAAAATTAACTTAACATAGAAGAAAGGTGATAATAAATAATAATAAAACACATATAAAAGTTTAACTCGACATCTTTTAAAAGTTTAACTCGAGATCTTTTTCATAAATGCACAATTAAAAATGAGCACTAAAAAACGCTCAAAACAGCCAGCAGTGTTAGCTAACAGCAATAAAAATTATAGTTCTTATTTTGTATTTAAATTGACCCATTAAACCCACTCAAACAAATTATTGTACTGAAAATAGTTAACTTAAGTATCCAAGGAAGAATCATTAATAATTTTGCAAGAACACTATTAAAAATGAAAATTACAGGACTAAGAACACGAAAGTGCCAGCTAACAGCACTAAGAATATTTAAATTAAGTATCAAAGAAAAAACTTTTAACAATTTTACTAGCACATCAACAAGGCAGAAAAGCTAGTTAGTAGCACTATTAAACCAAGCATCAAAGAAACAAATATTTTTTTCAAAAACAGCTCCGTATATGAGAAAATGTGCTAGCTAACATCACTAAAAATGACTAACACCACCATCAAAGAGGAAAACGTTAACAATTTTTCAAAACTCATAATACATAAACGAATAAAATAAAAATAATAGGACAAAAAATGGCGAACATTTCAAAAAAACGTAACTGTATAATCCTTTCCAATGTTAAAACAAATCAGGTAAGTGAATTTTTATTAAAATAACTACTAAGTTATATATTTTATTATATTTTTCCTTAAATGAATTAATAAAAAATGTGCTTTACTGATTTAAATTTAAGTGAAATCATTTTTCTTTATTTCACTTGATGGGAAAATCACACTTCGTATTGTGTAATTAAGTTAAACAATTTTTACACTATTTTACACATATATGGTATATGTATATAATATATATAAGATTTATTAAATATTTTCAATATTTTCAATATTAAATATTTTTTAATTGATTTCATGGAACAAAACCTAATTGCCAAAATGTGTTAATACATAAATAAATAAATATTTTAAAAGAGTCGACTTCACAAATTGGCTGTTGCTATATCAAAAAAGGCTACATAAAGATATTGCCAACATACAAAAAAATTGTAAATAAAATTTATTTTTGTTGTAAAATTTGTATAAAATAAAATATGCGGAAAATACATATATGCACATTATGAGTTTAAAGTTGCCGCACAATTTCGTTTTAGTAGCAAATAAGCCGCCTTGCTCATATAAACAAACGCCCGCAGCTTACGGTCTACTAGACGCATGTGTGCTTCATAAAATGTACATTAAAGTGACGTAGCGTTAATGTGTTTGTGTGCGCTGGAAAACACATTTAAGCAACATTCATGAACAGACGAATATGCATAAGCCGACTGCTGTTGTACTCTATTAAAAATTTTATTTTATTATTCTATTGTTGGTTGGAGTTTTGATGAAATTTCTTATTTGTTATTTTAATATTGTCGTTGCTGTTATCGTTGTTGTTGTTATTTTTGTTATTGTTGTTTTCGTTGTTTTCGTTATTGTTGTTTTGTTATAAAATTTTTCATTTATTATAGGTAAATATTAACAGTTTACCTCGCACACAACACACACATTCATTTATGGTTGAATAGTTTTTGTATTCCATTCGGTTTTATGCCAAACCACTGTTTAATATAAATACAAAAACAACAACAACAAAAACAATAAAAACAACAAAAACAACAACAACGACAACAACGACAACGATACAAAATATGATTTTTAAATAGCAACTGTCAAAGCACAAAATCGGGTTGGCAACATTGTGCACTATAAACAATGGCGTCAAAAACAGTGTTGCCAACATGTTGTATTAAAAATATCCTCATGCATATGTATTTATATATTTTTAATATATTTTTAATAAATTGCTTGGCTTTCTTTCTTCTTTCAATTTCTTTTTTGGCAGTTTTTTGTATTTATAATTTCTCTGTGGTATCCTGGATGTTGTTGTTGTTGTAGTTGGTTATTAAATTGTTGGTATGTGTGCAATTTGTTGTTGTTGTTGTTGTTGTTGTTGTTGTCGAATTTTAAAAACGCAGTATTAGATTTTTTGTTACATTCTGTGTTTACATATTTTGCATTTTGTACTTTAAAACCATTTTTTTTGTTTTTGTTAACATTGTTTTTGCTCTTTTGCTGCTTTTGTTTCACTGTTGCAATTTTCATTTTAGGGTTATTGTTCGTGTGGCTCTTATCCTTTTTTGTTTTTTTTTTTTGGTGTTGCACGCATATACAAACACACATTGAAAATTAAAAATTCCGTTTTTTTTCCATATTATTCCGTTGCTGTCAATAATTTTCTTTTTTTTTTTTATTACATATTTTTTCTTTTAGGGGAAAAGGCAAAAATTTTGTTCTGTTGGCAGCACTGAAGCCAGCGTTTTGCTTTTGCTTACCCACCTACTGAAGGCGCGTTTTTCCATATCCTTTTTTCCTTAGTTGCATTTATTAGAAAGTCTCTTTGATGCGTATTTTTTTCTTTTTATAATTTATTGAAATTTTTTTATTAAGTTTTAATTGTTTGGTATATTATATAAATTTTATATAAGAAACGCCAGCATGCTGCGAGAACGGTCTGTTGCACAATTTTAATTAAGTCCTTTATATACTGTATTTAACATTCCATTTTTTTGTTTCTCGCTTTTAGATTTTTGTTTTTGTAAAGTCAACACGCAAATTGTTAAGAGACTTAACTATAAAATATTTACCCTTTTGTCTTTATGCCTTCAAGATATTTTTGTCACTGTACAAGTGTAAGCAAAGGAATACGATATATTAAGTAGAGAATAGAAGAATTATGGAAGTTAAAGTTGATATACAGAAATCCGATGGGGAATGGATAGTAATTTGCATCTAATTATTTTAAAAATAAATTCTCAACAGACGTTGTCTCTTATGCTCATAATATATATCTTTGGAATAAGCATATAAATAATGCACAAAGCTTATTTTCTTATAAATAACTTAGATCAGATTCTGACGATCTGAACATTTTCACATACGACTTCCATTCTCGCAGTTTACACAAGCGAGCAAGGATGCGAGTTAAGAGGCGTGTGCACAATCTTTTTTAAGATATATGGAGATATACCGTTCCTTAACGGTACGGTTCATGATGATAATGCTCATTTTGAAACTGTTGATGTTTTCTATGTAAATTAAGAAATTGAGACCGAGATAAAGTGAAAAAGTTTCCTCAATGCCATGGAAATCTTCTCCATTTATTCCTAAGAGATGGTTTTAATAGGTTCAAAAAAAAAAGCTGTTTCATTAATATTTTTAGGTTAGTTTTGCAACAATAACCGCCATTGATTTTAAAAATGGTATTATGATATGATGGACAAAGAGTATGTCTCTCCGCCTCTGCTAAGTGTAGAACATTTAAAGAGTATGTGTACAAACGCTTGAATATCAGTTCACAAAAGCGATGAATAGTGGGGTCCGAATAACCCATTTTGACCCCTTAGCTTACAGTGCTCTGTCAGAAACTCTGTAAGAGTTTTAATATTTTCTCTGCATATTGAAAGGAATATACAACCTTAGTTGAATTTCTGAAAATCTTTAATATAACCCTATAACAATTAGGTTTTGGTTTTTTAATACGTTTAGTGTTTAAAATTTATCTATCATTGAAATCAGCGAAAAATGAGTTAATATATGTATGTAAAATTCTTATTTGGTTTAAAAATTTAAGTGAAGTAATACCTCGATTTAAAATTGATGAAGACTGCTGCCAGTAAGATAATTGGATATTAACATATTTGATTGAATTAAGATGTGATTTTTTATATAAAGTTTAAAAAATATGAAAATACAAGGATGTCAGGATTTATAATTATGAAGTATAATTCAGTAAGCAGTATTTTTTTTAAAGTAATTTTAAAATCAAACTCAATATAAATTTGCTTGCATCGTTTGCAAAGTTCGAAAAAATAACTGTCAAATACTTACCACTAACAAATAGAAGAAATGCACTAAAGAACAAAACTTGTAATAAAAATTATTTTTTATTGATGCTAAAGCTATACTACTATTAAGTCACTTAGATTATATCTTATGTTGTGTTATTGTGTTAAGTAAACTTTCTTTACTTTTAGTTTAAAGTCGAATGGAAAGGTCACAGTCATCATCTCTAAGTACGACTCAGAGCAATAAATCTTCAGTTATTGTTTCTTCAGTTCCAGCTTATTTATCACAAATACAACAATGAATGTTCTGGGCTGCTTGCTTGGTCTGCAAACCGATAACTTTGTGATGCTTGCTGCCGACACGTCATTGGAAAATGTACTAGTGCATATACTAAGCGGTAAGTATTAAGTGTCGAAATATTCAAGTATCTGAAGTTAAACTTTTAGACGTTGTCAAAATAATCAAAGTTGGTGAAAAAGTAGGAATTGCTGGTATAGGAATTGCAGCTGACCGAGCGAATTTTCTGCGAGATCTGGCAATCGAATTCGAGTTTTTCAAAGTAAGAAACCATCGAGAACTTCAATTAGAATCGGCTGTTCATTTCGTTAATAAACAACTGATTAAAGCATCAAACGCTAAAACTATGCAGCTATACATATTAGTAGGCGGGTAGGTTACTCTCCAACACTAAGGTATGCTATTTCATTTGTAAATATAGTACGGTTTCATTTATTTATTCAGATATATGGACGATAAGGGCTATCAGTTACATTATCTAGATGGTAGTGGTGGAACAACATCGATTCCTTACATGGCACAGGGTATTGGCGGCAAATTTTGTGAAACTATATTGAAACTTCGTTATCGCCCCGACCTAAACCAGGCGGAAGTCTTATCTATTTTTGGTGACTGTGTTGTCGAGTTAAACAAACGTTCATTATTTAATTTCAGCAAATTGTGTGTAGCTGTGATAGATGAAAATGGTTTTAAATACTTAAAAAATATTGAACTTTCTAAATGTTTGGTGGCAGAGAGTATTAAAAATCAGAAACAGAAAGAACAACTAAAACAACAAAAACAACAAAAATAACTTTAAGAAACAATTAATTATTATTTTATATATGGTTATTAAATTTTTCATAAACTATAGAGATATTGAAGATAAGTGCAATTGTTCAACAGTTTCAATTGAAAATAAAAAGTTATTAAATATACAGACAAGGTTTCTAAGAGGACGAATTGCTATTTATCTAACTTGATATTTTGATACCTGACTTGTGACATAATTGATTAAAGTAATATAATATGGAAAAGTTGGTGTTCCGTCAGATCACCTAGCAGTGTTAGTGGATGTCAATGCCCTTTTATTGGATTTCTTTTAAGCAAATTCAACATCTGATTGGTAACCATCTGATTGGTCAAATATAATTCTTAAAATGGTCACTCTCTTTAAGGTTCCACATACACGAAAGTGAAGTTATAAATCTTCGGTTGTTACAAGATAATCTATATTTGTGATATACAGTGATTTTATACTGTTTATTATTATATATATATATTCAACTCATTAATTCCATCAACCGATTGTTTTTCCCTTTCCATGATTTCCTTACAGGTAGCATCAGTATTGAAGAAATCTTCTGCCTTCATAATAGCAGTTCCATCTAAAACTATACAAACTTTAACAGATTCTTCGGGAAGCAAACTGATCTCATCTGTACGTAATGCATACCCATTGTCAGTTAATGCTTTACTTGTTTACTTGTTTACCTCAAAAAGTAGCATATTTTAGTAGTATTAGTATTTAATCCGTATTTATAAAGTATTCTAGAGAATCCTTATTTACTTGTTGAGGTTATGAAAACGGGTAGTCAATGGCTTTGAGCTCTGCTGGCTGATTGTCAATATCGTATCGTTCATCTACCCACGAATATTTTTACAGGAGATAAAGTAAACCAACATTTTCAATAAACTGCATATAATGCACTTCTTGATTGTTTTCATATCTCCCCGACATCTCGGTTACTCTATGACGTGTAATAGTGCGTGCATGCTCTTTGTTTTAACATGTTTTATTGTGTTTGCTTTGAGTGAACTTTTTGTTGTAGTAGATTTTTATTGTTTCTGCAGTTGTTTTTTATGAAATTGCTATTTTATTACATTTAAATCCCATTGATATCATTTATCTTTGACACAATATCCATCAAGTTGGCCATAACCATTATCCAAATGGCATCGCATTACTTTGTATTCCAATTTCCTTTTGATTTTGTTATATATACTTTGGCCACAAATTCCCATAGCATCAATTGTTTTCTAAAGTGCTGCTCCATGCAACTGTTTCAAGCAGCCTCACCTCTTTTCCTTTACTTAGACTCCCGGTTAAACTATATTTTCATTCTAAGCATAATAGACCCATTCTGCTAAATCCCATGATTTCCACGAATCCGCACGTAAATGTTTTGAAAAAGTGCACATAAACGTGATGCTGATATGCACCAAAGTTCGAGAATAAAAATTGTGTGTCTTCTGTTTGGAAAAGAAACGAAACGAAAACGTATAAAAATGTTATGGAAAGTTTTTTTTTTTTTTTTTTCTTTTTTGAGAAAATAAAACTTATAGATTCTATAAGAAGCGCATAAACTGCATATATATTTTGTAAAAGAAAAGTTTGGTAGCACAGAAAAAAACCAAACCAAGGAAAATAAACACAAAAATCATGCATTGAAAGGAAAGCATTCAAGCAAACTTTCCACCACGCGTTTTATTCACTACACAAACTTAGCAATATTTTGTATGCAAATCATGTATATTTGTGAAAAGAAAAATTGATATTTAGAAAGGAACCAGCGACGGCAGTATCAGCAACATGGCAGCAGCAGCAGCAACAGCAGCAACAACAGCAGCACAGCTAAAGCAACAGCCTTGCCAATATCAGCTCAAACGTGGCATTTCTCTAAGGATTTTTTATATATTCAAATATTTTATTATACCAGCAATTGTTGTTGCTGTGTAGTGTAGTTGGTGTATTTGTATGCCATGTTGCGGTCGCAGTTGCAGGAACATTAGCAACCATTGTTACTACTGCTCTTGTTGTTGTTACTACCGCTGCGCATATATAGGGTTTGGTATATTGCATTAAAAGTTGTTGTTATTTGCGTTTCCAATTCGATGACTTAGGATAGTTTGTCAGTTAGGAAATCCTTCATACTACTTAAATATCATTGCTCCTTAGAAATGACTGCTTCTATATAACAAAAAGTATGAGAAAACTAAGCTAGTTTCGTGTACAGGGTGCATAACTCAGTGCATGAAACTCAGATGATAATAAAAAACATATCGTTTACATTTGCATGTAGTGAGTATCTTAAGTGTTCGTGGGAGCCTTTGCAAATGGGATAGGTTAAGAATTTGATATTTCACATAACTCAACACGTCGTTTTTAGGATGACATGTAAATAGCACGAATACTAAAAACATATAAATTTTAAGTTGGCAACAGGGAATACAGATGCGGTACTTCTTCATCAAATACTCTGAGTAATAGTAAAGATTACAATGTCTTTAAAACCACCTTACGTCGGTTGGCGGAAGATTTTATTAATATTGTAGAAGGCCTCTAAGCTTTAGCAAAAGGAATTTATTGAACCAAGTTCTGAACTCAACACTAATGTATGTAGTTCCGTATGAACACAAGCAACATTGAAGATTCTATATTTATGAAGCATCCAAACAAAATACTGAGCATTACAATCTGATCACCGCGGCAAGTGAATTGCAGCGTAAGATAATGCAAGAGATGTAGGTACGGCATCTGCAGTACCTACAGATGAATTTATATATAACGTATTACTTAATATCTTTTCAGCACACTTCAGCAATGCTAATAAATTAACAAATAGTTAAGTTTGTACCTCTCATACTCAATAAAGGATGTTTTAATATGAGAGATATATTCGAAATGGGCACTGCGATTGTGTCTTGTTAGTTCCAAATAATGCTTCACGGATTTTCACATACTAAAACCAATTTTTTTAATGACCTGCAACAGCGTGAATAAATTATAAGACTCCCATAACTCTCACTGCAGAAGTTGTAGAAACCCGCAGGAGAAAGAAACAATAATACATTTTCTCTGTGAATGCCCAGCTCTAGCATCCAGAAGATATAGGTCCTTAGGAAAATACTTTTGTGATAGTTTATCAGACTGCTCAATGGTGAAGATGAAAGACCTATTAAATTACCTAAATTCAGTGGGATGGATTTAGACTCTACTCTTCTATACTAGGGTTCTTGCGAGGAATGTGGTAACAAAACGGCGAAAAATCGCTAATTGAGGTACATTTGAAGTTATCTTATGACCTGCCACTGCAACCAACAAACCAACCAACATCAAATTAACTGCTGTTGGTAAGTTGACTGGTCAGTAATCGGCGAAAGACGCTCAAACGGTTGAAATGCAAATGTCGATTAATAAGATCTTAGGTTTCCTATTTTGAGGTAAGCTTGATAGAAAATACCCAGAGAGCAATTAGTAATGATTACAATAAGGCATTATTAATGCGTTTAAAGGAAGAAACTGAAAACGAAACTTAAAATGAAGAGGAAAAAGTGTCATTCACCAAAACAAGTCGTACTTTGCATGATTTCGCTGTTTTTTCGGGATGCGAATCACAATGCCATCTATCTTTTTCCAGATTTAAAATTATTGGTGTAGAGATGAGAGACTAATTCTTATTTTGTAGCCAAATATTAATGATTCCATTAAAAATGAGTAGACTAAACAGTGAACAATCAGTAGTTATTCTACAAACTTATGAAGTAGTTATCCTACTTCATCACTATGTGAGAAGGTGCATTTTTTAAGGTCGCTTTTTAAAATCCATCGATAATGATATATGTATAATATTTATTTCTTTCTGAAGGTAATTTTAATGAATACAATCATGGTTGATAAACGTGTGTTAATAAACTTCTTTTCTTTACTGGAGCATTTTTTTATGTACATTGTCCCAAATGATTTTGGACAAGTATATTGAAAGAATTTTTGTTAGACAAAGTGGAAGAAATTATTGCGAGTCTTTGTGGTCTGAATTATATGGCTAACTTTTTTAAAAATGCGGTTCATACGCTAATGTGGTAAGTCGTCCGATATCAGTATTACAGAGCTGAGCTGTTGACGGATAACAATGACCTGTATGACCGTCTCAACAAGTTAAGTCTATCTGTAGAGACTCGTCAGTGGAAGATAGCTCAGAATAGATAGAATAGACGATAGAGAATATCGACTCTCCTTATGGTTAGAAAAGTCCTTTTGTCACATTCTTTGTTTTTACTGGTTTGGAACTATAGTCTATTTGTCACATTTTTTTTGATAGCACCCTTTGATCTTCACAAGAGAAAAATATTGAAAGGAAAGTTTCTATTTCAATGTGGTATAAGAAAATCGTCAATTGTAGTTATTTTGATCCACATTTAAAGGATTGAGTGTCTTCTGTTCGATTAGGCCAAGTCAGAGGCTCAAAAAATTAACATGGTCCAATAATAACACCGCCAATTTTTAGGGAATCAGATTATTTTCATTTCTTTATCATATTTTCATGTTTATCATGGAAAGGTTTAATTTCTATTTTATGACAGTTTTAATGACGTTAAACCTGTTGAACCTGTATATGGCATATTAAAGATTTTTTAACAGTAATTGTTGTGAAGGCTTATTATATTAGAATAATGTTTCATATATATGGTATGTGCGGAAAAATGCGATATAACCGTAACAAATGCATAACTGCATAACTGCATCCTTGCACTTATGCTTACACTCAGACATTTTTGCATTTTACAATGGTGCATTCATACACTGGCTGTCTTGTATCTTTAAATTGCCTTCTATTTGATTCCAAGCAACGGTACTATGATATATGTAACATATATATATATAAGGTTACTCTATCTCGGCTTACAAGTTTTATATTTATTTATGCACAGTTATTTAAATAGATATATTGTATGTGTATTTTGCATTGGTTTGTAAAGGACTCCATACACAAGTTCATTTATATATTGTATTTTTGATTTATCGTTCTGTACAATTTTATCTCAAATAAATATTTTTCATATTTGCTCCGTGCGTATTTATTTATATTTATTATTTTTACATTTTTACATTTTTTGTTTTTTTTATTTTTTTATTTTTTTATGTATATTTTTCATATATTTTGAAATGGGAGCTTTTGACAAATACTTGTTGTTTCCTTTTTTGCTGTGTCAATAGTATCATTTTTTCGGAAATTTTTTGATTTCAGTCATTTTTTTGGGAAATGTCGTATGGACCGTTGTTGCTTGTTGTATGTTGTTGTTACCTTTGTTGTTGTTATTGTTTTAAATGTTGTTGTTCTTGTTTATTTGTCAAATTTTACAAGTTGTACGTTGTCAATAGGTAGAAATGCACATGAAAAATGATTCTGTTTAGTGCAATATTTTAGGTTTTTATTTCTTCTATTTTTTTATTTTTATTTTATTTTTATTTTTGTATATAAATTTTATTTTTTATTTATTTTTGATTATTGGCCAATCGCCAAAAAATGTATCTAAATACAAACTAAATCGTTTTTGTGTATTTGAACCATAAATATGTCAAATAAATTATGTACAGCCAAGTTAAAAATATTGGATGGATAAAAAATAGCCAAACAACCAAAATACTAGACCATGTCAAAGTGTTTCGCATGCCAATTTAGTTTTTAAGAATTATGAGAACTAAAAGTGCTTTTGGGGCTTTGGTTTTGAGAAAAATGACATTGTCTAAAAACGAACGACGACCTAATAAGATCTGCACAGATATGCATTTATAATATGAATTATAAACAAATTTATATAAAACCGAAATGTAGTATTTTTGATTATAAACGCCGATAGCTGACTTTGCATTTTAAACTTTAATATCGAATTACTGACACACAACAAATAAAAACCTGGAAATAATTTTCCTAAATTAAAGTTAAGAAAAAAGTAGACAGTGTTTTAATAAGTCTTCATAAATGATTTGTAATAATAACTTTCACATATATAAAAATATTCATATAAATTGTAGTGGCAGTTTTTAATGAATCTTGTATTTTTATAAGACTAACAGCCATACAGTT
This sequence comes from Teleopsis dalmanni, assembly GCF_002237135.1. Lineage (NCBI taxonomy): Eukaryota > Metazoa > Arthropoda > Insecta > Diptera > Diopsidae > Teleopsis > Teleopsis dalmanni. Next base: position 82,849,800 of record NC_051848.1, read on the forward strand.
GAACTTTACATATAGATACCATTCACTGCACTAATAATATAAATATAATAATGGTATATACGATGTAGATCTAAAGCAGATGTAACCTTTAGAACTGTATATAAAGCTGTAAGCTTTATATATATAATGAACCTGTTACCTGTTACAAATTTCTTTAAAATACAACATATTTCTTTTTCTCTTTTATCCTCATCTCCCAGTGGAGCATAGAGCCACTACCAACCTTTTTTATCGGATTCTGGTATTTGATGTGTGGTAAATATCATTCCCGGAATAATTTGCTAATCTTAGCTGTTCCTCAACGCATTTAAAATGAAATAAAGCTAAAATACTACTATTACTTTTATAAGAATATAAGTATATCTAATCATAAAAGTGAGATAATATAAAATTAATAATTGCAATCTAAATGTGCTTCGAATCTCAATTCACAACAAATGCGGTCCTACCAACTTTTATGTGATCAGTCTTATGAACTTCGCATATAAGTTTCTGTCAAGCGATATTCAACACTGTCACATCCAACCAGTACTAGAAATACATCAAGTTCTAAAGAACAGCAAAGGAAAGGCAATTAAACTACATATTATCTTTTTTATGGATATCAGATCCATTTGTAACATAATAGCTAAAAGCATTTTTACTGCTGCTAAACTCTATTCCTGGGCTGTCCAAAGTACGGTCCGCGGGTCACATGCAGCTCGCGGCTAATGTGTGTACGATCCACGACATGTTTTTAATCATATCAATTACGCGAATTATCTTTTGGTGTACTGATAAAACTCCATTATTTTATTTTTATGGTATTCCAAGTAAATGAATTTAAATTCATAAGTTGATATTGGCCACCGATTTCTTTCATACGTTACTCTACTAGTTCTGATTTAATGCAGAAAAATTAAAGTGTTACTTCAAAGGCCTCTGGGCTATAAATAAAAATGACAACCTTACATAATATCTTCAGTGTAGTTTCCGGTAAACTGGCATACGTCCACAATTTTAGGGACTTCAGTCTAAAATAAAATATTTTACGTTGTAATATTAAGTTATTTTAATATTTATTTGAATCGGTATAGACAAAATCCACATTTTTAAATCACTTATCAGTGTTTTCATAAAGGAAGTGGGGAAGTGAAACAAGTTTATCATCATCAGGAACTATGGTGCACATAATAAATAAAAGTAAAAGTTTTTAATGTGTGAAGTAGATATTTTTAATTCCAATAATATCTCTTTTAAAATATTATTTAAGATATCAAGTCCCTTTGATAGATTTTCCGGAGAAGTGCGTTAGAATGCTTTTCCTGTCGAACAGCATTCCTTTAATAAAAATAGTAAGGATATAAACATGCTATAGATTGAATAATTATCTAACAAAGTTAGGAAACCAACTCATACTGTAGAGATCGTGTAGCATGTGCTAGGAGAGTGGTCGGCACTGATGCGCAAGCGGAAGAAACACTTAGGAGGGTTTTTCATGAAACATGAGGATTCAAGACTAGAAAAGATGTGCTCTATATTGTATAAGATTATAGAAATCGAACTTGGAGAAACACTCTAATCCGATTAAGAGACACAATAGATCTTTTAGGTCGCAGTGAACTATTCCCTTTCCGTAATAATAAATAATAAATATAATAAATGCTTAATAACTTGTTTTGCTACAGATTATCAGATTAGTCTGACTATTGAAAATACCATAGACAAAAAAGGCGTGTATTGATATATTGTAGAACTGCCCCCACAGACATTTCAAATACATTTCCATTCATTCAAATATCATAAAACTTTGACAACACATTAGTAAAGGATTAATATTACCGACACTGGTAATATCAAAAAGTGATGTTTACTTTGAACTTATTATTAAAAAAAAAAAGAAGGGATTGTGCACTGCGACCTAAAAGATGTATTGTGCCTCGTACTCGGTTTAGAGTGTTTCTCTAAGTCCGATTTTTTTAATGAAAAGCAGTATAGAGACTACCTTTCATAGTCTTGAAACTTTATGATTCATGAAATATCCTCCTAGTTGTTTGTTCCGCTTGTGCATCAGTGCCGGGAACTCCCCAAGCACATGGTATGCAGAAGTATACTTCGAGCATCTCTTCATATAAGTTTAATTAGTCTGAGTTGTAGTAGATCTAATACCTAGATGACATAAATTTCAAAACAGAACAATGAAAACATAAAAATCATGTAATATAATTATTTTATTGTCATAAATTGTATACATATATATATAATTCTATATATCATGATTTCAGTTATAATAGATCCAAATAAAATATATATACTAGATACAAAAAGCTAGAAAATGATATTTAAATAGTGTGTGGTTTTATTAGTTTCAAATTTATTTGAGTACTCCTCGAATTCGTGTTTAGTAGGAACTATACGAACTTTTCTGGTTGTTAGTTTTCATAGGTAGATCAGCTCTAGTTGGAAGCAAATTAGACTTACTACAAAGCTGATCACTTCAATTTCTCTTTTATGAAGAAATAAGTCTTATCTACTTTTCTAATGTATGACGACTTAACGTTATGAGGTTGTTTGCTGAAATCATTGAGATTGAACGATTTTCTTGTGAAATTTCTTATAAAAATATTTATTATTACTCAATCACGGTTAAACATTATTTTTTTAAGTATTTTCAGATTATTTTTACTTCATTTTTACGCACTGTTGAGTAGAAAACTACCTCATACCTTGAAACCTAACAAATTGTTTGTTATTGTTAGTGCAGTTGCACTTGCACTTGCAGATACAGTTGTGCATTGCATTAAAATACATTTATTCGTGCATGCAGATTTCATCAAGTAGTGGTGCTGTTCCTTTTTGCTTCTTTAGGTAAAGTAAACAGAATGGACATTGCAACTCATAGTTTCCAATCTAACAACTGCAACTACCTTCCTGCTGTCTACTGACTTCCGTTTGCGAGCGTCTGATACAAAATGCAGAATATTGAAAACCTAAGCTACTCGTTTGGAAAAAAGGTAGCAGCAGTAGTGGAACCAGAAAGAAAAAATGGAAATACAAAAAAAAATTCAATCTCAACATCAGTAACTTGATAGCTGAAACATGATACGACAACAACAATAACATTAAAGGCAACAGTCACAGTCACAGTAACTGCAACAGCAACAGTAACAACAACAGGACGAGTAACTTCAGCGACAGCAACAACTTCAAGTCGAAATGTCAGGTGTAATGCTTGCAAGGAGGGAGCAGCTTCCGTTTCAGCCATTCACCCGTTTCAACATTGCCAGATATAGGAATGTTTGATAATTTGTATTAACAACAAATTTCACTATGCATCTCCCTATGTGTATGCATATTTGTATTTGTTTATGTAGGAGTAAATGTTGTTCTTAATGTTGCTGTTCCCAATGTCGTTAGTTTCGTTTATGCTCCTGTTGGTTCAGTTGTTGTTATTGGTGTTGTTGGAACTGTTGGAGCTATTGGTGCTGTTGGTATTGTTGGTATTTCAGTGTCATCAGTACAATTGTTGTAGTCAGAATTTTTAACTTTGTTGTGGTTGCAGCAAAATTGAAATGGTTGAACTCTAACCTCAAATTGAAACTACTTTCATTATCAGCATTTTTTGTTTTTGATGTTAGCTATGTTGCTGCCACCATTGTTGTTGTTAATATTATTACAATTGCTGCTGCTGCTGCTGCTGGTGCTACAGATGATACTGTTGCTAAAGCCATTTGCTTATAACTGTTGTCGGTAAGTTGCTTGTCCAAAGCATAAAATTTCATTTTACTCTGAAGTGACACAAAATACAGTGCAGTACATTGCAACACAATAGCTCTGTTAGGTGAAAAGGTTTTCCAGGGAACAATTTTCTTGCATAAATTCTCATTGCACTTGCATTTTCATAGTATAACTTTACTGACTCCGTTAAGTTCATTACACTTAGACAACGTGAATTTCACAACAGAAGGATGAAAACATGAAAATTTTGTTAAATAATAATTTAATTATTATTAATTAAATAATTATATCATTATTTCAGATGAAAACCATTTGCTTTTACCTATCCGGCAATTGTGAATAAATGATATGTACTTTTACATGAACTTCATGATGATATTTGTGGTGCAATATATACATATGAACAATCCATAAAAGACTACATAAATCAGAAATATATTTGACCAAAACAATGAAGATCTTTTGATTTTATCTGTGAAGCTATTACAAATAGAGTGTGTATATAGTCGCATAAAGTGACTAATAGAACAAATGAAATCCCTGTACCGATTTCGATTTCCACTTATCTGTTTGTTTAGTTGACTGGCAAATAATTTGAAGTATACTTAAGTCAAGCTTGGACAAAAATTATGTTATTAAATTTCTCCGATCATTAGGAATAAAGGATATGCAAAATATTGGGAATGTAGTGAACGATCTATTGTAGGCAACAAAATTTAGAGATATAAAGTGTTCATAAAATGTTTCTACCCACTCACTTGTATACATCACTTTATATGAGCTGGAAATAAATAGGCCTTTTACTTCAAAAATCTTAGCGGTAGTAACACTGCTGGGTAAGGGAAACATAATAGACAATATTTGCAGTGTCAATATTAGTGTTAACTAATAGACTTTTAAAAAATGAAGATTCTGAAGTGAAAGTTTGCTTTCTGACTGAACTTTGCCGGGTAATGACAGGAACGAGGTGAAACCACTTTTTCGTTCGCCTTTATTAGCTAACACAGTAGTCTATCGTCATATTAGTTGAAATCTCAACTTAAGTAGGAGCGTAGTTCGCACAATATAATTAGAATAGTTTATAACAAGACATATAAGAAGACATATAAATATCATATATATTATTATTTCAGAAATTGTCAGACGTTGCAGATGGGTATAATAATCTCATTACTTTTCAAGTAGATTAAAGTTGAAAATTTGTACCTAGTATTTTAGAATGGAACAGAAGATTTTCAAGCAAGCAACAACCTATTAAATTTCATGGATGGCTAAAAATGGACAATAGATGACTGCGGGACAGAAGCAAGAACTTTCGTTTTATTCGCAGAAATAGATTGCACTCTTAGATTACCTAACGAAGTTACGGAATTAAAGGTAACAGTTTAAATGCTTAGAAATGTAATTCAGGTAAATGCATGTCACATCAAGGACATATATTTTTTTTTTCATTTTTTTCATATATAACTGACCAGCAGATATCACATATAACGGAATGTGAAAGCATGTATGGATACGGTACGGATACAGGTTAACGATTCAAATTCCCCTGAAATTCGTTTGAAGAAGTGCAAATCTTCTTTTTTTCGGGTTACCAATAAGAAATAAAAAACATTTAGGCTATCTGTTACTTGGTTTACTTCACGGCCAACTTGGCCTTCATATAACAAGATCAGATATTTAGAACTCATAAAAATGCGTGATTGCGTGAATACTATAAGGCGTTCTCTACACTTCTCTGTAGTCAGAATCCAAGTAGAGACACTTAATACTCGTTTTTTTACTCAATGTAGAAGTTTTAGAAATCCACAGCGAAAGAAAAGAAAAGAAACAATTAAATAATTATTCTATGGCTGTTCAATTTTGGCATTGAAAAGAAACAGCTTTTTAGGAAAATACTTTATTGATAGTCTCTTAGACTGTTTATTGGTAAGGACGAAATATCTGTTAAATAACACAAATTCAGTGGAATGGATTTTGGAAGAAAATAAATTTTCGACATCCAAAGAGACTAAGTCCATCAGCGACTTAACTACTACATTTGCATTAAATGTAATAATAAAATGGCGAATATGTGGTAATTGTAGTCAGCGAAAGGATATTTGCTGATCTGCCTCTACTACCAAACAATCTTTTATAATGATGCTAAAGAGCCTTGATAAATAATGTTGCTTTCAAACTAAGAATATCAGCTATTTTGTAACACAAAAAGTAATGTTGCTGAAATCTCTTGAGCAGAAACTGAACTATATTTTTTCAGGAATTTTTAACATAGCCATCCTGCATTGTTGACCTTCCAACTGCAACAAACTGGACACAACCTTAGATTAGGGCAAACATAATGTTTGCAACTAAAGGAGTTAACCTTTTGTAGTTATAGTTATAGTAAAAATATATTGCTTATGTATATTTTTATCTTTTTTCTACCCATTTTTCTTCTTCTTTGTTTTATTTACTGTTCTTATTTTGCTACTTACATACAAATTCATTCTTATTTTGCATTGCTTTCGCTTTACAAATGTGACCTATTGCAATTTAAGCTTATTGTGGCCTTTGGTCATAACTGAAATGTGCAGATTTGTACTTGCGAATGTTTTGAAATTTGTTCTGAGAAACATAAACACAAACATAACAGCGCATGCATACATACATACTACCTCATGCATGCGGTACCACCAGTGCATAAGGGTGTAACCGAACACATGTACATACCTATGCACTGGTATGTGTTTCACTCAAAAATGTATCTAAGGTGTACGTATGAGGACCGGAAAGGAAAAGACAATGCAGTGCAGGAAAGTATCTCTTTGACCCAAATTTGTCATGTGGGAAGTAACTAAGATACAAAAAAAAGCATTTGCATGATTAGTTTTCTTGGAATTCTTTTGAAAGTTGTTTTTCTCTATGCTTATTGCTATGTTTGTGGGCATTTCTATAGTTGTTCTATAGTTTTTTTCTGAATTGTTGAATTGTTGGATTGTTGGATTGCTGGATTGTTGTTGCTTCTAGCCGCACATATAAGCAGTACGAGCAGTATCAGCAGCAAGTTGAGGTTGTCATTGTTTATGCAGCATTGCGGTTGTTTTGAGTTGTCATTGGAAAAATACAAAAATATTTTAAAATGTTAACAACATTCAATACCAAATCAAAACAAACAAACCAAGAAATACAAATACAAAAATAAAAATACAAAAATTAAAATAAAAACAAACACAAATAAATAAAACATATTGAAACATTGGATGACGGGAAAACAAGAAAAAAGAAACATTGTTTGTAAAACAGCTTTTTTGTTGATTTAGTTTTGATTTTTATTTGATGAGCATTAATGTTGTGCAATGATGCATTGATATCAACTCAAACTGCTCTCAATGCTTCAATAAGCTTATAAATTAGATGCTACACAGCAATGTTTTTGAAAAAGTAAACTGTTAGAAAATTTCAAGATACGGAATAGAAAAAAACTCGATCCAATCAGAGATACATTTTTCTTTTTTTTTTTTTCAAATGCAATCAAATAAAAGGACAACGCACATATAAAATTGAATACAAGGAGTAATAAAAACTATGGAACAAAGTCATTTTTCTTGTTGGTCGTTCCTTTAATCATTGAAATGTACTTTCATTAAATTTTTAAAGATATCTACTTCTTTTCAATTAGGGTTTATGTCAGCAGCCAACAATAGTTAAAATCACATTTTAAATTTTTTTTCATTAAAAAATTGTGAAATTAGTGAAAAATTATAAATTTAGACGGATTCGAATAACAAAGGAAAGACAAGGACAAATATTTTTATTTACTCAGTATCAGTACTCATCAACAGTGGTCTTAAGAAATAATTGAATTTAATTGTTTATAGTCCGTATATAATTTGTTTGAACTGCAAATGCCAGGTTTAGAACTCCTGCCTATCAAATTAGAAGCGTTGACTAATCGTGTTTACCACAAGTAGCCAGGGCTGCACAAACTTTCAGCCAAATGGTCAACCAAAAATTAATGGTCAATAAATAAAAATAAATTTTTGTTCCTGTCTTCTTTGCTATTCGAATCCGTCTAACTTTAATAGTTTCTTTTCGTCATAAAGTCGAGCCACTATCGGCAAGAAATACTTAACTTTAATTATTAATTTATTTTGTTTTAAAATATTTATCAAATGGAATATATAATTAAAAAACAAATAAAATTATTATTTCAATAAAATAAATTTTTATGGCAAAAATTAATAAAGTTATAAGTTATTAAGTCGTATATACAAACTACAAATCATAGTACATAATGCAACACAATTTTAATTCTTATAGAAAATTGCTGAAGTTCTAGAATCAAAAATGTGATTAATTAATTCAAATATTTTAAAGCTAATTCATATTTTCGTTGTAATATAACAGAAAACTTGGCTAATTTACACTGACTCTGAGCTTTGAATTTGGCAGAGCACAAGTTCAATCCTTGGTACTTGCAGTCTCAATAAAGGAAACAAAATTGTTTACGAATAATTAAATATAAGAAATAATTTCAAGATCTTTTTGCCAAAACTCGAAATAATTGTATGGTCAGCCAAAAATTAATTTAATCGAAAATAATAAAATTTTAGTGTTATTATTCACTTCTGTTTCAAATAACTGTTCTATTTATACACAAAAACTAAGAAATGAACTCCTTTACTTCACATGTGCAAGTACTCAATGTTCAAGTTAGCTTATATAAATAACAAATGTGTTAATAAGTCCGTAGTAAAATCAACATAACAACAACAATATTTATTTTTGTCTAAACTCGATTTTATTCACCCACGTACAAACGCTTTTCTAAAATTTTGACACCTCTCTTGCAATATGATTCATTTTTTAAGATATGCCTTAGTTTCAGTGATGACTTTTTATCGGAGCCAACTTACAGGTAATAAACGCCGGGGACTGATTATTTGAATTATTTAATGTATTTGAATTCATTAGTGTTTTTAACTTTGAAGAAATTAATGTAAAATTATCGATTATGAAGAAAGCTTAGAAAATAATATTTGAATCTTCAGTTATTACTAATTTGTACTCTGCCAAATTCAAAGCTCAGAGTCAGTGTAAATTTTAATATCATTTTTGTTCTATCGTTCTTGTTTTTTAAATAATAAAATATCAGCGTTTTCATATGTAATCTTAGTGACTTGGTTGGTCATTGAGGATATAAGTCATCTTTAGCCGCTTCCCATAGTCTCTTTTAGATGGCCTGTTAAATGGCTTGCTGTCGCCAGTTGTGCCAGCGAGTGTGAAATCAAACACCTTGCTCGCCAGAGCAATTTCTTCCATTTGCACTACATTACCAAGTCAGCGAAAACTCCAAATATTTATGCACTTAATTATGTCAATATCACTGTATAGCTCACACCGTTCTATCTTATTCGATACTCGTTATCAACGCTATCAACTCGTTATAAAATTTTGAATAAATTTTCTTCTGAATACTTCTAACGCCAAGGTTCTGCACTATACCCCAAATGCAATCACTTTAATTTAAAAAAAAAATAAAAGCATTTTCCTTCGTTCCGTCGTGTTAGTACTTCTCTACATTCTCTGCAGTAGGAAACTTTAAGTCAAGCCTAAGTCAAGACTACTTAGACCCTACTTTGAAAATAATTAGAAATTCTGTGTTCATCTAATATATAATGTACTATACATCTGTACACTTCCTAACGGATATGATGAAATATTATCTATTAGACTTATCTTAAACTGGTAGAAAACTAAGCATGGGAGCAAGTCGCAAACAACTTAGAGGAGAACTCTTCAAATGGTGATAATGAAATCGGTGAATGAACTGATAGTTCATAGTTAGAAATAGAAATGACTAAAAATAATTTGTGGAAGCTCTCAGCAGCTAAGGAAGACCGAATATATATAATACATAATAAAAATGCTCAGCACTGGTTGTTTGAATATAGTGTAGAATAACTGAGTACTCAGTATTCGCTGTGAATAGATCCATAAAACTAGACTAAAATATTATCATAAAGTTAAACGATGTTAGGAGAGAAAATTATTTTATAATAAAAGACTGCAACAAATTCTTTCGCTTTACACCCATAGTAACCATACTCACTCAAAAAATCATTGTAAGAAAAAGTATAAATTATATTCATTTACGGGTAAATGCCAGAACGGATAAATGGAACTTTAAAGTTTCTATTTTTTCTGTTCCTCTTATTTAACACATTTATAATCATAAAAATATAACAAAATACACATGGTCAACGTCTCAGCGTTTTTGTGTGAAATATGAGTCAAGTTTTCAATGCATTCCGGATGCATTCATTACCGCTCATGTGTGCCGTTTTAAAGTGGATTATATGGAAGCTGGTAGCTGGCAGCTGGTAGCTGGTGGTTGGTGGCTGCAAGCAATATGCTAAAACAAGAGTGCCTGTAAACACAAGCCACCACACATTATACTTAGTATATTATATAGTGCGCATAGAGACGCGTTTGTATATTAAAGTTTAAAAAATAGGAAGATGAAGAATAAAGTTAGAAAGAAATCACTTCAAAAACCTGCTGTTTGATGCCTTTTAGTAGCTCATCTTATGGAAACTACATATATGGTACACTACGGCATGGTATAGCAGATATCTATGTATAAACATATATATAGATATGTATATGTACATACGTATGGATTGCATTTATATATAAAACTTTGTGTACATTTATCGCATATTGTAGAGAAACAACATAAAAAAGTTAAAGAAAACTTTTTGAAAAATCTATGCGTATTTTGTGGGAAATATGCTGGTTAAGTGTGCGCTAAAAGCAGTTACATTAAAAAAAGTACATACTTGGATATATAAAAAAATTAAAACAATTTCAGCATAAAAAAGGCGCATAAAGCAGCTAAGAGAGAAAATATGGAACATATTTCTAGGATAAATGTTGTGTTATGACATGCTTAAATTTTGAGGTGCATTAGTGTAAAGTGTTTTCTTGAGCGAAAGTAAATTCAAAAAAATTCAGGAAAGGATGAAAAAAACTGTTACAGAAACGTGTAATAGTTATATTTTACAATATATACAATATTATATATGTATTTACATAAGGTTATGTAAAATATTATTTTTACCAAAGTTGTTGGAATTAGGAATGCAACAGCTATGTAATGTGCTTTGAAAAATGTTTAGTCCCACTCATACGTATAAAACATAAGTACTAAATTAAGTATAAATATCCCCCTATTATATGTAAAAACATAATAAGGTCTTTTCGTTCGATAAGAACGATAAGATTTACAGCATCTACAAGCCAGACAAGGTAGGAATCTCCCATTTAATCATTTCTGTTGCAGTTGTAAAGCGGTCCTAATAAGATCCTAAATCTGTGTTGTTACTGTCCAACATATACGCAGTTTTGATTCGCTATATTAAAGACTTACTTTTACTTACTTTTACTCACTTTTTTGAGAATCTAGGGCAGCTTCAGGACCCACCACGCCAAAATTATAACGTGGTTTTAAAATATCTGAATTCTTTTACTCTAAATGAGCCATTGGGCCTAAGCGTCTCTTTAGGAGCACCGATATAAGCTAATCTATCCCTTTGTGGTAGAATGTCACTAATGAAGAAAATTTGGCGTATTATCTGTGTCCGCTCAAAAGAGTTCTCTTTTTACTTCTGTCGAATAAAATAAGGGAGAGATTGAGGCAAAGACCTTTGTATATTATATTGGCACTTAAATTTTTATCAACTTTAGAAACTTTTTTACAAACATTAAAGCGAGTCTCAGAGAAATCTTTTGTGATGGCACATCTTTGTTTATCAGAAGGGACAGGTTTTAGAAAAATAATTTGTACTATTAAATTATTAAAGTACATCGAGTGAATATTTTGAAAGTACTTATTTTATTTCATAAAAGGTTAAAGAAAAAGTCGAAAGTCCGGCACTAGAGATTTTTCTTCTATTGTCTTTATAAATATATTATCATAATTCGATACGTATAATTAAATGTTACAATTTTGGCTATTTTAATATAGGGTAATTTTTACCAATATTTTTTCTTAGTTCATACTTTTGGGAATTTAGGGGATAACATACTTATAATAATAAACTATAGTAATATAATATAATAATACATTTTCATGCTTGAACATACTTCTTTGATAGTTTATTCAACTATTTATCGGCAATGGCAAAAGATCTATTAAATTAAATAAATTTAACAGGATAGACTTAGATAGAATATAATGGAATATAGCAGACTAGAAACTATCACTTAATATGTGATGTTGACAGGTATTTGCTGTGCAGTCACTGCTATACATAAATTAAATTGGTGGCTTTAAATAGATTAATTATGCTATATATATACATGGTAGTTTTTTAACTAGAACGATAATACTTGCTTATTTTTTTAATTGTGTTCAAAAAAAAATTGTTGATCATTCCATCTTAATACTATTTATGTTGCTCCCATTTTCCAATAATCATTTGCATAACATTTTGGTTTTACAGTTAACGTATATTTTACTTTTCCCCCAAATCTTTTACACGAGAAGTTCTGTTAATTCTTAATTTAATTATTTTAGAATGAAAAATTTCGAATTTTATGTACCGAAAAATAGGATAGAATGAAAAATTAGCAATAAATCTTAAGCTGCGCCTAAAAATATGCAGCTTATTTTTGTATTAATATAATTAAATTCCATTTGACTTGCATCTAAGCAGATTTCACAACCATTAAAGATATTTCATGCAGGAATGTCTTGAAAGTTAAGGATGAGGAGTCGAAAAATTACTAAGAAAATGGAATGGCATGTATTGCTTTTCACTGCGATTAAATATGTAAGTATATATTATTATAAATATATGAACACACATATACCTAAACCTATATTGTATCAATATATATGACTATAGTGTAACTAAATGTAACTCGAGAACAATTTCCTTTTTTTTCTTGCTACTTGCTATGTTTATCGCTTTTGTTGTTTAAGATAAATTGTAGTTTATTATTACCCCGCCAAAAAAACACTTCGATACCCTATCGTTGAACTAATTTGCCAGCATCCAACCAAGCAACCAACCAACCCACTGAAGTATTGTTGAACAAAATAAAAATAATTGAATTCCCAAGCGACAAAGTGGAATTTCAATTTGCTGCGCTTTAACGACAAATTGTTGAGACTCATCGAAGGCAAAAAATAAAACAGAAAAACAGAAAAACAAAAAACATAAAACAAGAGGGAAAAAAGTCAAAGAAACAACAAATTCAAGCATTTCAATCTGATCAGTATTCCGCGAAGTGCGTTTTGTTTCATGCCAAAAATCCTAAGCATACATAAGTACCAAATATGTTTGTGCATATGAAGCGGTGTAGCAAAAAAAGAAAAAAAAAAACAAACACAAAAACAATAATAACAACAAGAACAACAACAAAAAATGGCTAAAATGTTCGGAACTGCTTTACTTCTTGATGTTGTTTGTACTTTTATTGCCTTTGCTTTTGCTTTGGTGTTGGTGTTGTTGTTGTTGTTGTTGTTGTTGCTATTATTGGCATTTCAGTAGAAGTAGTCGTACCACCATAAGTCGCAGTGACAGTGGCAGCAAATGAATTTCAGCCGCCACATTGTCACACGTATCCAACAAAACTGATGTTCTAGAAAATTAGCATCAAGCATGAGAATGTGAGGGAGTGGGGGTGAAGTTGGGGTTGTGAGTGCAGCGCGGTGTAAACTGTAGATTGTGTTAGTTGAAGCGTCTTTTGTATTGTTATATTGAAACTTAAGTAAGGCACCGTCTACGAAACAGCCCAGGACACTGAGTTCTTGATATATGAGGAAAAGTTTCTGAAGTGACTCAGTCTTCAGCGGAGTTTGTCTCTGCGTGCTACGATCTTTGAATATAGTTAATGCAAGGCTATTGCGAATTTTCAAATATAATATGATAAGTAACAAATATTGATTAATAGAAAGCCAATTATTCTGATGTATAATATACATCACATAACATATCATATGTAATATATAATACAAAATCATTATTGTACTACATATATACCATACATTATATGTATTATATATGCACATATATGCATAAAATAAAAAAAAATTGTATATACCACACAGATTTTCATATATCCGAAAGAGTGTAGTTAACTTATTCTAAATGCGAGATGTTATCTCTTACTAAGTGGAATAACTATTGCTAATATATATTATATTATATATTGCACATTTTAATATTATATGTTATATCCTATGGTATATTCCGAATGACGTCCTACATCATGATCTTGACATTTCTACAGTGTATGAGTCAATGCAGCAAATAAGCACCAACTATTATTCACGACTGGTAGTTCACCAGCCAACCCCCTTGCTACAGGACTAACGAGGGATTATTACAACACTCGTAGACTAATACGCTTCGCAACTTCTGATTTGCCGAGTAGAATCCAAAATATAACATAATAATCGTAGTCTGCTTCTTATTTCTACTTAATTGAAACACAACACTATGCAGAAATTGTATTACTTCAAAGGGCGGTGGTCTCGAACCGTAATGGGTAATGGGACTACCCATTACCTTTGGGTAGTCCCGTACAAGCCTGTCAAATATTAAATATTAAATTTCCTACATATATTATATATTATATAGTGTATATATTATATATTATATATTATATATTATATATTATATATTATATGCTATATATTATATATTATATATTAATATATTAATATTAAATATTAATATATAAAATATATATTATATATTATATAGTATGTTCGAGCTCAGTAGGCAGCAAACGGAAACCACATTCTACATGTCTGTTATCATGTCTGTCCTGTGGTGTCGTCCAAGAGACCTTTAACTTGCTGAGCTTTGACATAAGTCAAGATAGTAAATTCTAAGATAGTAATTTCACACAGGACTCAATGTACATGTGAAAGCTGATCATCAGTAGCTGGTATTTCATGTATCATACAAATGATGAAAAACTGAGTGCTAAGCTGCATCTTGAAAATTAAAACAAAAACTTTATATGGCAAAAATATAAACTCTGCGGTACGCCAATGATGTGATAATGATGGCCAACATACAAACACCGACATTCGAAGCAATAATAACGACATCCTAGTCAGAGCAAATGTGTAAAAAGAAAACTTCTATGGTATGGTCATGAGATGTAAGTATTATCGTTAAAAGGGATATAGATTGATCCAGTTAGGCGACTATAAAAACGAATAAATTGGCGAACTATGTATCTGAAGTTAGGATTATATATCAATATACGATTTGCTGAAGAAGTTGCTTTCATACTGTAAGTACGAAAGTATTTTCAATACCAATATTTTCTTAAAGATTACTTCCCTTTTTAAAGTAAAAGCTAGAATAATGAGAATTCATCTATTTCTTATAATAATAATTTTATTCCTGTTAACTTTTTATTTATTCAATAAAATAAACAATACTTATAAGAAACATGCAAATTCGTTTCAGAGTTTAATATATGTTCCTGTTCACAACAAGAACAGGACTCTGGTTTATGCAGACTTTATGCAAAAGGCAAACAAAGATTGAAGTAAATTTACTACTGCTGCTAGTACAGAGGCGATATGTTCTATATACTGCAATTCTAGAATATCAGACTTAATATGAAGCACGACAGAAGTATTTAAAAAAATTATGGGTTTCACGATACACTCGCTATAGTGCAATATAAGGCCAGGCTTTAACTTGCTCTATTGTAATTTCTTCAAATTATGATCTTCGACACCCGAAATAGATATTTTTCTATGTATAACAAATAAATCAGTTATATACTCGCTTAAATCAATGTGTTCGGCTTGTTATACAGTAGTCAACCTTTCCCTAAAGTCACAAGATGTATTAAAATTAAAACCTCTTCAGATAATTTGAGAAGTTTCGATCCACTTTCCTAACTAGCTTTTTATAAAAACCAGTTTAATTGTTTTAAATCTGCAAAATATATATTAAACATATATTTCATTTAGTTTTCATCAGTCGCATGTACTAGTTGCGATTTTTTAAGCGGGTTAAAATACATTCTTGGTAAAGCGCGCCTGTCGTAAGAAGCAAGTTAAGACCAATAAACAGCACCCGATACTATTTGGAGTGTAAATGTATTGAGTGAGTTTCACTTGCGGCATTCGACTGGAGATGTAAATCTGTTATCATTGCGATCAAGGCTCACAACTTCAGCTGTTTTGACCAATTGAGGTCAATTACTTTTTTTAATCGTAGTTTCAATGGTCAAAACTCAAAGTTTCTTGGGTAGAGTGGCTGTATTTATTACTATCATTTAATGAAGAGTTCTATTTTAAATTAGAATGTTGCGCCCCAAAGAACTTTTCGTGGTGTTAAACACTCATGGCAGGTAATCACGTTAAAAAATCTTTAGGTTTATGTTTATTTAAATTAATAACATAATTATAGACATTTCTATAAGCGCAAAAATCTCTATGATCTGTGGAATGTTTAATGGCTCAATGGCCACGAATTAAAATACATCGTAGGACGGTATTTAGAACTTTTCCTTTTGTAGTTTGAAAACATTTGAAATTTCTTCGCATTATGCAGTAGCTGAAAATGTGAATAAAGTGGCAACTCATTAATGATATTAAACGATTAGTTATATTTGAATGAACCAGTAAACTTGGTTTGCACTGAATAAGTGTTAATTAAGCTAATTAAAAAATTTAATTTTTTTGACTAAGACCTTTATCTGTAACTAAGAGAATTCGTTATTTGCGCGATACTTACGGTAACCGCCAGTCTAAAAGACTAGTCACCAACCCTTCCGGCTATATTAACTCTGTACCTATATATAATACGTTTTTGTATCAATCTGTAACTATTTGCAGGTGTCTGAGTGAACACAATGCCCTGCATAATCAAGTCAACAAGTTGCTTCTGTCCGAAGAGACAGAATGTGGTGTTTGCTTGAGAAAACTGATTAGAACTTCAGTAATATTCCATGTAGTTATACTTTTTGAATATGGATCAGAAGAAGAAACTTATGACGACAGTAACTATTCTCATGCAATATCAGAAAATCTATAAAAGAAGATAATTTGGCTGAGTGTATTCTCTGAAGAAGTTGTCGCTATATAGCATACAGATATAAAGATTATCACTCATTCACTCACAACAGAATTATATTGCAGCAAAAAAGTTACAATAACAGAACAATTTACGCTCTTTATTGGCAGCAGAATACAGCATATATATTGGAAATAATGTAGCAAAAACGTAGCAACCTTCGCGTCACAAGCAAAGACAACAACAAACACAAGTTCGGTAAGTCAAAATGCCAAAATTGAAAATTTATACATTAATTTGATGTACTTGTTGTTGTTGCCTTCATTATTATTGTTGTTGCTGTAGGTAACTCTCCGAATATTTTTGTTTATTCTTTCTTCATTGTTGGTTTTGTTGCTGTTTTAAGCTATTGAATGCGGTTCGGCTTACACATCGGTATCGGCATCGGCATCGACATGCCGATTCGTTTGATAATTTTTCGCCATTTATTGAAAAAAGTTGCGACAAATGAACAGGAAACGGAAGTCAACAACATGAGCCAAGTGGCAAATGTCATTTGGGTTGTAGTTTTTGCGCGTGAGGGTCACTACTTCGACGTATGGATTTGTTTTTGCTGTTTATTTGTCTGTTTGTCTGTCTGTTTGTTTGTTTGTTTGTTTGTGCATTTATTTGTTTATTTTTATTGTTGTTTGTTCAAGTAGAAATTAGAAAAGTTTTCGCAGGGTCGAGTACAACTACTGTTGTTGCTGTTATTGTTGTTGTTGTTATTTTCTAAGATAAGCGAATGAAATTAAAAAACAGGAAAAAATTGTGGAATATTTCTTATTGTTATTTTTATTATTATTGTTGTTGTTGTTGCTGTTGTTGTTGCTGTTGTCGTATTTATTTTTGTGCAAATAAACTGTTATAATGGAAATTTGGAAGCTATTGAAAAATAACTAAAAACAAATATATTTATTTATTATTTTTTGTGACTTTCACAGCAAATTTGTTACTTTTCATGTTAAGTGTGAAGTCAGTATTAGCCAATACACAGAGAGGTGTACTCCCTCTCTCTCTGTATGTTATATAGCCAGGGAATGAGGTGGTGCAATGATAACTCCTAATAGTGTGATTGTAGCAAAGGTAATGAAGTAGAAGTGGACAAATTTGTAAAAATTACTTTTTCCCTTAAATTAAAGCATTTTTGCTTTATTTGTTTGCTTGTTTTATGTTTCGATTTTTTACAAACAAAACAAAACAAAACAAAACAAAATGATGTGAACTTAGAAGAAACAAATAGCCTAAATTAATTGTTTGTTTTCGACAAAGTAAAATTATTATTGTTGACATTAAAAATATTCAATACTTCAGTTCAGTGAATTCTGAACAAGCCAATAACATTAGGAAGATTTAGAAAATTTGAAAAAATTTTTAGAAAAATAAATAGATAAAATTGTTTTATGGAAATAGAAATTATTCTTAATAAAATGACAAAATAATCAAAAAAAAAATCATTTAATATGTATAATTATTTTTACATAAAAAAAGTTTAAATTGTCGCATTTTTCAGAATTTTTAAGTCTTATGTTAAGTTTTTTCGAGTTAGTGCAACTTTTACTCTTACTTAGCTGGTAGGTTTCTACAGTGTCCCTTCCTGCTCTTAGTCTAATTTATGTATTTCTCACAAACTTCGCTGATTATTCAATGATTGCTCTAAGATCTGCATACCGCTCCGTACGGCTAGTAACTGCTCTCAGATTAGATAGTGCTATGTAGGGCAGCCTGTCAGTTTTCACATATAGCTTCAGGGCTCTGTCCCTTATGTAAAACGTGATTCCCAGGTATTTGATAGTGTCCTCCCAATTTATCGCAACGTCACCAACTCTCACTCTCGGTGGATGCTGTCTATGTTTACGAGTTATAAACTGTATATATAAACTGTAATATGACTGTTTGTATATCACAACCCTTAATTAATTCGTATTTGCTGTTGTGTAGCACTTTTACTAAATGTTTATGCATTTTTTTTAAACTCATCATATGTGTTCATCTTTAAAACTTTCTTTTAACAGTTTCTTTTAATGTTACATTATGTGGGGTTTAAACGTCGTACATAAGACGAGACGAGCTATAGCAACCAATTATTTCAATATGCGGTAAAGTTGTATGAAAGTTGTTGAAAGTTGTGGTGTTTGAAAGAAAGCTCAAAAGTTCTTATACTCTTACTGACACCGTTTCTTTTTGGTACCGTTAGCTAGATACTCGCTTTTAAAACTGTTTTGCCCATTTTTGGGATTTTAATTAAACCATTTGCTCTTTATTGTCCCTATTTGAATAAAATTTATTTATTTTCACCACTTGCTTTGGTTATGTTTGGTGCTGTCATTTAGAACTTTGATTACTTTAGTGCTGTTTTTGTGATACTATTCTTATATTCATCCATGCATCATGTAATGATGGTAAAATGGACTTGTATAGGTAATCATGCAGAGAGCGTTCTTTAGAATGTGTTACCAAAGGCCACACTAAGCGTGGTTTCATTATATCTTCATAACTGTCGACATTTTTCTTGGAAAATTCAACATTTTCAAAGATTTCTTCTTACTTTCGATATGTATATTAAGTGCAACGTAATGATATTGCCGTCATATCAACATATGTGTAAGCAAACTTTTGAAGTTTATAAAACGAAAGTATAATAATTAATTTTTTTATATTATATAAGAAAACATTATTACAAACACAAATTTATTGTTACATTTAACAGATTAATTAATCAAATTAAATTCAAGCATAAATCAATTAACTGCTTTATTTATGTAAAGTTCAATAATTTTTACTTCATTTATTATTATTAGAAGGATCGTAATGTAAATTTTTAAAATAAAAAATTTATTTTTATACAAAATTTTAGAAAATTTAAAAAATAAATTTAATTTAAAACTCAAAAATTTTGAAAATTAAAACTCTTTTATGTAGTTATTATTATGTTGATACAAGTTAAGTCAGTGCACTTGAGCACTTTTACTCTCAATTAACTGCGATATTGACTGGATTCTTGCTTAAAACTTCATCAGACTAAGCAATAATTGACCTCAGATCTGTATACCTTTCCAAGGAGCCTGTAACCATTCTGAGATGTGATAACGCGGTGTTGGTAAGTCTGTCAGTTTTCGTAAATAATTTCAGAGCTCTATCCTTTATGATTTTTTCATCGGATCAATCTTGAGGTCCCTGAGGATGTCATTCGTCCTAATGTACCATGGTACCTTGAAAAGTCTTCTCAGAGCCTGACTTTGTGCAATTTCTAGCTGGCGAATAGTAGTGTTTGAGGCTTTGCTAAACGCTACACATCCTTATAGAAGTGACGGACGAATTATTGGATTATATATCAGCTTCCTGTTGTTAGCATTGAGATTTTCATTTCTGAATAGCGGTTGGAGGTGATAAAGAATTTTGGCACAGCTAATTCTTTTCAGTTAAACATGTTTAAGCCATGTGAATCGTTTGTCCAACGTGATGCCTAGATATTTAATGCTATCCTCCCTTACCATATCTCCAACTCTCACTCTCATAAATAGAGCCTTACTTATTTCATTATTATCACTAGTTGGGTTAGTACTCATATATCTAGCAACTCTAATCCGACCACGTCAAACGTTAAAGGTGGCATTCCCAGCTCTTAATGGTAAAAAATCGGTCAACCGAAATCGGTCAACCGAAATCGGTCGGGAAATGACCAGGTTTTCGCCGATAAACTACACCGAAGAACTTACGAAGCTAGCTGCCGATATATACTTGAGTAAAATTGATATTCAACACAGAAAATATTTATTGAAAAATGTTCGAGAAAATAGTGGTAACTTTTTATATCGTCATTTATACGCGTATTATCGGGTCTTTGTATAGCGGGCTCTGTTACGAGTAATCCACAATATGTCAAACTGAAAATCATTTGCAGAATCATTAAGTTCCCAAGTGCGAACACAGAAGTTATAAATATAAATCTATTAATGGAATTATTAAACTTAAATAATAATAATATTTTCATAATAATGCAAAAATTATAAATAATGTCTTGCCATATTTAGGTTAATATGCAACATTTTTATTATATTAAATGTTTTATTATATAATGTTACAACGATGAACTTGAATAAAAGTTCCCTATTGATTTATTTACTTGAAAATTATTATGCTTCCCTAAGGACTTGAACTGATTTAATATGCAATGTGAACGGAAGATTAATACCGAAATTATTTTTTATTGTGAAAATCAATCGCATAAATTTAGCTCGTGACATTTCGAAACCTAATTTTAACATTCTATAACTTTCTATACAATACTATAACAGTTTATACCAAATAGGATATTACTATATCAATCTTCAGATAAGGGATCACTGGATTGAAACATTTCTGAATTTTGATATTTTCTATAACTTTCGGTATCTCTCGCATGCCAACGGTAGTTATGCTGACTGTGTTAATGGATCCCTACGTTAAAGAGTCGTACGATACTTAAGCACTTCAGAAGTCCCTAACACACGTAATAACGAAAGTCATTACTTCGTCGATTTTCAATAGTTGCATTATAATTATGCTGAGTCATATGATGCTTAATCATCGTGCGATGACTAAATGGGCAGTAGTCTGAAGTGCGTGAACTCGCCTCTTCAACAGTAGGAATGTCGACTGGCAGAAGGTGTGTGCTATTACTGGTACATTCTTGTACCATTTCATACCTAGATATTTTCAATGGAATATTGGACTGTATAACTTCCGACAGCTTACGTTTTCTGCACTTACGTTTGTTAGGAAGACCATGGCGAGTTGTCGTGTTAAGCGAAACCATTGAAGTGTTAGCATTGGTAAGTAAGCCAAAACCATCAATTAATCTATTGCCATCACATCGACGCTTGATGTATTCCGAAGGAAAAACGAATTGAGCTTTGAATGCCTCAGTTACTTCATTTTCATGATTCTCACAGCCATTTTTGAAACGATAAAATTTTTTGCATGGAACAGTAGACTGAGTAACTTCAGATGGCTTACGTTTTCTGCACTTACGTTTGTTAGGAAGTTCATGGCGAGTTGTCATGTTAAGCGAGGTTATTGAAGTGTTAGCATTGGTAATTAAACCAAAACCATCAATTAATCTACTGTCATCACATCCACGCTTGATGTATTCCGAGTGAAGTGCGAACTGAGCTTTGATTGCCTCAGTGCCGTTATTTTCATCATCTCCACAACCATTTTTGAAACGATCAAATTTTTTACATGGAACAGTAGACTGAATAACTTCAGATGGCTTACGTTTTCTGCACTTATGTTTGTTAAGAAGTTCATGGCTAGTTGTCGTGTTAAGCGGGGGCATGCAAGTGTCAATGTTTACATAGGGATCATCATTAGATATATTACCATCATATTGATGCGTGATGAATTTCGAAGGAAGAGCAGGCTGAGGTCCATCGATCTTGGCCGTTTTGTTCTTATCATCACCACAACCATTTTTGAAGTGATCAAATCTTTTGCATTTTGAATTTTTAGGAATGATGTTATGCATAGCATATTTTGACATTATCACTTCATCACTGTTTTCTAATGGTGTAATGCGCCTGGCAGATATATGCTGACTTGATGAAAAGTATTTTTGTGCATCGGCTTTGTTTATCATCTCGAGATTGTTAGTGTATTGTAAACCTGCTGACCCCATGAACCTCGCAACAAAATGTGCATTAGATTTTATTCTTTCACAAATATTGCTTATGATTCTATCGTTGTTTAATTTCACAAACATTCGTTTTATTTCAGCTAATTTGATGAAAGGTCTTCTCTGTGCAGGTGTCATTCCACGCCAATTGGTCGAAGTTATGTTAGTTAAAATTTTATGGAAACGATTCGTTTCCAGAAGTAGCGCCATTTTTTTGTAGAGTAGGTATTCCTCAGTCCGTTGACCAGTCAAATTTTTTTTATTAATTAATCTTTTGAAATATTGAACGTAATTTAAATAAGGATTAACACTTATAAGCGACAGCCATTTAGATGTTTCGTTTTTCGGCTGAATTATTCTCTTTGGATGTCTTACCTTAGATCCGTTAAGTTTTTCCTTTGGATAACCAACAAACCATGCTTTTATTCTATCATAAGCATGATTAATAAAATTTTTTACTCTAGTCATTTTCTTGTTCAAAGTCAAATTTTGCTTCTCCCAGAAAATATCAAACACCAGCTTAACGAAATAAAATTATATGACAATTAATATGTTTAAAATAATAACTAAAAATATTTTCAAAGTTTTCGAAAAGCATGGCTAGGCAGATATTTTAATAATTTTAAATTTTCACATAAAATAAAAAGAAACTGTCATATCATTATATAGATTCTCTCAAAAAATTTGTAGATTGGACTCGATACATAAGGTTGACTATATGTTTTTTTACTATTAATTTTTATAAGCCACTTATGATGGGTCACAAATCAGTTTTACACTATTTATATAAAACTGGGCTGGTTATAAAACAAGGACCATCTGTCTTTCTCAAGAATTAAGAGGAAGAAATTCTTGAAAACCGCTAATAAAGCGACTTGAGATCTAACTACTTTTGAATCGTTTGTTAGTTGACAATGTTCTCACCAATGGTCTTTTTCAACAAGCTGATCGTTGTATTGTTAGATCATGTACCATCTGGCATCGTGTAACAGACGTCAAAATAAAGCCACTCGATGTAATACGGAATGAGCTTTTGTGTTTATTGTTGAAAGGATGTTCTTGATGTCTTATTATCCAAACTGAGGTATATTTCAACGACTCATTGAAACTCCAAATTCAAACATTTTACGAACATAATTGTTATACCTATTCTTTCGTCTGACATTTAGTTTGTTCTTTTACTCACGTAGATATATGAAAATTGTGATGTCTCGAAATTGATTTGTCTTGAGCATTCAATTATAATTGCAAAAAAATTTTTTTTTGTTTGTAAATTTTTCTGAATTTTCCTTAATGGACACAAAAAAGTGACTTGAGAATAAGAAAAGAAAATCACAGTAAAAATGTACACAAAAATATATGTATGTAAATATGTATCAAAAATCTAAAAATATATTTATCAACAAATTCCAGAATGTAAAATTGTAGTCTTGTAGTTGTCGAAAATATTTCCATGACCGCGAACCCTGAGAAGAGAAATATTTAACTGCATCAATATCTGATAGATGTGGTGACAGTTAAAAACTTTATAGTGTACTTAATAGTGTTTGTATATTATTAAGAATTTCGAATCTCAAGATCTTTATTTAAGAATATTTACATTTATTTATAGCTTTAATTTTTTCAGTTATTTGAATCGTCGTAGTTCTATTGGTGCTATTGAACCTGCAGGTAGCTCAAATGTTATTGTGCCTAGTCTTATTCCAACCCCATAGTTACCTTCCCAAATAATCGTCTTATTAATTTGATTTTTATTAGAAAATATGAAGTACACGAAAGCCAATTTAATAATTTTTATTATTGTTCTATTATGGTCTTATTTGATGGGTTTTAGCCTTCTTACAATTTATGACTTCTATTAACGAAACTTATTTATTAATACAATGTATTCTTTCATTTTAATTTTCTTTATGATTTTCTCATTTATTTCACGATTTGTATCAATTTTATTCTTGCCTTTGTTCAACTTTGATCAATGATATTAATTAATGTGATATATTTAACATATAATTTCCAGTAGCTTGTGGCGATTTTCTATTTTATTCATAACGATTTTGCTGCTTGATACTCGCACACCAACACACAAACGCACACCAACACACCAACGCACCAGCATGCGAACAAGGATTCGTTGATTCGTTGTAAGGATATACACGCGCTTAAACCAAAGACAAAGAGCACGCATGTTTAAGTAAGCTTATTTCCTGCAAACTAATCTCATACACACGCAAATACATCCTGGCATGCACACATACATACGCAACGCAAGTATAGCGGACGCTCGCTGCTGCAGTTATTTGTTATGTTAAATGCTGATTGAATGTACAACATTTAAAGCAGAGCACTAAGGCGCACATTCGTGATAAGGATAAACAGAATAGGAAAGGAAAGCAAAGGAAAGGAAAGAAAATGAAAAGTAAGTAAAGGAAAAAAGGATTTGTCATCCAAGGAAACGCTTGAAATCACTTAGAATCGCATTACAAAGCGATTTATATTTTTCTAAATTCCCGCAGCAGTAGTTAATGTTAATGTTGTCGTTGCCGCCGCTATGCGTGTTGCTGTGGTGTTGCTGCCACTCAGAGCCGTTGCTGCGCAGTTGCGAGAGAAACTTATGTTCGCATGCTGCTAGCGGTTGTTGTCTCTGGTACACAACGATGTCCCGTTACAACACATAAATTAATGAATTTGATGCTTATCAATATTGTGTTTGTTCTTAGCTGTACGTCCATCTTTTCACTTACAATCCTTACAACATAAAGTAAAACAAAATAACATACAGCCGAACGTAACGTAAATAACGTAACGTAAAGTACTACAATATAATGGCAAGTCGGTCCGAAGAGTAGGTGGGTGAGTCTCTTCCTCACAAATATAGTAAGAAATGGTAAGAAATTTAATATCACTTGGTATAGGGAAGTAGGGATTACACTATTTACACACGCACATATGTCGTACGTGTTTAATGTGGTGGTGGTGGTGGTGGTGGTAGCAGGTTGAGGGTTGGGATTTAGGGGTAGGGGTAGGGGGTAATATACCAAGTGATTGGGAAAAGTAAATTTATTTCTGTTCTTATGGTAACAAAACCGCATTGATAAACGCTTTCAATCATCATGTCGATACGTTTTTTCCGTTGTGGCTGCGTTTACATGCACATAAGTGCGTGTTAACGTATGTTACTTTACTATAATGTTTAGATGTGTGGATGTATGGATGTGTGGATGTGTGGATGTGTCAGTGTGTGAGTGTGTAATTTTCTAGTCATTATATAGTTGATGGAAACATAAGTTTGTGTTCAGTTGCGATACACTTAAATATTTTTGTTCGTGCAATTCAATTGAAACTGATAATCAGATAAAGGAGTATACGGCAATGCTTTGATTTCGATTAAGAACATTTTCTTTGAATAATAAGAATGAAGGCTATTTTGGTTATATTTAAACTTACAATATTTTTTTTTTACCAATTTAAGTGAAAACTGTGTAGTCTAAACGAAATTATGGAATTGTGTTCGATGTTGGGGGATTTTGCATTGCAAACTAGGAAATCTAAACAGAATTTCCGCAAACTCACCTTTATTAATTGTAGTTATTAAATTATAATACCGTGTAAGCTTACATTTCTTTTAATTAAAAATAAATTTTTTTCTTGTAATTGTTCAAAAAAGCCTTCATTAATTCCTTAACCGATATAAGATACTCATTTACGAGTCTTATAACATCACGATATGAGACGTCCACTCAGGTACGTTCCAGTACCAGGCACATTCTCAAGGTTTTACATCTTCTCAACAAAACCTACAAGTTTGATTATTATAAGTGCATCTTGCAATTATGAATAGTATTACGTACACGTTTACCACTATACTGAAAGTTAGATGGTTAATTTTGATAATTAGAATCTTACAAACAACAGCAAATGAATAAGAATATTTTTCTTCGTTAGATGATTTTGTAACATATCTTTATACCTTTTCCTTAAACTATGGTTTTCCTTCCAATCTCTAAAGAAAACATTCTTAAAGGATAATGAATTTAAGTACAAAAGTTCAGAACTAAACTTTGTGAAAAAATTTATGATTCCATTAAGAAAACTAAGATAACTCCCCCATTTTATTCCAATTCTCTTTATTGTTTTAAGTAATATTTAACAATAAGTTCCCAATAGTCAATGTTAAACGTAAAACATTTGTTTTGTTTTGGAAAACTAAATGACGATATTGTCATTTGATCTCATTACTATCCAAATTTTATGAAAAATATAAGTTGGTACAAACCAGAGTGCACCTGTTTTTTAAGTTGAGAACCTCTAACTAAAACCGCAGAAAGACTTCAACGCTTGATCTTAGCAGTACCCCATACCAAATGAAATTAAGGTTTGATTTTATATGAGTGTTTACAGCACTTTTTAGGTTTAAAAAAAAAACAAGTTTTTAGTTTTATGGAATCGATTTATTGTCTTCAAAATAGTACAGTTACGACTCAATACAGCGTTAGGAATTATCTAAAAGCATGTTGAGTAAATATTTTACTGATGGTTTTTAGTAAAAACTTGTTGCTTATTTTTTTTTTCCGACTATAGGTCACTTTTTGTTAAATAATTCAACGTTTGTTTGATATTTTTTAATATATTCTATATTGCAACTCTCCTGGAGAGTCTTCATCAGTATCACGATCTAACATAAATTAATATTAATTAAATTTTATCTACATCATCCTCTTTATTCTATTTTTCTATATTCCACGTAAGCATTTTACGTTGTCACCCGGGATATAGTTCAATACAGGTAATTGCTAATAGATATTCTTCATATAAATTCATTTTTTAAATTTTTTTTTGTGAACTCAAAACATTGTGTATTGAGTGTCAATAAAGTTAACTGTTTCACATTTATAACCAACATTCTTCGACACCAACACCAGTTTTCGAAATTCTGCAAAAACAATTCTCAAAGCAACTATCGAAAATCGCAGTCAAAAAATTCCATAAATGCAATAACCCCTATTCCAAATATACTAAAAAAATCAATTATTATATATGCTAGGTTCACAAAGATTTTATGAATTAGTAAAGATGACAGTTTTTGGTCATATCAACATCTTTGATTTAGAATTTTACTTAATTTTGTATAAATTTTTTTTTTTTTTTAAATATAATTCTTGTTCACTTTAATGTAGGATAATTATAAAGTGTGCACCCGATTATTATAATAAGTGTGTATTTTTAATATATTCAGTACCTGAAAGGTACGAGTACGATAACGTCGTCTACTATTTGGTATGTAAATTATTGTAATAAAATGGTGATGAAAAATGAAATATTGAATAATAATTGCTTAGAAGCAAAGTATTGTTTGGAAAGCTAATAAGAATATGTCAGCTTCCAAAAACATAATGTGTAATGTAAACTACGAGTATCTCTACAAACAAATTTAAAAAAAAATTCAAGCCCATGTTCCGTAAGTGAAGTTAGGTAAACTACTATATCATATAACTTATCTGATATATGAAAAGGACTGCTGAAGTTTTGTTGCAGGAAAATATCATCTTATACCTAAATTTCAGATTGAAGTGTATATATGCATATTACATTTAATATGTGTGAATATATATATAATAATTAATAAGGAACATTAATTTATTTTAAAATTTATTTTTATATAAATTAACCTAGTTAGGTTGTACCGGCGAACCCAGGAGGATCCACTTAGGCTTATAGGCCCATTGTGATATAACTAACCTACAACTAACCTAACAGCAAATAATTGAATTATCAGTAACTTCACTGCACATCAATCAATTTAATTTAGTTTTAAATTAACTTCAAGTTTCTTACTCTCTAGATGCTTTTCTTATGTCAGTCCTCTATCCACAGTAAGGACAGACATGGTCCGTTTGTGTAAGTGCAACAGTATTTTTTTATTTGGATTTGTTATCCGTCTTCTAAATATTCCAAGTTGGAGCCTGACAGTCTACTAAGAAACACTGTTGAAATGTATTAATTTCAATTAATTAATATGTATTTATTAATAGTAATATAATTTTTTTTCCAGAAATATCACCTGTTGATACATACACACCTTAGTGGTCCCAGTATTGTGTCTTGTTTCATGCATAAAATATTTTCTTTTATGCGAAATATTCTAGCTCGAGAGCTGTGAAGTTTCTGCAGTATCTTCTTGTGCCTTTTATCTTACCTAATGTTTGTGGAATATCTAAGGAAGTGGCTGTTGCTCCCGATAGTTTTATTACGAAATTATGTGATTTTTCTGTAGTGAGACGATTTTTTCAGAAACCAAATAAATGCATGTGATAAGAACTTTACTTTTGGAGCTTGGAGAACATAGGTGATAGAATCTTTACCAGATTTTCAAAACATTAAAATATTAGAAAGCTTTCAAAAAGCGTGAAAATATACTTAGCGAAATATGTTATAATTTTTGTGTTTGGTTTTTTTTTCCTTTATTGAATTAAAACAGCATAATTCTTATTATTCATTAACCTATTACCTAACAATGATACGAAAATGGGTTAGCAAAAAAAAAAAAATATTTTTTTCTCAATTAGGAGTACATAAGTGTACAAGTAAAACAGCTTCAAATAATTTCGCCTCCTTCTAGTAGCGTCAGGTAATAAGTTAATTGAATTTTGTCTAACCACCCAAGTATTTGTTTCGAGTATTGCCAAATTCTCATCATCAGTTATCTTTATGGAAGTATTTATTATATTTAGTTATTCATAAATAGTACCATGAGTTGAACTTGTTCCCTGTCAAATTTATAGTTAAGAGTCAGTTAAGAGATAGTTATTAACAAATTTACTTGCCGTTGTATATTGGAATAAATTCATAAGCCAGCTGTAGAATAAGTCATAGTTTTATTTTTATTAAGCTTCAGTACTATAAGTACTTCTTTTAAAAGTGAACTCGTTTCAATTATAAAAACAGTTCACTTTTTTTATTATAATTTGTCTTTCTAAAGGCTTCTGTGTATATGAATAAAAAACAATATTTATATAGTTAGTAACTATATAAAATAAAAATAAAAAAAAAACGAAGTTAAAAGTTTGCAAATGTGACATAATTTTTTTAGCTCGTTATTTGTGTTTTTTTTTCTTTTCTTGAATAAATATACCGATATAAATACTTAAATTGAATCTTTCATTGCTAAAGAGGTTTTTCAAACAGTAGTGAACTACAACAACAAAAATTCATTTCATATTATTTTAATTAATTGAATTTTTGGCTGATCACACAGCTGTTTCGAAAACCCATCATCAGTGGTCTTGGAAATAATTCTTGTATTTAATTATTCGTAAATAATTTTTGAGACTGCAAGTACCAGAAATCAAACTTGGGCCCAGCCAAATTTGAAGCTCAGAGTCAGCGCGCCTTAACCAACTGTACTTGACTTTTATGTGCGTACATTTTTCTGTAGTTTTGTTATTTTGCTAAAAAATTTTTAGTATCAAATTCACTTGATGTGTTTATAAATCGGCTGTAGAATAATTAAATTAATTAATTATATTATATATTTTTAATTGTTAAATTTCTGTTTGTATGGGGAATTATTTGTTGTATGATTTGTTCTTTCTTATGTATTGCTTTAAAATCAATTCCATTATTTTAAGATAATAATTTCAGTCACGTATATATTTATGTAATACAACATATCTTTATTCCTTTCTTGGCACGTTAGACTTTTCAAACTACACAAATATAATAATATTGAATATTTTTAGTTGCCATTTTTCTTTCTTTGTAGGAAGATTAAATGGTCTAACCAAGTTCAATATGAAAGCGTTAACCTTCAATGAGTTTCTGTGATTACTGATGTGTCTTTTCAATTTTAATGAACATTCGCCATATTACACATATTAATTAACTCATTTTCTTTCATCCGTCATCCATACCACCTCTCAGTTTCTCTCAGTTACACCATCAATTGAGCTTATTAAATAATTTCAGAGATATTTAGAAGTGTTGTCGGAGGGATTACATTCATAATGAACACACAAAACCACAACAAACAACAAATTTGCTAAGTGAGGGATATATTGTATCCATCTCTACTAACGCCAAATTTTTGCTTTGTAGAATTTTAATTAAAAGTTATTAAAATTAAAATTAAACCATTGTTGACATGAAATATTTTATTAAAAGTGCAGTAAAAGCAAACCAGCAAAACAACAATTGCGGTACGTTTGCTAGAAGTACATGTGCACAGGTTGGCGTTACATGAAATTGATTGATTGAAAGTCAATTGAAGTAAAACATAATAAAATGATATGAAATAAATAATATTAAATGAAACGCAACGAAATGATATTTCATTGAAAGTGATATTGACACACAATTTTCAATTGAATTGAATGCACAAGTGTTTGTATAAAATTATATGCAAAAGTTGTTGAAAGCATGAAGAGCGTACACCGGTACACCGACTGCCGTAGTCGGTGTTCATACATTATATAGATATATAATATATAATTGAAACTTGCACATACTTGTATGCAATATTTTAACAAAGTATTTTACAAACTTTAATAAGGACACAAACAGTTAAATGTATTTACTTGTGCGTATTTATAGAAGGACATGTGTAAACTTACACAAATACATATATTTCAGTTACAAATAAACTCTCAGACTTCAACTGTAGATTGCATGAAATGTGGACAACCGTGCGTATGAGTGATTTTAACTGCCTGCAAGTGTTTATGAACATGTGTGTGTGAGTTTGTATGATCGTATATATATTTGTGTATATATATGGTTTTGTAAACATAATTAACTCTTGTCAAGCATTTAAATGCAACTGTCCCACAAAATACTTCATTTTAATATGCACGGGCAGGGCACATTCATAAAGAGTTCTGAGCTGGTGAAGGCCAGTCCTCCAACCAATCATTGCGAACTGAAATTTTTCAAAAAATGAAAATTAAAACCAAAATAAATAAATAAAGAAATAGTCGCGTTGATGTGCTGTTGAAATGAGTTGCAACAACTTTCATTTTAGTGATTTTCATGTGATAAGTAGTATGCTTGACACTCGCAATATGGTTAATTGTTGACTACTTGCGAACCGCATTGATGCGTTGCAGAAACAATAACATCCAAAACATGAAAAATATTATGCCAACAAATTACGGAGTAAACTTTTAATTGTTTGATGAAACAAGGATAGCGATTTAATAGTAGTAGCGAGAAATAGTAGCGAGAAAATTCGGTTGATAGCTTTTGCAATTGGTTGGTGTGTTATTTCATGGTGCAGTGCAACGACAAATCAAACTGACATGGTTCACAAAAGGTTTTCGAAAATATGCGCAAAGTTTTGGTAATTAATTCACAATAGAAAAAATTGAAATCCTGTTTATAATATTAGTCCCCTGGAATTATTTTAAGTAAAACATTGCAGCGGTGTTTCTATTATTGAGAGTGGCATGCACTTCGATATGATTGGGAGTTTATGAAACGTGCAATTATTTGGCAAATTATATTATTACTTTAATATCCACTGTTACGTTCAACATCTTTTGATATTTTTGTGAGCAGAGTTAAAGTCTGGCACGGTGGCGACCATAAAATTAGGGAGCTGGGGAGAATTTAACAGGACCTGTTACTTCAGCTCAACGGTAACTACGGTAGTGTAGTGAGGGTGGGTGTGTCCAAACCGACAGACAAGGACAGGGACAATACGGAAAAACACTGGTAGACACAGTATTACAATGAAATAGTAATAGTAATTTTATATATTTTGTTTGTTATTTTTACCTTCCTTTTTTTTGTTTTTTGGTTTGATCTACTTTGATCACATTTATCGCAATTTTTTTTGAACAAAACTCTCTGGCACGATTTTTTTTATTTTTTTTGTTACAGACTTTAACTCTGCTCACAAAAAAATATCAAAAGATGTTGAATGTAACACCACTTTACAGGATCTAAAGATATTTTAAAATTTAAGAATAAAACTTTTTTTAGAGCAAAATAACAAAACTTCAGACATGTGTGCACTTCTTGAACATAAAATTCAAGTACGGTTAAGGCGCGCTGACTCTAAGTTTCAAATTTGCCAGGACATGAGTTCGATTCCTAATACTTGCAGTCTCAAAAAAAAAAAAAATATTTTCGAATAATTAAATACAAGAATTATTTTCAAGACCTCTGATGATGGATATTTGGCAGTACTCGAAACAGCTGTGTGGTCAGCCAAAGATTCAATAATTTAAAATAATATAAAATTAATTTTTGTTGTAGTTCACTACTGTTCGAAAAATTTCTTTATGTTATATATTTTTATTTTAATCTAAAAATACTTAAAAGCTAGATTATTTTTTCGATATAAAAGTTTCTTTTGATTTAATAGCTGCTGAACATGCAGAGGACTTGAATAAAAAATTTAACTTATTAAATAAGCATTACTTTATTGATAAAAAAAGAAACAATTAAAAGATAACCAATATATAAAGTCTGTTTTTTATTTTAAATTAATTAAGTACGGATTTAAGATGTTGGCAAGCTATGTGCAAACTCTACACCATCACATGGAATAATTAAAAATTGGTTTACTTAAATTTAGTTTGGTCATATAAGCACAAGTGATGCTGAAAAGTTATATAAATTCTTACTCTATACCACTGTACCTTTATTCAGAATAATTTAAAATTGGTTTAACTGAATTTGGTTTGGTCACAAAAGCACCAGAGATGCTGACCAGCTTGACAAGTTGTATGTAAACTTCACACCATGATATGGAATAATTTAAAATTGGTTTAACAAAATTTGGTGTGGTCATTAAGGCACCAAAGATGCTGAAAAGGTTGACAAGTTATATGGATACTTCATACCATCACAGCGAATAACTTATAATTGGTTTATCTTAAGCTTTGGTTTGGTCCTATACGTACCAGAGGTGTTTGCAGGCTTGACAAGCAATTTGGAAATTCTGCTTTATTATATGGATTGATTTAAAACTGATTAAGAACCGATATTCGTGGGTTCGTATATACACAAAGAATGTTGAATAATCAGAACACACAACATCTTAAGATTTGACAAATGAAACTCATAATTGAGAGATAAAAATTTGCTAAATAAAAAAGTGCAGAATTGCTGATGTTGGATTAGATTAAAGTGATAGCAAGAACATTATAAAAAAAAAGAAAAAACTTTATCTAGATGGATATTGTGTTTGTAAATGGTGAATGAAAGACGCACGGTCACGTCACATCCAAAACTTGCAATTATTTTAACATAAGCTCAAAGAATTTTTTCCATAATTTGTTAGTGTAGAGTAAAAGTAAATACTTTACCATAATTTAGAATCAAAAAAGTAGTTAAGTAAGTGAATTTCTCATATTATAATAGGATCATAATAATGCCATCAACAGAAAAGCTGAAAGCTTCTGCAATGAAAAATTCGATTTTGTTGAAGATAAAAGGAAAGAGAATACAGAGCTAAAAGGAGACTTATATTATTATTGACTTATTTATGATTAGACTTATTGTCTTATTAGGAATAATATAAAATATCGACATTTGCTACTAATACTCCTGCAGCAATATTAATTATTTTAAGTGAACTGATGTAGCAAATTAGGTACTGTTTAGGTACGAATTAGATACTAATTAGTATCCCTTGTAAATGGACTATTAGTTTATCCCATTGTGGTGCAAAATTTCATACAGTATATTTTTGATTGTTGTTGTTATTTTTTTATTTGATTGTTGTTATTGTAAAAAATTACTATTTATTTTATTATTAATATAATTAAAATTATTTTAAAAATATTTAAAATGGGAGTATCGTTATGACTGTGGCTAAAACCCATAGTTGCTCAGATAGAATATTTGCATTTACTATTTTTTTTCATTATGATGTGGTGCTAAATTTAACAACCGGAAGCTGTACTCTCAAAAACAATAGAGATGTTGCATGAAATTCCAATGTGGACGTTTATCGTTGTATTATACTGATAGGTGTGTTAATTACAGCATAGTTTTGAGCTTATATAGCAGGTAATAATATTCACACGTGTGTTTTTGTTCTTACATCCAAAAGATATATATTGCCATTTAAGATGTACACTCTCAACGGCAAATTTGACATTTCATAACCGAAAAACAAGATCAGTACGTGATTGAGATATTCTATATTCGTGCATAGTGCATAAAGTAATCTGTTTTGATTCAACTATTAAAGACTGTAGGGGCCTTAAAAAATGTTCATGTACTTTTTTATGGGAACAAATTATAGTCGAAAATCACTTTTGTTGTAATTGTGGCAATATGTTTACATAGTTAGTATTTGACTAAATAATCTAAAATGATTAAAGTCGTTAAAATATGATAGAGATTTAGGTATAACAAACAAACTTTAAATAAGTTAATTTAAAGTTTTACATAGTAGTATCATATAGTAAACTATTAAACCTATTTCCTTATCATAAATTAAAAATAATTTTAAAAGATATGATGTTAAAAATTGGTTACAAGATTTACATTTGTATTGAGACAAAATTTGTGAACTGAAATTCAGTGATTTGTAAATAATAGTGATTATATCAATAACACTTGAACATTTCTCATTTGCACTCCAGTTGCTTACATTTGGATTTCATAAATCTTTTCCAAATAAATACTACAAATTTCATATTACCAACAGATAGATAAATAAGCAAATAAACAAACAAACAAACAAACAAACAGATAAACAAACAAGTAATTACAATTTAATTCTCCTTGACGAGTGTGTGGAACATTCACACAGCTTCCTTCAAGCATTTACGAAGTAATTATGCTAATATCTACAACTACAGAATCAATAGTAAAATCTTGCAAACCATTCAATTTTATCTCAACCAATAATAATAACAAATGTCCTGTACAAATAAATTATTACTTATTTCTTGCACAATCAATTAAAATGGTTGCATATATTACACATTCACACATTGCTGACGTTATTATTGGTATCCTAGTTACAGCTCACACCAATCCTACCATCCACACCATCCACACCATTCACACCATTCACACCATTAGAGACGTCCTTGTCATCAGCACAATTGCTACGTTCTGTTAGTATTTGCAGTTGCCGTCTGTGAGCAGATATTTATGTGCCTTCACAAGTAGATGCTCGTGAGGTATGTACTCAGATGAATGTATCTCTCAGATGTTTGGCTGCTTGTGCAATTCTTACCTCTACGCTATAGCTTGATTTGTTTGTTTCACGTTTTAAGTTTACCTCACCGGATTTTTATTATTTTTATCTGCTTGATTAATGAATATTTCTGTTATTTTTATCATTTTTACTTTCAGGTGAAACTTTCAAGTAAACTTAGTTGTGAGATCTTTTATTTATTTCTTTTTTGTGTTGTTTGTTGAGTTTAAATATTAGATCGGAAAATCAATTGTCAGATGATTTTTGGTTTTAAATATTTGTGGAATGGATTAAGTGATGCACGAGAATTGTTAGGTAAATTGCATTGATAAAAAGTTTTAAATCTTAAACTTTACTTATGTGTTTAGTTTGGAAAATAATCCTAATGTATTATTAAAAGCGATATTTTTAAGTATATAAAGTATTTCGAATTATTAAATAAAATAATAGATTGTTTTACTTTTAAAGTTTTTTTGCACATTGCAACTAAGAAGTCGAAATAAAACTATAGCCACTTATCAGACATAGTTTAAATGTAATTAGTTTATTTTATTTCACTTCTACGGATTTTAATAAAATCAGTTTATTTTATTTAAAACAATGCTTCTTGATTCAATCCAGCAATATGCATGGTCTTAGAGCATATAGTATGTTAGACCGCATATTTACCGATTGCTAGTTGATGGATGGCAGAGGTGGTGCTGGGGTTTACTCGAAAGAGCTAAATCTAACGTGCACTCTACATCTAGGAATATATGTTTCCGTCTATCAGGCGGAACTCATGACGGTCTCACATGCACTGGATCACCTATTGGATGGTCAGGTGTATCAGAAAAAGATTCTGATAGCGCTGGACAATTAAGCAGTTATCAAAAGCATGCAAAAGATATATATAGCTAACAGCTTAGGTCAAGAATGTGTAACGAAGCTCATGGGATTGTACTCATCGAAATGAGTTGACGGGCATGTGGGTTAAAGGACATATCGGTATTGCGCAAAACGAGAAGGCAGATGAACTTGCAAAGCAAGGATCAAGCCACAATTTCTGTGGCCCAGAGCCCAGAATACCATTGAGTTACAACATGACGGCAGCCTATGTCTATAAGTGGATAACTCACTTCATCTTAATAGATGGAGAGAATTGAGCACTTGTAGACAGACCACACTCATATTGCCGAAACCGTGGGCCAGGGAAGCGATAAAAGTGCTTAACTATTCGCGGAACACTCTTAGCTGTCTAACCTCACTAATTACTGGATATGGCAACTTCAAGTATCACCTCAAAAAGATAACTCTTGCTGAGGTAGACACTTGCAGACTATGTCTAGAAGAAAAGGAGACAGCGGTGCATTATGCCAATGTCCAGCACTGGCAAGTAGGAGAAAGACTGTCTTGGGACACCATTGGGTTGATGATGACTTGGCAGGAAACCTCAAGCTAAATGAACTGCTTGCATTAACAAAAGATGTAGTTATGCGAACGGGAACCACACCAGTTTTAACTCAATAACGACATCCGAGAATCGAAGGACGAAAAGGGACCCAAGTTGTTCCGTGGTCTACTTCGGCTAATCCTTCACTTCAATGGCGCCACTTGTTGGACAGTGCGCTGTCCCAACGTCCCACCATATATCATATTA
This sequence comes from Teleopsis dalmanni, assembly GCF_002237135.1. Lineage (NCBI taxonomy): Eukaryota > Metazoa > Arthropoda > Insecta > Diptera > Diopsidae > Teleopsis > Teleopsis dalmanni. The sequence continues at coordinate 82,887,050 of NC_051848.1, forward strand.
GACCGCAGATTGGTTTGTACCTAATGTTTTTGTACAGATCATTAAAATGGATTTTATTGCACACATAAGCAAAATTATTTTACGAACAACAAAAGTTTCATGACACAAAATCAGGTGAAAATGGGAAGTGATTTATAACAGTAATTTATGTACATCCCTTACCAACAGAGAGCTTTAATTGAAATACCTGTAAAAAGTCATGTGAACTAAGAAATATAACTTGTGTATTATATAGAATAAAGCTACAAAATGCTCTAAAATAGAGCTGTCATCATTAAAAAGTATAAACTTAGACAAGTTTATAGACTTGTGAACTAACTTGACATTTCTTTTTATACTGACCGCTTAAACTCTCTGTCTAACAACACTAATCCATGGCAACACAATGGGCCATTACTAGGTGCATTCATAATTACTTGACTTACAACAGGTATTAATGTCAGACCGCAATCAATTATATTTTGTATATCTGACAAGTTTTAAGCAACAGCTGTAAAAGTTTCGACTTCATCTCATGTGTATTTGCTATTCGTAAATAAATTAAAAAGTGCAACTTGATGATTTTTTATAAAATGGAAAAAATTTAATGTCATTTAGTAATAAAATTCCTACATTTGTTGCCAAAACGTTATTTGGAAATGTTTAATTTCCAAATTAATTACGCTAATTGTGAGCGTCGAGTAATGACAATTAATGAAATACCATTACTTCACAGCTGAGTAAAACCAAGAAGCCCGGTGTAGAGAAAATGGGTAGAGCCCGGGGGTAGTGCTCAACAATCACGAACACAACAATCAGTTGGAAAAGTTTTGACTTCATTATTTTGAAATGCAAGTGGAATAGTTTTCATAGATTATTTGGAAAAAGGAAAAATATTTGGAAACTCCAAACTATTATTACATATTATTGGATCGATTGAATGAGGAAATCAAGAAAAACGGTCCACATTTGTTGAAGATAGAAATTTTATTTTTGCAGAATAACGCACCCGCCCACACGTCTATGAAAATCATGGGAAAATTAAATGAATTACGATACGAATTGTTTCAACACCCACCGTGTTCTCCTGTCCCCAAGTGACTATTACCTGTGACGAACTAATCAATACCGTTGGCTCTCAGTAACTGTTACCTGTTTCCAAACTTGAAAAGATGGCTCCAAAGAGAGATGGAAAAAGATTTGCATCAAATGATGAAATGAAATAAGAAATTGAGGTCTATTTTGGAGGACTTAATAAATGGTATTATTTAAAAGGTATCCAAATTTTAAAAGATCATTGGACGCGGTCTATCGAGCTAAATGAACCGTAAAATTTTATTGAAGCATAAAATATAATTTTGTTATTAGTTAGGTCGGATATTTATCAATCCACCTAGTATGTAAGAGTTTTGGACATAAGACCATCATTCCCACCTAATCAAATCACGAACTCAAAATTCTTTTCAAACCAAGTATTCTGCTTATGAACAAATCTGTCTGTCTATTCACTTGTTTCACTCAAATTTGTACTTAATGTTTAAAGAAAGCCTATGGAAACATTAATTTATTGTCTCCAATCCACTTTTGATTTTACAAATGTCATTAAATCTGAACAGAAACTACTCTACCTCTATATATGTTTAGGTTAGCTTATACATTAGCTAACGAGTAGCTATACCCAGCTGTTTGATCAAAATAACCTTTAGTGTTTAGTATTAAGAATGTAATCCTAGATTAAATTTTAAACGGGTTGGGAACTTGTCACCACGTCACTGCATACTTTGAGCATTATTGTCACAAACCCACTTTAGTTCCATAGACGAGAAGCAGGTTAAAACACCATTATTTCTTTTGTAGATATGGTGACTGATTCCGTTATAAGTGTATAGGCGGTTGATAAGTACCGAAGTCTGAGTATGGCGAGACTATCACAGTGACACAGAATGTATTCAGCTGGTTTCTCTTCTTCGTAACAAAGTCTACAGCTATCGTCTCTTGCAACACCTAGGTTCCTTAGATGCCTTTTTACTCCGCAGAAACCATGTGACAAATCGGATGCCATTTCTGTTCAGCACTAGAAACTTCTTCGTTCTGGCTTCTGATCGATTCGGCAATGAATTCTTTAGCGTGTCTGCAGACAATTGCATTGTACCAATTAGTCTGAGCTGCTTTTTTGATCCATTCATTAATTTTAAGTTTGAAAAGCTGCATGAAGGACTGCAGAATGGTTGTGGCCCAATATAGTATGAGTAAATAATGTTAAGATGAGCTTATGTTAAACAATTTCAATGAAAAAAATTTTGTAGAGAAAATTATATTAAGAATGATAGATTATAAGAGTTATGTTGAGAAAAGGACTTAAATTGTAAATGCATTTTAATAGATTTAAGATGCATTTCAGATACATTAAAGACATTTTTAAATCGTATACAAAGAGAACAACACAGTGTTCAGGTTTGAACACTGTGTTTTAACTCGGCAATATTTTAAACTAAGGCTTTAAATTAATAATCATTTAAGGATACTTTTCTCTTTAGCAAGAACTCTTTACCTATTTGTTCACACATTATTATTATTGTAAAATATTATTATTATTACTATTGTTATTATTGTACAATATTTGTAAAATTTGAACATATATGCTGATGTTAGCAATATCCAAATTTTGACTTTCCTTTGCATTATTTAATTTGGTAAAATGCAGTGGCACTGAACTTGAATATTTGCATTATATTTTTTGTTAAGTGCAGTGGCACTGAACTTTGAATATGTAACATATATCAAGGCCAGTGCATTGGCATTAATTCTTGGTTGCTAGACACAACAAAGAATTTGGTTGCATAATATATGCTGAGCTTGCACTTTAGGCAAGAAGACGGTAAGGGAAAAGAATAAAATTTAGATATTGTTATTGTAATAATTTGTAATAATTTAGTATTTAAGGAAAAATTTAATTTAATAAAATTCAGATTGAAACCAATATTCGATCTCTCATTTTCATTTCCAGAGTTTCAGTTCATGTGCTGAAAACTCAACTTTCAATTAAAGAGTTACAGTTTAAGTGCTGTCAATTCATTTCCTTAGGTGTTAATTCATTAACATTTAATTTTGGTGACCCCGACGTGATTATCAGGTGAATCGCTTGATAATTCAACACGAATTTGACGTAAAGGTGTCCTACGATCACATCAACAGAGGCTTTGGTGTCAGCATCAAAAGAGGACAAAGAACACGAATTTGACGTAAAGGTGTCCTACGATCACATCAATACAGGCTTTGGTGTCAGCATCAACAGAGGACAAATAAAACAACTTTAGTTTCACAAGGTGTGAAATTGGCTGTTAATCAACAAATCAATTAACTGGATAATGGGTTTCAGTTCGCTAGTGGATCGCCAAAAGGCATTGGGCGACAAAATCAAACAATTTATTGGTAATTGCAAAAAAGCTGGAAAACCTCGCAGAACTTCTCAATTCTATACAGACAAGATTCAAGAATTGCAAAGGTTGGGTGACGAATATCATGAAAATCATCAGGAAATCATGGCTTCAGTGGACAAGGTTGACGACCATGAATACTTGGTGAACAAAGAGTATCAGAGTATTCTTAAAATGATTGTCGATTACAACAAGGTTCTAGAAATTGAAGCAATAGAGCTAGAAAAATCATCTTCAGCAAGCAATGGCACAACAATTGAGCAAACCAATCAGATAAATGATTCAAACATTCGGAAACTACTCCGAAATCAGAAGGCACTCATACGTGTAATTGAAAGAACGATAGAAGGAATCATGGTCAACAGGCAAGTTGAACAACCATCTACATACTATTCTATAAAGGCAGCCAGTCTTGAAGGATATATGGTCGATTTAACGGCAAATAACACAACGTTATGGGAAGCTACCGACGAAAGCATAATTGAGGACTACACACTGGAAATGTTTTATGAACTCGAGGAAAAGGCAGGAGCTGCCATGATCGAACTACAGCAACATTTGCATAATAATCAGACAATTCGCAACTCAAGACAGACAGATTGCGAATTGCCTCTACCAAGAATATCACTACCAAAATTTGATGGAAACTATATGCGGTGGGTGGAATTCAAGGACTTGTATATGGAATTGGTCCACAACACGGACATCAGTGACAGCAAAAAAAATGCATTATCTGACTACATCATTGGATAACGAGCCAAAGGGGCTAATTAGACATCTTCCAGTAGTAGGAGAAAATTACAATATAGCCTGGACTTTACTTACAAGTCGTTATGAAAATAAACGACTTCTGGTTACAACACTCCTAAATAAATTAATGGGACAATCCTCCATTAAAAGGGAGTCGGCACCAGTATTAAAATCTCTACACGATGTACATTGTGACCGAAAAGTTTCCGGAAATTTTAAATAAAACGCAAAATTCTTAATCTTCATCAATATTTATTT
>NC_051848.1:82891573-83025127 GCF_002237135.1 Teleopsis dalmanni
AAACTTCTCAATTTATAAATACAGCAAATTTCATCATCAACGACTCAACGATGGGATGGTTCTCCAGTGATGAATACAACACGAAGAACAACGTCCAACAGAAAACAGAGGTGACCAACAACAATCTACAGAACAATGCAGCTACAAGCACCGGAAATATAGAGGTAGTAATTATAACTTTATTTATAGTATTTATTATTTTATACGTAGCATATAAAATAAACAAGTACATAAAAAAATATGTACATAAACGTGTACACACGGCGTTAAATTCTAATAACGTTTAAACACTAGCATGTTATTATACTTAAACAAATTATAATATTATTATATATATATATTTCTTTTTATTCTTATTGTTACATTTAAATAATTATGACATAACTATAATATTATATATTTAAAAAAAAAAAAAATATAATGAATTATATCTATGAATTATATCTCATACAAAATATACAAAAAAAAAAATTGTATAAAAAATTGTTTTTTCTCTATTGAATTTGTTGAATTTGAATTGTGTTGAATTTCATTTTCTTGTCATATCTCGTTACTAATTTTGATCTCGTTTTGAATTTTGATAATTTTATGGAAAACTTTGCTACATACATAGGGGAAGTTCAGGATATTCTAAAAAACGCAAAAAAGGCTAGTATCAGAGGATATACTAAGCCCACGATAGCCATTAAACTAAATAGGTTAGATGACCTTAAAAGGCTTATAGAAGCAACATATATAACCAAAAATTTTGAGGAATTTTTAGCTCTAAAAGAAGTTTTTTTAGAAAAATATACTCAAACAAGAAAATATCTCTTGAATATGACATCAACTGAACAGACACCTGACGCTATAACCATAAATAACCACACAACAAGTGGTAATCAAAATAACAACGGCACACAAATAGCAAATATGGCGTCGTATGACTCTGTAATAGAAAGTGTAGAAAAACTCCTACCCGTTTTTACAGGAAAGCAAGAAGAATTAAGTTCTTTCTTGCGACGATTAAATTTGTATAGCAAGAAGATTAGAGACGAAGACAAACAGGAGTTCTTAGAGCACATTGTAGATTGCAAACTCAATCACAATGTGAAGATAAGAGTTTCGCCAGTAGGTTTTCCAACTTCAATGGAAACATTAGTAGAGAAACTCAAGTCAATTTACATACCGAAAGACACAGTTCCAATTCTCTTACAAAAAATAAGTGAAATTAGGCAAGGCCACAACCAGTCGATCACGGAATATAGTGATAAAATGGCCAAACTATTGTCAGACCTAAATACAGCGTCTCTATTAAAGAGAAATTATAGCCCAACCTCGCCACAAGCTGAAGGGATGCTAGCAACTAACGAAGAGAATGCATTACTGGCATACAAAAAGGGCCTTAATGCAACATATTCGCAAGCTGTACAGATGTCACAGCCCAAAACTTTCTAGGAAGCGAGAGAAATCGCTGAAAGTTTACTTTTCACTGAACAGAACCAAAGAATGCTATACTACCGTGGTAACACGCCAAATGGCAATAGGCCAAATGGCAATAGACCAAATGGCAATAGACTTATTGGCAACTGGTCCAATAATTATAACAATTATAATAATAATAATAACAATCGAAATAACCGGTACCATAACGGAAACAACCGATATAACAATAGAAATACATATAATAATAGTGGTCAAAGAAACCACAACAATCAAAATAACAACAACTCAAATAGGAATCAAAATAATTCTCTTAACAGTAACAACAGGAATGTCCAAATAAATCGAGGTAACAACAATAACAACTGGAGACAAATCAACAATAGAAACAATAACAGAAACGGAAACGGAAGGAACATTCGCTTAATGGCAGCACAGGAAAACTGCAACACACCAGAGGGAAACCAGTAGAATTCACCTCTGGTAAAATAAAAAAATATATCTACTCATTCAACCCACATGCATCGAACTATGTAAAAGTTCATTGCCATGACACTAACAACTATATAAAATTATTAATCGACACAGGAGCAGATGTGTCACTAATAAAAAACAAGTTTAATCTAAATTATAATTCGAATAAAACATGTATATTATCTGGTATCACAAACAATTATATAAATTCCATAGGCATCACGACTCTTCATATGATGTTTGAAAATATAAATTTAAAGCATGAATTTTCGGTGGTGGAAGAGGATTTTCCAATTGAAGTAGATGGCATCATCGGTAGAGATTTCCTAACCATTTTTAAATGTAATATTGATTATTACACTTTTTCGTTAACAGTTACCCACAATGAACAACAGATAACTATTCCCATATCATATAAACCAATTGTTCTACAAGCAAGAACAGAACATATATTACCTATAGACATGTATTTCGATGATGATACATTGTTGATTTCTCAAGAAATTGACAAAGGTGTTTTCATTGCAAATACAATACTACCAGCAAGAGGAAACTGCCACATTCGAGTTTTGAACACGAATGAACACAGTGTTACTCTAAATACACTAAATTTTAAAACCCGTCCTTTGAACGAGTATTATAAAGTTAATAAAGACCCTTGTAACAAATATAATGAACCACGTTCACAAAAACTTTTAAATAAATTACAAATAGGAACGCAACATAACAAATGTGACGATAAGGAACTTATCTCACTGGTAACTAAATTTCAACATATATTCTTGATGGAAGGAGAACAAATATCCTGCAACAATTTCTACACGGAACATATTTCAACTTCAGATAATGTGCCAACATACATCAAAAATTATAGACTACCACATAGTCATAATGATGTTGTTAAATCGCAAGTCCAAAAATTACTTGACGATGACATAATACAACCCTCTAAAAGCCCATACAATTCACCAATCCTACTCGTACCCAAGAAATCATTAGATGATGAGAAGAAATGGAGACTCGTAATCGATTACAGAAAACTCAACAACAAAATAATAAATGACAAATTTCCTCTAACACGCCTTGAAGACATACTAGACTTGCTTGGTAAAGCAAGATATTTTTCAACTTTGGATATGACTAGTTCATTTCACCAAATTCCCATTGATAACTCATCACGACAAAAAACTGCATTTTCGACCATCAATGGTCATTATGAATTTAAAAGACTACCTTTCGGTCTAAAAATAAGTTCAAACAGTTTTCAACGAATGCTAACCTTAGCGTTAACAGGCCTTGAAAACGAAGCATTTCTATATGTCGATGATATCATTGTTTTTGGCAACAGCCTAAAACACCACAATATCAATCTAGAAAAAGTCTTCAAGAGATTAAGTGATTGCAATTTAAAATTAAATCCTGAAAAATGCAACTTCCTAAAACACGAAGTTACATATCTAGGACACCTAATCACTGAACATGGCGTCAAAACAGACCCAGCCAAATATAAAGTCATTCAAAATTATCCTAAACCTACGAACGTAGATGAAGTTAGGAGATACATTGCTTTCTGTAATTACTACAGACGTTTTATCAAAGATTTTGCATCTATATCAAAACCTTTAAATTCTTTATTAAAAAAGAATCAAAAATTCGTATGGAATACTGAATGTGAAATAGCATTCGAACGTCTTAAATCAACCCTAATGAGCCCTCCTGTATTGAAGTATCCAGACTTCGATAAACCGTTCATAATAACAACGGATGCCTCTGACTATGCACTTGGTGCGGTACTTTCTCAAGGTAATGTTGGTTCAGATTTGCCAATTTGCTACGCAAGCAAAGCCTTACAAAAACACGACTTAAACAAGCCAGTTATTGAAAAGGAACTACTTGCGATACATTGGGCAATAAACTACTTCAGACCATACATATATGGCAAACATTTTTATGTTGTAACTGACCACAGACCCTTGATTTCATTATTCGTGCACAAGAATCCTTCGTCAAAAATGACGAGGATTCGAATCGATTTATCAGATTATGATTTTGAAATAATCTACAAAAAAGGAAAAATTAATACTAACGCTGATGCCCTGTCTAGAATAAAAATAGACAGTAATATTTTAAAAAATTTGATACCTACTAATGAAGACAAGATGTCCAGTCGGAAATTGAAAAATCCAGACGAAGATGAAGAAACAATAAGTAATGTTAAAGAAATATCGCAAATATGTATAACGACTAGAAGTAAAACGCGCGCTGCAGCTACCACAGGTACCGCTGCCAATAAAACTACCAATAAGAATACACAAAAAGAGACAAAACCAACTGAGCCTGATCAACTCTATTGTTGGGATTGTACTTCTATTAGTGATATTCGAGGTATGAGAACACTGCAGTTTAAAATTGTAAATAAGAATAAGGATGCATTCATACGTTATGATGACAAAAAAGTCACAGTGGAATTATGCGAAATACCTCCGAAGCCGATTTCGATTATGGTGAAGCTAATTTCGAAACTAGAAGAATTGAATATAACAATGCTAGCGCTAAGCGATGATGACATAATAATTAAATCCATGGATAAAACTAAATTTAAAGAAATGATTAATAAGTTGCAACGAGAGAAGAAAAATAAAAGTCGATATAAACTAAATATATTGTTATACAAGAAACCAGAAAACATTACGGACATCATGAAGAAATACAGATTAATAGAGGAATATCACGACAATCCTCATAGCGGACATCTAGGAGTTCGCAAAACTTTTACAAAATTAAAACAAAAATATACATGGAAAAAAATGAAACAGATGGTTCATAAATATATTAGCACCTGTGAAAAATGCCAACGCAATAAACAAATCCGACACAACCGTGAGGAATTCCAAATAACATCGACACCGCATACTGCCTTTGAAACAGTACAAATCGATACTGTTGGACCTTTAAGACCATCCAATGGATACAGGTACATATTAACTATGCAATGTGAATTAAGTAGATTCATAATTGCATATCCAATAGTAAATAAAGAGGCCAAAACAATAGCTAAAACCTTAGTAGAACAACTCGTACTAAAATTCGGCTCCTTTAAAATCTTAAAATCAGATAGAGGAACAGAATTTTTAAACGAATTGCTGACTAAAGTTACAGAAATTATGAATATTAAACAAATTTTCTCTACTCCGTACCACCATGAAACGGTAGGTACAATAGAAAGGAACCATAGAGTTCTAAACGAATATCTACTCAACTTTGCTAACGACGATGACTGGGACGAATGGTTACCATATTATACTTTTGCCTATAATACTGCCCCACACGTTGACACAGGCTACTCCCCACATGAATTAGTATTCGGTAAGTTACCATCATTACCAAATGAACAAATACATAGCAATCAGGGAATATTTAACTTAGAAAATTATGCCAACGAATTAAAGGCAAGGCTAAGATTATCCCTTGATAGAGCAAGAGAGTTTAGCATAAGTGCAAAAGCTAGGAGAAAAGAAATTTCAAAGAAAAATAGTTCGCCAATAAATTTAAATGTAGGTGACGAAATATTAATAAAAACTCACAGAACACGAAAAGGCACAAGCCCATATACAGGTCCCTATAAAGTAATCAAAATAGAGGATAGTAATGTTAGTATCGACATTGGAAATGAAACGAAAACTCTACATAAAAATAACACTAAGTTATTCAGGAGAAAATGAAGTAAAAATATATATATTTTTTTTTATTAAAATAAAATTCACAATTTAAGTATAACATTACAATATTGTCTTATTATTAAATACATATACAATTTAAATTAACTTTAAAATTATTAGATATTTTAACAAATTTTATAATGTTAATGAAATAATTATAATGAATTACATAATTATGCTATATATATATACTTACTATGTTATAATATATCAAAATATATCTACATAAATAAAGCCTATGATTTATTTATTAAGTCCTAAAATTTAAGAACTAAACATATGCTACTTAACATACATATGTTATGCCAAATTTGTAATATAAGGTCATGGTCAATTCAAAAAGATAAATAAATAAAAAAATAATATTTTTAAAAATTTTTCTGTTTAACTTTGTTCAAAAATAAAAATTTTTCTTAAAGGGTGAGGGTGTAGTGGCATATTAACCATGACCACACACAATACGTTGTGTGCGGTATTTAATGTGTCATGCCAACCCAAAACTCTCAAATATCAAGCATGACCGAAAAACCTAATTGTCAAATATAAAATAATTTATGAGTCAGAAATTTGACTCGTCTATTTTGTCATTTCCTTATGACAAAATATTTGTATGCATATTTAATTATTTCAATATGCAATTTGACAATTTGGATAGTGGCATGCTAAACACATGAATTTGTGTTAAGTTTTTCACAGATCATATTGCAAGCGATTATGCATGCAATATGATTTGTCCTCAATACAGTTGGTTACCAGATGTGTGCCACTGTGAAATAGATATGAATAAATGACCAATAAGTAAATAAATAATATTTGTAAATTATTATGTACGTCTAATTTGGGTTAACCAATTAGACGTAAGTAAATGCAAGTAAATGTAAGTATCAACCAATAGAATCGATACATAAGATTCTATTGGAAATTAGTTGTAAGAATTGATGTTAGAGTTAAGAAATAAAATTTAATAAAAATAGTCTCTTAAGAACACTCAAAACGACAAGTCTTTGATTTATAAAGTATTACTATAAGATGTAACAATAAACTAATTACACTATGTACCCTTTCTGCCAAGTGTCGGCATAGCGTCGGGACTTTAGTCGCCTCTTACGACAGGCATGCCTACCTCGGGAATATGCTAACCCCTCACCCGTAGAGTAATGCCTTGGGACATCATTGGCAGCCGACCTCAAGCTAACCTTAAGTTGCTTGCAATAACAAGAGATGTAGTTATGCGAAAGGTAGCCACTTAAACTTTAACTCAATAATGACATTCTAAAATTCAAAGAACGAAAAATGACAAAAGTCGTTTCATGGTCGACTTCGGCTACTCCTACACTTCCGTAGGGCCACTTGTTGGGCGGTGCGCTTTCCTAACATCCAACAATATATATATATATATAAGGGCCAATTTTACAATGCATACTTTTATGTCGATTTAACATTTATGTGACAAATCATGAAATCTGTCACATGAGCACATCCAGTACCAATTTAAAAATGCAGAAATTCCATATCCGATTTTTCGCCTTATAGGGCACCTATTGGATATAATGATCAAAGTCCGCTTTCAAAAAGTATAAGTGCCAAGTTTTATTCTATATACTTAAAAACTGAGAAAGTTGTTTAGCTTAGCGAGCTTATTAAATATATATGTACTTTATGGGCTCTACGACCTCAGCTTTTAATGTGTTACAAAAATCCTAACAAACCTATTATATATCTTTTACAAATTCTTGTACGAAAAACTCAAAAAAGGTTACTTTTATACAACTATTCAAATCATTCGTACGGCGAAAAAGTGGAATTATTATATCAAATGTTGAATCGACTTCTCTCCATATTGGGGAATAAAATTGGACCAATAATTATCGTTAAATGATTCGTTACTCGAAATCCTAGATTTCGCAAATGTGTTTTAATATCATAATTGGATAATCCATATCTAACACAAAAATCAATAAATATTTAAGTTCCCACTGAGTTTCTTATAATAAGTCTTTTCAAAAGTGAAATACTTTCCTTCTTAACTTGTAATTATTCTCCAATTCCTATTCACATTGTCGATAAATTTTTCTATTGTTAACATTTTGTCTTATTCAACATGAACAATTTAAATGAAAACCAAAATAGCGAGTTAATCTCGTTTCAGTTCGCTAATGAAAAATCATAATGCGAAAATAATTATTAGTGTTTCTCTTTCCCATACTATTTCCGTTTCAGTTTTGCAGCTTTCGGTTGGGGTTTGTATGCCAGGATGTGAACAAATCCACATACATGCAGTCGTCCTGTTACCACATTAGCCGCGATACAAGCGCATGGTCACATGTGTGGCAGTTTGCAACTATCATTGCATACTTGCAGGCTTCGACATCGAGGCATTTGTGTGGCTTGCAACTGTTAAGCATGCAAAGCGTTTTAACTCTGCGTGGTTTGCATAAATGTTTTTTGATATCAGCGAATAATAGATAATAATATTTTCAAAGTTTATTGCATTAAGTGCACATGAAACTAGAAAACATATTCCGGAGGACACAGTTTGAAAAGCATTTACCTTGACAAGGAAAAAGAAATGTACGTTTAATTAGTTACCTCTCCAAATATGTTTAACCTCATGTTTTTGATATGTGTAAGTATTATAATACTTGTATAACGACTTGTATAAGCGACGCAACTACATCCAATAGATGAGCTATATAAATAACTATTTCAAGATTTAAAGAGCTTCCAGCACTATTATCAGCGATAGTAACCCACAAACGACTTTGCTTGCACTTAGTCAGTTTTCCCATTGCACTGATATAAATATTTCAATACTACGACTTTTCTTCAAGCATCAATCAAACTTGACTACACCATTTATTTTAATATTTAAAGGATTCAAATCTTAAAAAATTTAAAAGAAAAAATTATAACAGACAAATTGTCTTTATGCGATGTACACGATAAGTTTCTATTTACTTGTTATCCTTCTTGTGTATTTAAGAATCCTAATGGTCTCCTGTTTGGTTTTGTTTTCTATTATCATGTCATTGAATAATTTTAATAAAGCTTCTTCGTAATTTCAGGTACGTTATTTTGTAATTTAAATTCTTATAATTTTCTACCATGTTCATCTTTCGAGCATTGGTATATCCTTAGCAGTATCCGGATAGTAATCATCATTTTCCAGTTATTTTGAAAGGGATGGAGCACAAGGCAGGGGAGCATGAGACTGGTGGAGTGACCTGCAGCTCTCTGGTGGAAAGAATGTGTTGCAAGTAAAATTCGCACACTGTCAGTTATACTCCAAATAGTACCGGGTAGTACCTACTAGATTTTAGTCGCCTCTTAGGATAGACAGGCGGTCAGATACCTCAAACATGTTCTAATCCCATTCTCGTAGGGCTGCTACAGAGTGTTCTAACTTAATATTAATGACATTCTATAAAATTTTAAAACAACATCATCTTTTGTCTCCTTTTCAGGGTAATCTTTTATTTATGTAAAACAATATTTCTTTTTTGAAACAGACTAACATCCAACGTTTATAGCTCACCTCAAATTGCTTAGCTTTATCTACACGCATTTGCTCAAAAATCAAATAGAATATTGGAAAAAATAAGAGTACCGTGTACCATTTTTGAATTCCCGCGCTTATCCAATCGGTAAATTTTTTTTTATTTTCACGCTGGCAACACTAATTTACACATTCTGTCAAAGTGTACTGTTGTATCATAGAGCCAAAAATTGTTTACCTAATTCCTGCTCTGGATTCTGAATACAATGAAGTAGTTTGTAAGGTGACATTGCAATATGAAACATAATTACGGGTAGTATAATAAAGCTCCAAATTTAGTTTCTAACTTGGAGCTTTCCATGAAAAAGTCGCACATATAGCGCCATATTTCAACATCTACAGTTAGTTAAATTCAGTTCTCCAGATGCAGTATAAGTTGTTACTAGTTAAATACGGTATTGAGCAAATTGAAAAGGTGATGAGATGAATTTACAAAGCAAGGATTAAGCGATAACTTTTGCGACCCAGAGCTTAAACCACCACTTGATTGCAGCCTATGTCGTTAAGTGGATAACTTTACTTTATCATAAGAGGTAGGTAGAAGAAGATGAACACTTGTAGAGAGATTGAACTTGTGATATCAAAACCGTTGACTAAGAAAGCGACAAAAGTAATTAGCTATCCGGTGAGTACCCTAGGTTAGCTGACCTAATGGAAACTTCAAGTATGCCCTCAAACAGATAACTCTTGTTGAGGAAGCTACTTGCAGACTATGTCTAGAAGAAAAGGAGACTTATATTGTGTCAATGTCCAGCACAGGCAAGCAGAAGAACGACTGTTTTGGGACACCAGTACCACTGTTGTTTAGCGTGGGTACCTGTCTTGACGGCTTAAGACCACGATGCTCTACAAACACATGTATCAACATAAAGTGGCGGGATCTTACCTCTTACCAGCAGGATGATGTCTTGGGACATCTATGGGTTGGTGATGGCTTGACAGCCAACCTCAAGCTAACCTCGAGCTGCTTCCAATAAGATGTAAGCATGTAGTTATGCGAATGGCAGCTACTTTCGCTTTAATTCAATAACGATATCCGAGAATCGAAGGACGAAGAAGGACCCAAATCGTTTCGTAGTCTACATCGGCTAATCAATTACTTCAGTAGGGCCACTTGTTGAATCATTGAGCTGTTTCAACGTCCCACAATATATGTACTAGTTAAGTGCACAATCATATGTTAATAGAAAAAAATGCATATTGTTAGTTTGTAGTGTTCTAAATAATAATTAAATACATAAATCACAATAATTAGAAAGGGAAAAGCAGAAACTAATTTTATATGCTTTCTTTACGATTTGCGAAACAAATCCTTTTTCAACATAAATTCTTTTTAAATTTCAACGATAAAAATTGATTTTAATCCATCAGAATATTATAGCCCCAAATCGCTTAACTATCTGCTATATTATCTGGCTCTGTCCCTGGCTTTGGCTCGACTTAATTATGCAATTCATTATTGAAATTAATTACACAAGTGCTTTAGCGTAATTTAATCGCTTTTGCAATTATATTGAACCGATACACAAATTAATTGTGTATTTTTTGTGCGATTTTTTTCGTTCTTTATTTGAATTTTATATTTGTCTATATGTATATACATATATGCATATATATTTGTTTTTTTTTTTTTTTTGTATCTCATTTAAACAACCCCTTTTAATTGCAGATTTTTCTCACCTTATCCTCAGGTTGTTTGCCATGCAAATTCAATCACTGTAATTTACACTTAATCACTGTGTTTAATCTGTTTTGCAAATTGATTTTGTTTCTTCGTTTTTTTGCTTTGCCTTTGGTGTCTTTTGTTATTGTTTTCTTTTGAATTTTTTTTTGTTTTTTTTTTCTGTTTTTTATTTCGTTTTATTTTGTGTTTATTTTAATTAAACTCCACCGATAAATGTTCTTATTTTTTGTTTCTTATTGTTTTTGCTTTAGTCTTTTTTTAACTTTTCAACAGAAATTATTTTTCTTCTCTTTGCATTTTGTGTGTTAAAAAATCCTTTAGTTATTTGAATACCCTTATTTCCTTGTTTTGTGTTAGCTGTGATTTACTCTTCCTTCGCCTAGTTATTCTTCTACTTATTATTATTCCTTTTTGCATTTTATCAGTGATTTAAGCATAGTTTCTTTTTTGTTATTACTTTCCTTCGTTTTTTAATTGCTCTCATGAGATGCATTGTAACTCGAAGGAATGCCAACTAATTTCGCCCTTTTATATAGTTTCGCCCTCTTAAATTCAACATTTTCCAAAGCGTTTGCGAAAAAGTCTCTTTGAAGTTAATTAGTCAAATAAACACAGAAGTTTCATTTTAAATTCATTTACTCATTCTGAATCAACGGAACTGTACGAAATTATCGCAGTTAAGAAGATTTCTAAAAGGAATTCAAATAAGAACACTATTTAAACCTATAGATTCAAGAAGACTTTGTGGTTCGATGAAACAATCTTCAGATTTAGCAACTTCAGCTATTGTTTTGACTTTGCAAATCAATGCAATCATATGTATGCTGCCCTCCCAACAATCGCTTATATTAGGTGATATAGAAAGCAAGCGCCGGGTTTTGTCACTGAATGCTGTCGGTACCTATATATCTGGCAACTTTAGTTCGATTCTGTCAAATAAACATGTGTTTAAAAGGTGACCCCCTAGGCTACATTTTTTGTTAAGATCGTTGTGTAGTTCGTTGCTGGTGTGAAAAGTTATATCGATTTTTAAACGCACGAACAATCTAAAGACAAAAGCTGTTTGATGTCTCATTACAATAAAAAAGTAAGACTAATGCAAACATATGTTGAATATGTGCAGCTTATGGAATTTTTGTATAGACGTTTTTTTTGTTTTTTTTTTTCTTTGACAGTAGATGAAGGCATCGAAAGCCACCGTGTGAGACTTAAACCCATTAAACCACCTCTTAGGAAAGAATAAGGAAGATTTCCACAGCATTGTGAAGACTTCATTCCAGTTATTAGGGGAAAGAGGAGAAAAAATAGACTTAGTACCTAGCGAGCTAGATTTATCTAAGCCAGAAAGTAAGGGTGTGCATTAGGGGAAATGGGTTATAGAGAAGGGGGTGGGGTTAGCGGTAAACTTTGTGACTGGGGTCACGAAAGCCGCCGTTATATAGGGGAATGGAGTGGAGGTTCCGGTCTCACTCATCGAGGAAGTGAGACAGGTATTGGGGAGATTTAAAGCCCAAGGCTAGAACAAGATCTTCAGGGAGGGTGATAGGAATAGAGATGTTCAGCTTGGGAATTAGCTGGATGGCAGTGTTATTGAGTTTAAGCTCAATGTAGGAGACATAAACCTCTGGTGCGATCACACTGCTGGTCTAGAAAGGCAATAGCAGAGATCTTGGTGAAGTTAAGCTTAATTTTTCACCTGGTGTAGCAACTCGACTAGTCGACTACTTACTAAATAAGTTGATGAAATTTTGTGGATGGTGGAGCGAAACCGACACGCCGAGCGTGAAAGCATTAAACACAAAGTGCATAACAATTTTGAGTATATAAACAACAGACAATAGAACATTTCATAATTTTAAAATAAAGTAATCAAAATACACCTTATTCCACTATATTTGAAGTCCCATACAATATATTTTTTAATAAAAATACTCTAAAGGTTAGTTTATAAAAGCCAAAGGATCTGACGACCTTTACACTAATAAATACGGAATAACTTAAATATCTTAAAGAATTTCTTAAAGATACATATCTAAGATGCTATCTTAGAAGATGTAAGAAAAATATAATAAAAATTAAATAATCCGCACTATATTCTTACTACTTTAATAAAATAAGCATAAAGGAATTGAAAAAAATATTATTCTATTTGTTATTTTTAAGCACAAGTTAAAGCTGTAGTTTCTAGTTTATATCTAGTTCTATATATATAGTTTATAAAAAATTACATTATCTTCAAACAAAAACGATGCATAAATTCTGATTCTCAACATCCTGATCATGTAAAACGAAACACTGCATTGAATATGATCAAAATCCCTTTTAATATTAGAGACAATGAGAAAATTTTTTTTGGCAATTTAACCAATGATAACTGAAGCAAGTACTTTTAATGACAGTTATCAGAAATTGCATATACCAATGACTTATATCCCGGTGTCTTCCAAAAATTCCGGTACCTTTCTGTATATTTTCAAAGTATTCTTAAATAAAATCAAAATTAATTTATCTAAGCCTCAGTATATTTGAAATCCTTAGTTGATTTCTTTCAATTATATATTATTTAATCTGTTTTTTTATCTTATACAAATCAAATCAAGATACAGTACTTATAGAAGACAAGATTATTTCTTTAATATTGTTCTATTAGGACCTATAAAGTAGCAAATATTCAAGCCGCTTTTACGTTTCAGTTAATATTCTTTTGCAGTTCGTACAAACTGCATAGCACGCGGATATCTAACTTATTGATAGATAGGTACATTAGGTGTAGCGAACTAGACTTCAATTTGGTAGGGTTCTTGATTGTATCTCTTTTGTAGGTGATTTTTAAATTGACATTCTGTATCGGTTAAAGTACTGGGAAAGTTCAGGTGGTAGCGATAGACAAGGCGCGCTTTCAGAAACCTGCCGATAGCGTAAATATTGCTTTACTAATGGGGATTATAAGAAGAACCAGTTATGTGGTTTGGTGGTTATCTGAATGTTGTACCACTAGCGAACTTATTTTTAAATAAAGTTCAAAAATTAAATAAAGATTTTAAACAAAATTATTTAACGAAAACTTTATTTTTTAAAGATTCAAGTGGCACAATTTGATTGCGCTAACAGCTTATTGGTCATTATCAACTATTAAAAAAATCGTTTAAATTGTATTTTATTTACTAAAGTATGAAGTGTCCATACCTATTCATTCTAAACACTACAAGTTATTCACATTTCTCCATATATATTAAAATATTTCAACACTAAGATTCTAAACGTTCGAATCACATATCAGTAAAATAATTTTTTTTAAATAAATTCAATTTTGTTGGATAATCCTAAATTATTTCATAAAAAATTTATAAATAAAATTTCTTTACATCAAAGACTAAAAATTCTTAAAATAATTTTTCAATTTCGATTATTTAATATACTAAATAGTTTCCTTATGTTATTCACTCAATAGAAGTGAATACACATATACCATACATAAATCGTAATGAAAAAATTCAAATGTGTGAATGTGTTCTCTTTATTGAAATAATTTGTACATTTTAAGATTTTAAGTAACAAACATCTAAATAACAAATTATTTGTAAAATACAGCAAAACAGCAGTACGATATCTACAATATTTTGTAGTGAACTTGCATGAAGTTGAGAACAGTACCAACAAATGCCTAAAGATATACATAGCTGCTTGCATCCATCTTAGTATGAACTCAACTAAATAAGGAGGCTTATTGCACACTCCTGTGGAATAAATCTGTAGTGATGTTACATATCGACAGCAAAAAACAACATGAAAAACATAAAACATATTGATAACATCAGTTACGAAATGAAAAACAATCAAAACAGTCTTTCATCTGAATCGAAACCGATGAGCTCTACTCGCCGCTCTAAAAAATCCATTTCAACATCAGTGGAATAATATTAGTGCTGTCGGAAGTACTCGATCTCGTGGAATGAATGGACACTGCGACAATATCACTGCCCTGTATACATTCTCGTATACATATTGAATTTCACTCTCTTTACGGAAAATACATTAAAAAACTATATAAACTGTGACCAAGGAAGACATGCATAATTCGATGTTTGTCAACAATCGATTGATTATTTCACGAAATGTGAAATCCATTTTGCTGATTCCATGTCATCTAAATCGTATTTAACTAATTATTGGTGGAGCGTTCTTCATTGACGATAACTATAATATCAAATTCTTTCATTTTCGAAGAAAACGATCCCTAACACCATACACACACCACAATTTTATAAAAATTAATGCATAAAACAATTAAAATTCTTATTTACTCAAACAAACTATTATAATTAAGCATTAATTGGACTTAATAAACAATAAAAATTTCATTCGGAGACTTATCTTTTCTAATACCATTAAGAATTATATTTAAATATTTTAATTAATATGCACTGAAAATGTATTTATTCGTGCTATCAAATGAATGATCATTGAGGATCATTGAGTAATTATTTATGCTCCCATCTGTCCGTGTAGATGGAATGCTCCACGGAATTAATTTTTATAGCGGTAACTTGATAGCAATTCTAAAACACTTATTCATATAATTATACAACTAATTCATACAATAATAATTCTATTATATTCTAGTAATCATATTATTTCTAAAAAAAATATTGAACGCTTAGATCATTTCAAACATTGAAGTAAAAAATTTTTTCTGAAATAAATATCGTTCTTATATGCTTTAATACGCGTCTAAGGTAGAGGAATATGCGGCTTCATTAGAGAGTTATCTCCATTTTTTACTATATTCCATCCATGAATTTCTTATATAGTCATATTTGCGATTTTATATGATTTTTAGTCATATTACACTAATCGTTCCTGTTCATTATAACTCCATATGATATCTTTTTCAAACCACTTAAGCTGGTAGCTAATTTTGTTGCCGTTGCCAGATCATAAAAGAAATAATAATAATCCCAGCCATTTAAATTTGTCTGTAGTGCTGGAGAAACACATAGAAAATGGTTATATTTTAATTCTATTTACATTTTTGATTATATATGATTTTTTGATTTGATACGAGTATGCATATCTCTTTCATATGAAAAACATTTTTTAATTATTTTTTTCATTAGTCTTCATATCTCACTGCCTATCTTATATATTAATTGCATGCTTTTAAATATTCAGATAGTGATTATTGAAACTAGTGAATGAGAGAAATTTCCATAATCGAAGTACCATTTTGCAAAGAAAAGGTTCGACTTATGAAGACTTCGAGTTGCACAAATTTTGTATTTTTTTTTATTTTTAAAAAAACAAGAATTAGATCTTAAGATATTTATTTATTTACAAGCAGATATATCACAGAAGTTATAGTTAAGTAAAATATTCAGAAATTAGCGTTTAGGTTTTCTTTTTTTTAGGAAAAAGAGATTTTACTTCATTCAAACTCTTGAAGTTTGAATCATCAGTTGTAATATCAATTGTTTGCAAATAAAAATTCAGAACTTTGAATAAGCCTTCCACTTCATTCTTGGAAGGCAGACGAGGGTTCGTCCACCAAACCTTCATCATCACTTTCCGTTGCGCTTAGAATCAGATCAACTATAATGAGAAAGCTTTAAAGCTTTGCTTTTTTGAAGTAATGCGTTATCATTTGATTACCTTTTGCCAGCGACTGACATTTGCACAAAGAAGCAACATAAGAAAGAAAACATTGAAACATTTGATTTGGAAGAAGGGACTTCCCGTAACACTAAAATGGATTCATACTTAAATCAAAAATTAGAGACTTATAGAATGCACTTCTCATATTCCTATTGACACCGAAAATTCTTTCAAATTAATTGGCTTTTTTGACCAACCACACAACTATTTCGAGAACTCGTCGTATCCATCAACTCGTAATCTTCCTAGTCCACATATAATTGCTTTGCAGTCAAATTTTCAGTTCGAAAACCTTGAATCTAAGGCTAAGCCACTAAGGCACTCTTTTGAATTTAAATCAAAATTTAATAAGAGCAAAAATTGTTTGAACTTTTTTTAAAATTAAAATATGAATTGATTAATAACTAAATTCGGTGAAAAAAATACTGTATGAGAGTCACATGATCCATTAGAACAGACAATTAAGTTGATTAATCAAAAAATATTAGAAATGTGTGAGTTGTGTGAGATGTGAGGAAAAAGAATTTGATAAGAGTATTTTATAAGAGTATTTATAAGATTGAATAGAGAATCTATAAATAATCTAGAATGAATTATTATGTTTAATTCTTTAAATCCAAATAGTTGTTTTGTTTTTTATAAGAGGCAAATGCGAGGCAAAAGTCTGGTATCCGAAGTTAACATAAGGCAGTGTACAAGATTTCGAGCGAGCACTGTATTTAGTTCCTTGACCATTAATAGTTTTCAGGATATACATACATGGATTTCCAAAACCTAATGTAGCCATGCAGATCAAATGCAAAAAGTCTTTGTGTAAATCAAATAAAGTTTCCTCGCCGTCTTCACGTATTCACATAACATAACGTATGAGAAAAAACCTTTATATAATTTTTCGGGGTATTGTCCTGAACCAAAATTACTCCGTTTAGACTGCTTAGGAAGTGTATGACTCTTTGAAACAGAAATATCCAAAGTTATGGCTTGATATTATTCTTTTGCCAGTTTGTTTTTTCTATTAATTTTTCAATCACTAAATACATCTCTAGTAACAATAGAAAATATCTAAAAAATTAATAAAAATATTATTATGAAGGAGATCTAGAATTATAATTTTTACAATTAACAAAATAGCTTAATAGGTAATATATGTGGATATGTGTCTTGCTTATAAATGCCATATTGCTTGTAGAACTTCTCAACTATATTTTCAGTTCCATTTTTTTAATTCTGATACGTACTTTGTGCTAAAAAAAGTGCTTTTAAAATATTTATATGTTATTGGCTTTAGCACTTTTTTCCATATAAGATCACAATAAATTTATATCAATTTCATTCAAATGAATATGTCCACCAATTTTAATATACATTATTGCCAATATCTATAGTAAGAAGGCTTCGGTATATAGAATCCTAAAAGGTATAAGTTAAATTTGAACCTTTTTTTCGTATTGTCTTATTTATTTGCATAACTTGACGAATACAGTCTGTAACTTACATTTTTACAATGGTATAATTATATAGATATAGTTTTATGAATCTGAACTCTTTAAGTATGTATGTGACAGTGATATTGCACACATTTGTATCGAACAGTTACAGCTTTTGAGATTGATTAGTGAATTGGTTGTTCTTAGTATACAAAGTATGAATATATTTAAAAACTTGAATACTCTAATTGCTAATATTGGAACTCATCGTATTATATACAAATCCTACATAAATCATAAAAAATCATTTAAAATTGCTTGCAAAAGCTATCTTTCTCTAATCGTCGTCTCCCAGTGGGGCACAGAGCTTCCATCATCTATTGTAATATCCTAAGATATTTGTTCACAAAAGTTTTCAGTTTTGTGCCAATCTCTCTTTTTCATTTTAATGTCTCACAAACATAGAATAGCACAGACTTTACGTAAATGCAAAGTTGTATACGAGTGGAAATTTGTTTAGAACACCACATAATATCCAACATGCCAAATGCAAAAGCTATACTGAATAAAAACAACATGCCTCACCTTTGAAGATTTAACGTATATTCGCTGTACGAACAACTTCAGATTTTCTAACTTATCATAAGACGAATAGATTAGGTATAGTGAACAAAGCTTTGGTTTGTCACGAATTTTGACTATATGAATTGACACCCTTTATTGGAGAAAATATTGTACGATATGTCTGAACAATATTACAGTCATTTGATCAGCCTTTATCTTGCAATATGTTTTTGGATTACCCTTCAATTTTGCATATGTCACTCCAATAAAATATACTTACGAGTAGTACCAGAGTTCGTATATACTTACAAATTAGCGGTTCATTTCTGTACATTCTGCTCAAGCTCATGAGAAACTCTTCAATATGAGCAAATTGAAGGCTAACGCCTATGAGCACCTCTTTAATATGAGCAAATTGAAGGTTGACGTAGTCACGTGATAAATTGCTCATGCTCATGGGTATGGTCTTTTTATGGGTGAGCAAATACTAACTCTATTTAGTACTATGTTTATATTTACAAAAATTGGACTTCATTATAGTATATTATATATATATTTCTTACACAATGTTTTTCATATTAATTGTAATGCTCTTAATACACAGAAAAGGTTGATATATTGTAGTTACTGTATAGAAGACAGACTATATATTTAATAATTTCTCTTGCAATTATATTACTTGCAAACGTACCAAATTGAACACAAGGGGCAATAAATATTGCTTATAGTATTGGACTCTCCTGTAGGAATATTGAGTCCAGTCCGGGTAACAGAAAACGTAAGTGAAGAATGTAAGTAAATTTTCTAGTGTGAAATAATGTAAAATATCAATAAAAGATTTGTTTATTTGACTACACACAAACCATTACACATTACATATTACACAATACACAAATGCATCTTACACATTCCAGAAACTCTACTGTAGATGCATGATACCAGGAGATAAGTCCGGATAAAATTTTGTTATTGTCGTTTTTTTTGTTTTGTAATATAAACTTTTTTTGATTTTTTTCGAAACTCATTTCATTCCATATAATAAAACTAAAACATTGCATGTAATTGAATTTTATAACCAGAAAAGTGTTATTTAAGAAGATTTACTAACAACAAAAACAAACAAATATCTAGGCATGACATCACATCTATAGATGCAACTAAAAATTATACATTTACATATACGGTAATCATCACTGGACTGCTTAAAATATTCACAAAAACTTTTTATAAAATAAAATAGCAAAAAAAAAGAAAAATAAAAAAAGTGGCAATTTAAGAAAATATTCACACTACGGATTAAATATTTACAACAAAAACAATCTCTCGGGATTTGAGTGCAGATTTTGGCACAAGTTTGCAGTGTTATGCTCTCAAGCATCCCAAAATAAAACTACTTGCTCGAGTACGCCCAATTGCAACTCCTACTGCCACACCCATAACAATTGCAACCCATTTATCACTTCATTTACAAGGAGCAGCTGTCAAAATCAAACAAATGAGGTTTTACGCACAATTTTTGTTTAAGGCTTCCAATCCCTCTTCTACTTCGTCCTTTTTTCTTGTAGTTTGTTATTTTTGAGTTTGAGTTTTCTATTATTTTGTGTTGTTTTTGGGATCCTGTATTTTCATTTGTTCTTATTTCATTTTAATTTTGGTTTTTTTTTGAAATTCTTCTTGTATTTTGTTGAGTGGTATTACGGCCGAAGAGGCTTTTAATTAAAAGCTTATTTCTTGCCGAAATTCTGCAGAAAATGCAGTTTTAATTAAAATACACACTTTTCAAAAAGGCTTTGCTAAAGCCAACAAGTACATAAGGACATATGCTAATGCATGTGTCTGTGAGCAAAGGATTTGCTCGGTTTCCTTCAACCAACAAATAACCGCAAATAATTGATTTTTAAGTGAAATTGAACATAGTAGCAAAACCGAATTGTTTGCTTATTAATTTTTATTCCACGTCATCAAATCTTAACAGATTAAGTGCTTTAAGAGAACTAAAACATAAGTTCTTAATGACGATGCTCATTATTTGCATTATACATATTTTATGGTATTCATGTTGTACGATTAGACTAATAGCAATGGACGAGTCTCAAACGAGTCTCACACGAGTTTCAAACGAGTTTCAAACGAGTTTCAAACGAGTTTCAAACGAGTTTCAAACGGGTCTGAAGAACTTCAAGAAATGTTTAGCCTCACAGAAAGCGCCAAGACTAGAGACTTTTTCTACCGACCAATAATAGTTTGTAAATGATGTAATAAATATATATAATATAATATCATGTAACAAAATTTAATATAATAATATAATAAAATATATAGGGATTTTGAATAGCAAAGAAAGAAATAAAGGACAAACACAAAAATTTATTTTAATTTTATTGAAGTTTGGCTGACCATACAACGCTGTTTCGAGTATTGCCAAGTACTCTTCATCAGTGGTCTTTGGAATAATCGAATTTTTATTTAATTAGTTTATAGTCCGTATATAATTTGTTTGGACTGAAAAAATTAAAAAATAGCTTTGTTTGTTTTAGCTTTGAAAAAATAAAGAATAGACGAACCCAAAAGTTAACTTTCAATTCTTTGAACTTGTGTTTCCAAAATAAAGCTGTAGTTTATAAGCTCGTTCTAATTTAAAGCACGGCAATAAGTGACAATGAAACCTGGAACATGAGCATTGAAAGTTTCTGCAGCCTTGGCTTCTTGTGGATAAACACGATTAGTCATCGCTTCTAATTTGACAGGCACGAGTTCTAAGCCTGGCACTTGCAGTCAAAACAAATTATATACGGACTATAAACTAATTAAATAAAAATTCGATTATTCCAAAGACCACTGATGAAGAGTACTTTATTCAATAATAAAATAATATAATAATAGTTTGTCTTTGATGTGCGTGAAATAACTAAAGAAATTGGATGCCAAATCAAGAGTGTATGTCGGAGACTAATTCACACGAAGTTATGATTACTCTAAAAGATGCTTATATGACACGATTTAAGACTACCAAAAGTTAAAGCCGATAGATCCACTTTCAAAAACAATCCTTAAATTGTATTTTTTTAGATTTTCAAGTTTGTGATTAATTATATATTCGTAATATTGCCGAGGAGTCGTCTCTTTCAAACTCTTTTATTTTTGGGAATTATATCAATAATCACCCAGCGTTAGCTCTTGGTACTAGACAAATTTCCTTAATTCATAAGAGTGCAACAAATTAATTCATTCCTTCCCACTATTGAAGAAAACATTAAACAAAATGCACCCGCACCTCTTTTAGAGACTTCATTTAAATTCAAGGCACCCATTGTGTCTTTAAGATATCTGCAGTAGTAGTTTTAAACTCAGTAGTGGCTTTGAAATTCAACTCATCAGCAATCTCTTCCTGAGTCAATTTTGGATGGTCATCTATTTTGGATTTCAGTAGACAGATGCGTACATCATCAATTGAAATATGTATGAGATTTGTCTCACACAGGAAAATTTATGGTTTGGCATCTTCCAAATAACTTTGAGACCATCAATAGCGGAGGTAATTTTTGTTTCTACGTTACTTGGCACTCATTAAATAAATTTAACAAGCTTAAAATGACACCGACTCTTTGTTATTAACCTGTATTTTCTTGTTTCTATTGAGACAAATAAATAAAATATAAAAGTTTGAGTGAAATATGCAGTAACAACAAAGCAAATTAATTTTTAGATTTGTCAATAATTTATTTCGCATTGCTAACTAAATAAATTCTTGTTAGTCGTAATGCTTTTCTGCAAGAAAGTGTTGACTTTTGGGTTTAAGATATAAGTTTGCTTAAGTTCTAGCAATAATATTAATATCCAAACATTCCAAGACATTGTTGGGAGTCATGTTGAAGTACAGGCATTGCATAAGTTGCTACCTCAATCGAAAAACTTGTAAAGTCTTACTGCAGAAGATTGTCTATTATTATTATTATTATTAAAAGAAGGGATTGTGCACTGCGCCCTAAAAGATCTATTGTGCTCCTTACTCGAGTTAGAGTGTTTCTCCAAGTCCGATTTCTTTAATGAAAGATAGTATAGAATTTACTTTTCCTTGTCTTGAAACTTTATGATCCATGAAATACCCTCCTAGGTGTGTTTGGCACTCCCCAACCACATGGTTTGTAATTTCTCTCTCTTCTCTAAATTATCTACAGTCTGTGTTGGATTGAATTCCTAACTTCGATAGGTGAATATTCAATCTACAGTGACCGGTCAATAATCCTGTAATAATTCTTAGGTTGTTTTTTGTTTGTGCTATGCAATCTATGAAGCATTTTAGGTTGTAACTAACAACCTAACAGCATTTTAGATTGTGAGAGTCCTGGCAACCTTTCCGAATACAGTTCTCTTTTGTTTTCCTCTGCACTATTCATAAGAATGGATTGAGTTCCTTTGCTTAGACCACAGAATGCTTCTGTGCATATAATTCTTCAGGCTGCGCCCCTTCTTGCAAGTTTGTCCGCCAATTCATTGCGTTGGATACCAGCATGTCTCGGAATGCATATTAGATGCGCCTGATTGTTCCAGCCCAGTATGTTCAGCTTGTCAATGCACTCCCATACCAGTTTAAATGATACCTGATAAGATATGAGTGCTATCATAGCTGCCTGACTGTCAGTCAGTATTGCGATTTTACGATTCCGTAACTACGTTCAAGGTTGACACTGGTGCATCTATCTATCACGTATATTTCCGCCTGAAAGGTAGTTGCATTATTTCCCAGTGCTTCTCAGTATCTCTTGCTTTGTCCATAAACACCAGCTCCAGTCTGTATAGTATGTTATCCTGTTTTCTTTTATTGTTTTTGTTTTGGATAAGCCTTTTCAATTCTTTTTGTTGCTAAGTTCAGTTTTGAAGTTTTTTGTAAAGTTTTACTGTATAATCATCCTGTCCGTTGGCATTTCAGTTTCTTGGATTTGTACAACCAGAGTTTCAAAGATTGTCTAACCATGTGAAGAATCATTCCTTACTTACTCAAGTAAATGGAAGAGAAAATTTTAACGGCAATAGCCGCGCTTTCTTATAGAGTGGTCAGTACGTCAACAAGTATTTTGGAAAGTATCAATTATATTAATTGTGTCCTACAAAGATCGGTACAAATAATTAGTTATAATTAAATGTTAGTAAAAGATAAATTATCTATACCTAAATCTTTAGTGATTTTATATTTAAAAATGAATTCACTGTGCATTCATTTCATTTCAAGAAACTGTAGTCAACTTTTTATTAACTTCATCCATATTACTAAAATACTTCATTGACATTCCATATAAATACTTTAGATTGTCTTCAACGAAACGTATTACTGGTGTTGTCAATACCAATAAACGATAAACGACTTTGGTAAACTACAGTGCAATGGTTTATTGTCAGTTAATTAAAAGTTCGCTCGCATTTGCAGTTATAAAGTTTATTAAACTGCACAAATTTCTAAATTGATAACAAACGTTTAAGAACTTAAAATGTAAGTGCCGACAATCAATGTGATGCCACAGTCAGCCCTGCCAGTGACAATGTTGACGTACGATGATGGATGCGGCAGTGGAACAGTCAAGCAGCGAAGCAGTAAAGTTTTAAACAATTTCGAACGTAAGATACTTTTCCAGAGAAAGTTGTGAACTTTTTATTGGCTTTTTCATGATATGTGTACATAACCGTTAATGCGCTTCTGGATGGTGCATTGGACGGTCCATTCCGGACAGACAAACACTTAAATTAATGATGCATTGCAAAATTAGTTAAAGAGTAAATAAAAAATATTTATTACAGCAACAATATTGCTGCTATATAACTACATTTGGCACGATTCCTGATTGAGGTATACTAGTACCGAAGTGGAAAACTAAAAGGACAATTATTTAACCTTAGCATTTAGGTACAGATTTATTATATATTAAGTATTTAGTATAAAGCTTTGCGGTACAGTTCTTCAAGTTTAGTTTAGTATATCAAATACTAAATACTAAACTGATAAATAATAGCAACTTAGTATTTAGACTTTGATTTATACTAAACTAAACTTGAGGAACTGTACTGCAAAGCATACCTTTTACTAATTACTAAATATACTTAAAATAAAACGGTTTATTTATTGAATTTATCGACAAGCAAAATATGAGGACAAGTATCGTTAGACTAGCTTCTGCGATTCTACGACTACATTTTGGTTTCTTATCGTTAATTGCGTTATTTTAGATATAGTTACATATAAGGTACACAGGACACAATATACTTGATAATTTTGCTTACTCATGGTAAGCAAACTCATATACACTGAGTGTGAACTATAACATGTAATACATCCCCACACATAGGTAATACAATATTCTAAATACAAAACGAACAACACGAGTCCATTCAATGTCATCAATATAGCTGTTCAAGGAACTTGCATTTTTATTATTTCAGGACTCCACAAACTGCGAAAGGATTTACTCTCGACAGTATCAAAAACAGAATATTCCATGTTGGACTTGCACTGTTTCAAGTATGTGTATGCATATAAACATAAATATCAGTTTGAAATTAAGATATATGAGTATACCTTATAATATATGCGAGTATATAGTATTAGAATACTTTGATCAAAGTTGATAAAAGTGCAGCATGCCATACACATGATAAATAACTGAGATCATAATTATAAAAATAATTGTATTCATATTTACCTCGCGAAGTAATGCGAGAATTGCATCTACTTTGTATTGAATTGCATATACGAATGCAATATATACATTCATTATTTGATTCCCTCTTTGTTGCGAAGTATTGGTGGTAATATCTTCTCCGTATACATCTCAAGGCAGTACATATTAAATTTCATTTATTAGCAAGTTAAAGAAATCATATATACACATTTCCATTGGCTCCTTTGTAACTAAGTTTGAATGGATTTCGATTTCGTTTTCATATGCAAAGCCTTGCTCATATGAAAGGACACACTGTCTTTGTTAGGTATTAACTAAAGAAAGGTGAAAGTGCAATCGCAATACAAATGTGTATTATATGTGCAGGTTGTGAAACCTTGAACTTTTCCTTACATCCAACCAGCTAACAAAAAATACTGAAGAGAATATGTAATCTACATACATTAAGACCGAAAAGTTTTCGGAAATTCTCATTTAAAATTCGCGCGCTGTATATTTTTCGATATTTTAAGTTTATGTAGTTTGGCAGCACTGTCCTTAATTACTATGCCAAAAATGAGCGCGATCTGTCAGACAGTTCGTTTACGGCAGCTGTTGAAACCAGTTCACCTCAGTAGGGCGTTGCGAAAAAAACAATGGAAAAAAATATTGAACAAAGAGTTTGCATCAAATTTTGTGTTTCGAACGAAATTTCGTGTGCAGAATCGTTGCGAATGCTACAAAAGGCTTATGGGGAATCAGTTTTATCGAAAACTCAAGTTTATGAGTGGTACAAAGCCTTCCAGGACGGTCGTACGACCGTCGAAGACATTTCGCAACGCACTACTGAGGTGAACTGGTTTCAACAGCTGCCGTAAACGAACTGTCTGACAGATCGAGCTCATTTTTGGCATAGTAATTAAGGACAGTGCTGCCAAACTACATAAACTTAAAATATCGAAAAATATACAGCGCGCGAATTTTAAATGAGAATTTCCGAAAACTTTTCAGTCTTAATGTAAAGAAATACAAAGTCCCTGTGTAATTTATTGTTGTTTAGGCTTACTTAGTAGTATTGTAAGTTACAGTAAAGGATATGAAAAAATAGTATTAGGTATGGAAGGAAAAGAAACAAGATTTTCCTTTGAAAATATCAAATTTAAAATTTTCTTTGGGAAAATTGAATTGTAAGGACATTTTTATATATACTATTAAGGCAATGACGAACTATGTGAAATATTTGATGTAGATGTGAACTGAAATATTTAATAATTTCAGCAATTATTGGCGCAAAATAAAATTTTTATTAACCCTTTTATACCCATTGTTGCCTATAGGCAACATTGTGAACTTTAGCTTATAAGCTTTTTTTTTAAAAACAGTATTTTTTTTTAAACGCATTTTTTTGGTATGTTGTGAAAACAAGAGTGGGGAATCACAGAATATAAACAATGAAATTGTTCAATTACTTGTTTCTGTGTGTAAAAAATTTAGCAAAAGTGTTTGTGCAAAAGTTTTGAAAAAATACTTATAATAAAATAATTTTTTTACAACAAATGGATTTAATTATTAAAAGCAGGTAACATAATAAAATAAAAAAAAATATATTGGAAAATGATTATGGGGAAGAATATTTTGCAAACATACTTTTGTCATTATATTCATATTTTATTTCAGTAGAAACAAAATACTTGGGAATATATCTGGATAATAAACCAACCTGGCTACCACATATATATAATAAGCGTAAAGCCTTGGGTTTCAAATTGCGAAACTTATTTTAGTTCCTCAGCCGAAATTCCAAACTGTCACTAGACAATAAGCTGCTTATATACAAAACTGCACTAAATCCTATATGTAGTTATGGAGCCCAATTATGGGGTACTGCAGCAGGCTCAAAACTGGCAATTATCCAGCGTTTTCAATCTAAAACACTACGAATGATAACAAATGCACCTTGGTATGTAGCGAATGAACAGCTGCATAAACAACTACGTGTTCCGACAATCAAAGAAGAAATAACTCGAATTACAAAGAATTACTCTCATTGCATATATTAGGTGTACCGGTATGAAATGAGCGTTTTTTGGTGAAAATAAAACACTAATTATTAATAGGAAAGTAAAAAACAGTTTATTCAAAGTATTGGCCATTGCGTTCTACACATCTTGACCACCTTTCTGGCAATTTGTGGATACCACGCCAAAAAAATTGTTCGTCTTTTAAAGCAAACCAACCAGACACCCAATTTTCGACCTCCTCGTAGGAATCAAAGTGCTGCTCAGCCAATACGTGTCCCATCGATGGAAACAAATACTAGTCGGAAGGAGCCAAGTCTGGTGAATACGGCGGGTGGGGTAGCAGCTCTCAGCCAAGTGTTTTAATTGCATCCTGAACCCGTTTTGCTTTGTGTGCAGGTGCATTGTCATGGAGCAGAATTACCTTGCCGTGTCTTCTGGCCCATTCTGGTCGTTTCTCGATCAATGCATGGTTCAAATTTATTATTTGTTGTTCATAGCGACCAGCATTGACGGTTTAGGTCACCAGGTTTTAGGAGCTCGTGGTACACCACACCTTTCTGGTTCTACCAAACACACAGCATTGTCTTCCTGCCGAATCGATCTGGTTTTGCAGTCGATGTTGATGGTTGTCCCGGATTAACCCATGATTTTTTCCATTTAGGATTCTTAAAATAAATCCATTTTTCATCCCCAGTAACAATCCGATGCAAAACCGATTTTCTTTCGTGTCTTTGAAGCAAAATTTCACAAGTATTTTTTCGGTTTTCCATCTGTCTTTTATTTAATTCATGTGGCATCCATTTTCCACACTTTTGGATCTTTCCTATAGCTTATAAACGGTCAGAAATTGTTAAATTGTTTGTTGTGCAACATTTAACATTTCTGCCATTTGCTTTTGACCCAAAGTGTCATCTCCATCCAATATCGTTTGGAATTCGGCGTCTTCAAACCTTTTTGGCGGTCTTCCACGTTCTTCATTTCTCACATCAAAATCATTATTTCTGAACCGTTGAAACCATCTTTTGCATGTTGCTTCTGATAGAGCATGATCACCATATGCCTCCACAAGCCTTCGATGCGACTCTGCACCACTTTTCTTCAAATGAAAACAAAAAAATTAATGCTTTCCGCAAATCGTCACTTTCTGGTACAAAATTCGACATTTTTAACACGATGAAAAAATATGATGTTGTCTGTTCAATGACTTGATGTATACTAAATATATTTCACATATCATAGCAAACAAGCAAAAAAAAATAAAAGCTCGTTCACAACAAATGTTCCCTGTCGGAACATTTGTATCTTTACGCTCACTCCATACCAGTACACCTGGTATATGCATCCAAACCCAGCAAATGGTGATGAAATTCATTCACTGGTTCCAGTTGTGGGAAAAAAATACTGAAAGTGTTATGAAAAAAATTGCAGGAACTTTGTTGTAAAATTGATTTAAATTATTTAAACGTATGTGATATATCGTGGTAAAATGAATTGGTTTACGGAAAGGTAAAAGATCCCATTGATTATTTTAACGACTTCATTGATAACGAAATAGTAGAAAAGATTTGCGACGAAACAAATTTATATGTGTTGCAAATCCTACAAGTAGAGCTAAAATGTGAACTATTCGAGATCTTAAAATAAAAATATAGAAATTGTTGATTTTGCTGATATTT
Organism: Teleopsis dalmanni; assembly: GCF_002237135.1. NCBI lineage: Eukaryota > Metazoa > Arthropoda > Insecta > Diptera > Diopsidae > Teleopsis > Teleopsis dalmanni. The sequence goes on from NC_051848.1 coordinate 82,920,419, forward strand.
TACTGGAGCTCTTCAAAATTTAATACCGTTCTAAAAACTGGTACACTAGCATAGTTTCTAAGTATTTCAACACAGCTGTTGTCAATAGTTGGTTGTAGTATCGGACAGACAGAAAAAATAAAAGAGGGGAAGCGTGTCATATGCCGTTGCTGAATTTGAGAGTTCGTCCTTCGTCATTTTTTTCAGTCACGCAGTCCAATTTAATATCACCAAACATGTTAGAAGCTATATCATTACACTGATCACCAACTTCGAGTAAACGCTCTTATATCCCCGAACCTTCAAAAACCATGTGTCGAATGACTGAACTAGACTGAATGGGAGCAAACGGTAGATGTAGGTTATGCCATATTAGTTTCCTACGTTCAAAGTGCTCTAAGTGATTAGTTTTCTTAGGCTCTATTTCCAAGACAAAATTAAAAAAGAAACAAAAAAAAAATAGCTAAATATGTTTATAGCTTTTTTTTATTTATTCTTTAATAGACAGATGTTGCCTATAGCCAACATTTCATAACAGTTAAACACGTAAACATAGAACTGTGAAATTTATACCAGTTATAATCTAAGACTCAATTATCCAGAACTTGTTATCAAAAAAATTTTAGCCCCGCTTAAGTTAATTTGGGCATGAAAGTGTTAATAAGACCAATAATTACCAATAGATAAACCACCATTGGTGAATGCACTGACTAAAGTAGTTGGGATTATTGTTGGACAAGTGGTGATATTGAGGGCAATGTATAATATATAGATTTAGATAGTTATGTGACGAGTGGTCATGGCAATTTTACGCTTAATTTGACCATGACCAAAGTACATGTAACACAGAGAGTCAAATCAGAATTGATAATTTCGTGCTCTTTATTTTTCGTGTCTCAATTTGAGGTATTTATTTGTGTGTGGATTTTTTATACTTCTACACATAGGTAGAGGCACAGAAAGCCCCATCACCGTGACACTCTATATTCATTTTTACATTGAAAATAATAGCAATTTTTTAATTGACGTTACTATGACTCTCTGGTCCTAACGAAAAACACTCTTACCATTAAAAAAATTGAAATTTTGTATGAATATTTGATTTTGGTTTGAAGTGAAATTAATTAATAACATCTGAGTTTCTATTGCACGCCGCTAGGCGGTGCGCGTGCTGTCAACATCATATTCTGGTTTTTGGTAAAGATTTTGCAATGTTTTCTTGTTCTTCTTTTGTGTAACGTCGATTCATTGTCATATTATTTGGTTTTTCAAGTACCCACATAAGTTTAGTCTGCTTTCTTTAATATCTAAGTATTTGTTATTATATGCAATCAAAAGCAATGCATAATAGAGCGAAGACATCTATTAATGAGGATTGTAAGCATCTCGTAATAAGTATGGAATATCAGATAATAAGTTTGATATACCTCTTGCTCAAAAAGTATCCGGATTTTGTTGTTTGTTAACTACTCCTTATGTAATAGACCTTTTTCAACAATTTTTTGTTATGTTGGTACACCCTTTCTTGACATATGGTACAAATTTGAGCGCCATCTGTCAATTAGTTTGTTTACAGCAGCTGTTAATGTGAGACTACCTCAATACCTCAAGTGCATTTAGCGATTTTTACTATATAAAATTCTTTTTGTACGCGATGTTTTGACCAAACACGGCTGTCAACACCACTGTCATCGCTCAGGCACCATATTCGCCAGATCTGGATCCGTGCGACTTTTTCCCGTTCCTTTTTTCCCGAAACTCAAATTGCCCCCTCGTGGTAAGCGTTTTAAGTCGATTGAATCGGTAAAAGAGAATTCGCCGAAGGAACTAAAAGACATACCTTCACGGGCCTACGAAAAGTGTATGGAAGATTGGGTTAAGCTTTGGCATATGTGTATCGCTTTAGAAGGAGCATATTTGGAATAAAATTTAAATCCGAGTAGTTTTAGAGCAGAAGGTAACTCATTTATATTGCATGTTTCAGGTTAATCACCTTTATTGTTTGATAATCTTGTATTTGCGTTTATGATTAAATTTTAATTCGAATTTTTCTTTGTCCTACTTTTTACGTGGAGAACTTATAAACTTCAAATCATGAATAAAATATGATATTTCAAAAATCTCTACTCGGGATTTAACTTTCATAAATTTTGCTGGCAATTGCAGTCTATCCTGCAGTATAGACTTCCGAAATTATTATGTTTTCTGATCCTTGTAGTGCAATTTTATTTAAAGTCTCTTATTAAGAAACATTCCGAGTCATAATTTGCAAGAAAAACTCATAATTATGTATGATTTTTACTTTTTATAAAAATATTAGTGAGAACGCATAATGAGCAGCATATTTTGAGAAGTTGCTTTAGGTTATTTGTATTTCCGAAACTTATATGCAGCTTCGAATTCATGAGATGAGATACTTAATGTTAAAAAAATGTAATTTAAAATGCAACAGACAAGTATTTTATGCTGGCAGACTTAAGGAATACTTAATTGGCTTAACTGTCGACAAATTGTTTTTATGCTGAAAGCTCGACAGACAGACAAAATACAGACAATCTCTTACACATAAGGAAATTGCAAATATTTTAGTAATTCCATAAAAATGAAATAAATTTGCTGTTATGCTAACAGACATATGAACCTCAAAAATTGACATGAGAAACATATCTTGACATTTATGGAACTATAAAGGAACATCAACAATAAAATAAAATTTAAAATTTGCTACAGAACAGCGCTTTCTTGTACTTGCAGGTGATGTTTTTAACATGTTTTTTTTTTTTTTTGACTCAAGAATGAATGGAGGAGATTTCCATAGAATTGTGAAAACTACATTCCAGTAATCAGGGGATCGAGGAGAAAAAATAGACTTAGTACCTAGCGAGTTAGATTTATCTAAGCCAGAAAGCAAGGGTGTACGTTAGGGAAACTAAGTTATAGAGAAGGGGTGGGGTTAGAGCAGATGAGCGGGGGGTGAGGTTAGCGCTAAACTTTGTGACTGGGGTCACGAATTCGCGATTATATAGGTGAATAGAGTGGAGGTTACGGTCCCACTCATGGAGGTAGTGGGACAGGTATTGGGGAGGTTTAAAGCGCAATGCTAGGACAAGATCTTCAGGGAGAGTACAGGCGAGTGTCAAAAATAACTCGTCAATGAGAGTGATCTTCACATTATCGTTAGGGACAGAGATGAAGAAGTGTTTGCTATCAGCCTTGCGCTTATAGTTGAAACAGGCAGATTCTTAACATGATAACACTTAAACACTTTTTTATTTATCGAAAAGCTGACAACATAAATAATTGTTTATGAAATCATCCTGCATAGACTTACGTCTCAGCAACATTTACAAATTATGGCAACTTATTTCCAAAATTAATGCGTGATTAAAAATGGTACACAGGGAATGTACAGTTCCCTTTATAGTACAACAATATAATCAATTAACTGAGTCACTCATTGAAAAAACACGGAATTCATAATTAACAAAGATATTTATTTAGAATTCCTAGCAATTCTTAGAAGAAAAAGTCTTAGTCTTAGCAAAAAATGTTCCTTAAAAATTTTCTAATATTAAAATATTTATTGAAGTATAATTAACCTTTTGCTAATGCCAGCTCAATAATACCTATTCCAAATTTTCATTCTCTCCTAACAGTCATCTAACAATTTCTTACCCACAAAGGATCTAACCTCAATGAAAAACACATATGTTGGAAAAAAAAACACAATCTGTGCCGATGTCTACCATAGTTGGGGACTCGGATTTAGAGCTTGCCCTGTCTCAAATATAGTATTTCGGATATCTGGCTATCTATTGTTCTATCGCGCTTCACCCTCGCAATATAAAATCTTAGTTGAAACAGAGTGTTAAGTGATCAGTACCATTTTTAGTCTCAAAGGGAATGACGGTTTTAACGCATTTCCCGTTTTATCTAGTCCGCACAGTGACATCTATACGGGCGGACCTCTCTTGTATGAGTTTTCTTGTGTTATTTTGTCCTACTTAAAATTGAGCAAATCTTTTAAAATCAGAAAATGTTTTCAAATTGTTGGCAGACGATTTAAAAAACCAGCAGAAATGGTGCAATCCACTGCTAGCTCTTTATCCAAGGCAATAGCTCCACTGTCAAAATCAGAGCGCAGAAACAGCCTTGACAATGATATCATATTGCAGATACAGTTGATAATAGTAGAGGTAAAGGAGGTTGGGAAAACTGGTTAATCGATTGCTAACAGCAGAAATTGCAGCATACTTAGGAAACAAAGGATCACTTGCTTCACGGAATACTGGGTAGAGAGCAGTACAGTATCCCATCAGCTCAACCTATGCAGCTAGAATGACTACTGATCTACCTAAAAAGCATAAACATCCGTCGAAATAAACCTATTGCAATACAAAGGCGCCTTTTAAAATCATGTCAAATGACCAAACTCACCCAGTTAAAGAAAAAAAATCCTAGTTAAAAACAAGAGAATATGTTAACACACTCTAGTACACTTCATGCATATATTGCAGACTGCTCTTTAGGAAGGCTACAAGTCCACTTTATACTGTAAGACATGGCATTCATCCGACACGAATGTAACTTTACCTTAGTACGGATGTATAATTTTACACTGTATTGGGCAGCGACCCATGGGGTGACTTGTTTCTGGTGTGTTTTACAAAGAGTGTTGGAATTATGTTATGCATGACAAATACCGGCGTAGTAAGGACATATCAGAAAGTATATTGCTTTTTGCAGTGTTTTTGGAACACATTATGTCGTTTGGGAAGGATCTCCTCCACTAGATTCGTCACTGCGTATCATTGTCACTGCAAATAGTTTTTTTTTGTCTTGGATATTGTTGATTTAGTCAAACGATGAAACTATTTATAATAATAGTTTCGGTCGTTTAAATCACACACCAACTGCTCTTACATATATTTTGTGTTGTTCACATGCACTTTACTTTAAAACTGGATTCTAGGTTATATCAAGAATTTGGAGTATAAGTATAGAGGTCTGGAATATAAGACATGTTTGTTTAGGTAAACATGTCATTAACTTCCCTACAGAGGTCTCCAGCGAAAAGACTAAACATGTTGTCAAAAAAGTGTTGTTCAGTAGTAAATGTGAAAATTCGCGCCTATTATAAGTAAAAATATGTATTTTTCTGTGAATATATAAGAATATTCACATAAAAATAAATATCTTTGCTAAAGAGTGTAAAGACAGAAATTTTCATATTAAATTTCTACCTTACATAATTTTAACAAAAGACAGTGTCTGATTGTCAGCACAGTACCCAACATCATCACACATAAAAATATACAGATGCAATAAGTCACTCAACCGAGTCGAACAGCACCAAAATTATCTAAAAAATATAGAAGTTTGTTGAAAATAAATTAAACACAAATTGTATTGATATTACCTGCGATCCTTTGGTCTGGTTCTCTGGTCGCACATGCTGCACTACTTAGAATACCCAAAGGACTAGGCGCAGAGATAGTATTATTTAATTATTCATAAATAATTTTTTGAGACTGCAATTACCAGGGATTGAACTCATGCCCTGCCAAATTTGAAGCTCAGAGTCAGCATTCATTATCCAACTGACCCAAGGCCGTACTTGAGTTGCATGTTCTCACATTTTTCTGAAGTTTGTTAGTTTGTTGTGAAAATTTATTAAGAAATTCATAAATTAATAAATATTTTTTAAACTCTAGCACAAAAAAAATGACCAAAATAGTAGTAAATCAGGAAATTGGAAATTTGGAAATCAGGAAATTGACAATTGTGGTATAATTCTATGTAAAACATGCCGTTTGGTCATGACAAAAAAAGCGTAAAATGGCCGTGACCATTCCTGATATAATTATCTGCAAACATAGTCCCTAAGATTCCACATGTGATGAAGACAATATTCATGCTTCCAAGTCAATATTAATTGCAGCATTAGTAGATAAAACTGAGAGACAATTTGTAAAATACGGTCTTAAATTATTATGTTCTTGAATTCAGTTTTTGGTTTTTTAGATGCTTCTATAGCAGTCATATATTGTTTACAGTCAATTGAATGCCATGCATTTAAATGTCGCGTAAGAAAAATTACTAGTTGCACATATTTTAATTCAATTAAAGGATTAGAATCACTCCTTTTATTTAAGGACCCAACATAAATAGTAAAAAATTTTTATGAATCAATGAAATTTGTTATAGATGAATATAATATTTCATATAAAATATTTATTAAAGTCTTAATCGCATACGAAAAAAAAAAAACAAAATAAATAATTTCTAAGCATTTTCACTTTATATTTTTTTTACAATGGCAACAAAAAACATAATAATGAAAACTGAAAATTGACATAGCAAGTAAATTATTTGAAATAATTTCGTATTCATAGCTTGACTTGTTTTCATACATATAAAGGATATGTTCATAGCGCAAACTCACTTTCATGATTAATCTGCTCTATTAAGCATTTTGTCAAAGCAATTTATTGAAATTTGCATCCCACAAAACCCCATTCAAAACTATCAGCACAGCTTCAAAAAATAATAACATTTGTTTGCATTGCTGACAGCCGCAGTACACCATCCGCATCCGTATCAGCATCACCATCACCATCGTCACCATCGACACCATCGACATCATCAACAGAACCAACAGCTTTAACAGCAGGCACTTGCAGCAGGAGTACCAACATCAGCATCAACATCAGGAGCATGTTTCGCAAAATCCTTAAAACAAATATTAACGCCACTGTGGCAACGCCTTAACTATTTTCCCCACCCAAATCGTCACAAATAAAAACAAAACCACAATAACCACAAAAATCTATCACTGACGAATATCAGTTCACAACGAAATACTATTAAACAAAAATAAAAACAACAACAACAACAACAACAAAAACAAAAATAACAATAACGGGAACAAAAATGGAAAATTTGAATACAACAACAACAGCAGAAATAACAACAATAACGGCTATAATAACGTTATAAGCTATAACACAAAAACGGCAAAAAATAACTATTGTTAAAAGACAAAAAAAAATAATAAAAAAATAAACATGAAATAAAGAAATATGAAAAAAAAAATAGAGTTTATCTGAAAGGATTTGAAAAGGACATCAGCGTGCGTTGGCATAAATTGCCAAAATAAATGAAAAATTTCTAATAAAAATTTACAAGAGCAAAAGGACGCAGGCTGAATATAATCAGAGGAAATATGTAAAAATTGTTATTGCAACAACAACAATAACAACACTAAAAACTACAACCGAAACTACAACAATAACAACAACAACAACGACGACGGCAGCAGGAAAGGATACTTTGGAAAACGCAATTTAACTGACAAAAATGTTTGCATATTTGGATAAATTTTTTCAAAAATTTTTAAAAAAAAAAAAAGATGGCAACGCTACAGTTAATTCCTAAAAAACAAAATCGAAAATAAAAATAAAATAAATAAAATATGTGCACGAAACTATAAATGACACGTATATGTATATGTAAATATATATGTGTTGGTAGAAGATACTATAAAAAAATATGAAAGGATCAAAAACACTAATTGATCCAGAAAAAATTCAAAATAAAATTATTTCATATAAATTGCTTCATCTATACGAGCGTGGTATCACATATGGCAGGATAAATGTAATCGCTGCGTTATGTAAACGGATGACAGCATAAAGCATATATCTCATATTAAACCTATTGTATTAGGCACTATTTATATTATTATTCTAACAATAATAAGAGTAACATAACCAAAACACTTCAAGAGCATATAAACTTCATCCTGGAGTATTTCCAGAAATGGAAAATAAAAATCAATAATGAAAAAACTAAGACTCTGTCTGTTTATTACTCGTAAGTAGAGACAGAACCCTTCGTGTGTGAGAGTGGGTGATATAGTAATAAACTAGGAGGATAGCATTAAATATCTTGGCAACACGTTGGAAAAACAAATGACATAGCTTAAACATATTCAACTGAAAAGAATTAGCTGTGCCAAAATTCTTCATTACCTCCAACCGCTATTCAGAAATGAAAACCTCAATGCTAAGAACAGAAAACTGATATATAACCAAATAATTCGTCCGTCACTTCTATATGGTTTTGTAGCGTTTAGCAAAGCTTTAAACACGACTATTTACCAGCTAAAAATTGCACAAAGCCAGGCTCTGAGAAGATTTTTCAAAGTTCTATGGTACATTAAGACGAATGACATCCTCAGGAACATCAAGATTGATTCCATCAAAAAATGCATAAAGGATAGAGCCTTGAAATTATTTGCGAAATCTGACAGACTTACCAACACTGCGTTATCAAATCTCAGAATGGTTACGGGAACCTCGGGGAGATATGCAGATCTGAGGTCAATTTTTGTTTAGTCTGATGAAGTGATAAACAATAATCCAGTCAAGGCGCAAAGAGGGGTTTTGAAGAAACCTCGCAGATAATAGAGAGTAAAAGTGCTCAGGTGCACTGACTAAACTAGCCTCAACATAATAAGAGTAAATATTTGTCATTAAAAATAGAGTTTCATTGCTTTTCAAAATGTTTTTCCTTGCTATCTATATTTACGCAGCAGCGCCTGCGACTAGTTCTGAACTAGTGAATTCACTAGTCCCCAGGTGTAGGGATCAATTGGTGAATTTTATATTGAGTTGTCATTGCCGGTGTCAATTGTCCCCGTACGATGCACCGCGGAACTAGTCTTTTCACTAGTTCCTGATTTGGAAAATAATAAATAAAACGTTCATTTTATATATTATTACATATATATTTATTTTAATTTGTGTATATATACATATTAAATATTTTTATATTAATAAATTACTTTCTAGCTAATTGTGCTGTAGTTAAATCAAATTGTCTAGGGATTTAACTGATGATCTATAGATGATGTTGCAACCTTGTCTTTAATAAAAAAAAAATTTGATTTATACGGTATTATATTAACAGATTTTGGTACTTACATGGAGTTGGGATATATTTATTCGTATACATCGTAGCGTGTTTTAATGACTTATGTATATCGTTCTATTATTAATTCTAGATATTATTATATTATATTATTTTACATATTTTTGTATTATTTTTTTAAAATTATTTGCAATAAATTAGCAGTAAAAGCGATATTTATCCAATGTAAGCAAGACCATATAAAATCGATACCATATCTGTTAACATTACTTGATCTTCTTCATTCATAGGTTCACAGTCCCACTAAGCATATTGTTGTATGTTTTTACATATTCGCTCTATCGCAAATCAACGCTCTATTGCGAAGGAGGCATTTTATTAAAAACAAGAGAACGAAGCATATTGCTCTCAATTTGTTTATACACAACAAGTATAAGCAGTGGACTTTTGTTTCAACTGGTGAATCATTGCATTACCAGGGATCGGAATATGTAATAGTGTTCCAAAATAGTTATATGTGGTTGAATTTCTTTGTTTCTCATTTGTTTGGTATTCTCTTCGTTCAAAAATAATAAAATGCACTATTTAATTTTATACAAAAAAAGGATTAAAAACTTTATATATTCCAAGTGGCGATTTAACACATTCCCACGAACCACACATCCCCATTTCATTAGTTCCTTTGGACTACTTCTTGTACTAGTGCCTAGCGACCATTGTGTCCTAAAGAACGACTGGGTATCTACATATTGGTTAGAGCTACTGATGTGTTAGTGCTTCTGTTGTCACAATGGAGAATCAAATGTCTTTGACGATTCCCCATACACTTTTGACAAACTATTTGATGGAGTATTTTTCAGAATAGACTGTCTTCGTACACCAGCAAATATTATTAGATTTAGTTTATTGTAAATATCGATACATTCGGCTACTGCTTAGGCTAAGAACAACCATATGACACAACGTTTGATGATTTCCTTGGAAGACACACTGACAGCGCCATTAATGAAAGATCCATATGATTTCGAAAGCTTTGAAAAGAATTTCTGACGTGACCTTTGAATGATTACTCATTTAGTTACAGCTGTTTTAATGATGTAATTTTTTGGTTCAAAGCAACTTCGTGACTTGATTTATCAATGATTTTGAATGGGAAAAAAAATTATAACAGTAAAAGCTTGACTTGATAAGTGCTACCTGGGCTATGCCTTAGAGAAGTTGTTTACTGTCTGTAAACGTACAAATACTGACAATGTCGAACACACAGATCATGTAAAAGTGATGGAAAATACCAAAACTTCAGTACAGATAATCATTTGGCAAACCCCAAAGTGAAATTGTAGGTGTTAACTGAATAGCTGACATCTTCAAAATTTAAAAGAAATTTGCCAACATTATTTTGCATTAATATTTTTCTAAAAGGAAGCTCTTTTCGAAGTGTTAAAATAAAAGCTGTAAAAGTAAGATAAAGAGAACTTTTTACTTGTATTAAATGCAGATACACCACTTTTCTCTAGAGTCGAATAGGTAGTCAACTAAGTCGACAACTGCTACCGAGGTGAAATTTTGTCCATCGACTATTTCTGATAAGACCATACCATCGATAGCGGTTGATATTTGGCCGAACAGATATATTTGAGGTAGAAATCACGAAACAATGGTCACATATGAAAACAAAATGCTCTTTCACCGAGTCATAAGTACTTGGCTACCAAGTCTAAATTGCAGAAATCATACTTCGAATACTGCACCCACTGATTTAACCAGATTTGACCTCAAGCGATTACCATTTGTTCGCTGACCCCAAAAAATACTTCAGGGAAAGAGAATTGACTTCGATGAAAAAGTCTTCACCAAAACAGAGGATTCGTTCAAAGCCAAAGGTTAATTCTGCATTCAACAGGAGAGGTGTCAAAATATTAAAGAAGGAGGCTACGTTGATGAATAAAGTTGAATTATGCCAAAAAGGTATTATTTTTTTGGTTATTATACAGACTTATTATTCGATGAGTTATGACATTTGAAACACACTCTTGTAATAGATGTATCCAAAAAGAAATACAAAGAAAATGTGTGAAACTTAAAAAAGTATAGGAAAATTGTGATACATTATTTTATGCAGAATATATTAAAAGATGTGTGCCCCAACCTTTATATATGTCAACATAAACGCTTGTACTGGGTTCTTTGAAAACAAATAATGTAAAACCTCATACTAATTTTGTGATAAAATATTTTATAATTTGGTTGGGATGTATTATCACAAAATATTACAGGTGGTTTAACTCTAACGAGAAACGCGGGCGTTAAAAATGACTTAGATTTGGTAATTTCTGGAAAAGATTAGAAGTTTCAAGTACGTGGAAAGATTGTACTCTTCTGAGAGTAAAAATAAAAGTATTGGACTAAAATGGAGAATATATAATTCAATAAAATCTATGTATATTACGAAAAACCGGTTTGTTATTTTTATCAATAAAAATTTTACTTCTTGAAAAACCAAGTATATGACAGCTCCCGAAGTTTTTTTCATTGCATCCGAAACGTGTTGACTAATCAAATTTGTTCTGTCTTTATAATTAATGTAAGATGTATACTAATTTTATTCATTTTTCTGTTATCGCCATAATATGTTTCCATTATTTGTTTATCGTCTGAAAAGTATGTATAGCCTTCTATTAAAAATGCGAATTATTTAGGCAATGATATTATTGCCCATTTCCATAACAGAGTTAATTTTAAACTCATAACAGACTCTCTATGAATTACATACACGTATAGAATCACACACAAACCCGAAGTATATGATATCATTAAATAAGTTTTCGTCTTTGAACCCACTGAAACCACTATTTAAGCACGAGTTGAGAAGATCCCAACCATCAAACTGTAAAAGACTTGCGGCTGAAATTGCTTTTCAGTAATTGAGGGTGAAAGATAAGAAGCTTAGAATATAAATTTGTAAATTAATTCTAGATAGACTTTTCTTCTTTACCAATTATAAAAATTATTTTCTATTGCAATTATTTTCTAATTTTATCTATTTATATGTATATATATAAAAATATAATCTAAACTAGTTAAGCGATAATATTTTTAATAATATTCTTCTAAATATTGTCACTTCTACATTTTTTCTAATGACTTCTAATTATAATTATACAACCTTATTCCGTATCTTAATATTATATTCCAATTCCATGAAAATATTTTTAATTTATCATTAAAAATTTTTTAATTTTATTATTAAAATTATTACATTGAATGTATGTGTAGATATATATATATGTGAGTTTTTTAATCATACTTATATATCTTTATTAGACTAAACACAAATTTTTAATCCTGTTGCAAGACATTAGATGATTTTCCTTTTCTGTGACTTATAGCTCTCTTAAGACAACAATTCTCTTAAATATTCATTCTATGTTTTTTTATTTCCCACTATTTTTTAAACAGCATTCCTAACAGAAACGAATGTAACGCGCGCCTTATAGCACAGCTCAGAATACGTAAATTTCTCTTTATTCTCTTAAAGCGGTTCACAGCAATTCAGCTGCAATTACAATAAATGACTTAAGTTCCTGTTTTACATACTTTACACATTATCTTATTAATATATCCGATAGAATAATTTGCAATATTTTATGAACTGGAAGAATGTCATGGGCTCTAACTCTGTTGTTGTCCCATAGAAAGCAAATCATATATAAAAACATTGGAACAATGAAAATGAAAATTATTATGATTCTTATTATAATGATAACGATAATGTGATAGTATGTAGAGAATAATGTTGATAGTCATAGCAAAGGTAGTAATAGTTAAGATATGGAGTATATGGACTAAAACACTTGCTCTTCAACGAGACTTGTTCCGCCTCGGAAGCGTTTTCTCATTATTTCGAGGAGGATCTCTTTTATGTTACCATTTCAAGCCATGCTCTTGTGATTTCCAATCTGCGTCTACACCTCCACTTTTCACCGCATTATTTTAGTTTTTCCACTATTTATTAGCCTTGGTTTCTAAGTATAATTTCTTCACTTCGAGGACTTGTATCCACTAATTTAAGCCAGCTATTATAGTAAAAGAAGGTGTGCTCTGTTATTTCCGTTTGCATTTAGTTTCATTTGGAACTCGCCAAAGTTGTCACTAGGTAACAGCTCATTAAGATAAATTTTGCGGTTTCGTACCCAAACGTACCCGTTCCCAGCGCTGTTCGCAGATAATGATAAACAGAATGAAAAATTTTTTCTTGTGCAGAACCGGTCTTCTGGAAAGTTTGTGCTCAACTCTCATTAACTCATACCTTATTCCTAGACGCCTTGTTCTACTTTAGAACTACGTTGGTATCACATTGGGGTATGGGCCCTTAGTCATTTTAGACTTCCATTATTGTAAACGGTGTCCACGTGTCGCCACTTCTTCAGTTGGTTATAATATTACTGCATCTTAGCGTGCTTACTTCATCTGCCTTCTGTCTATATAGATGTATTCGCTTTAGTCTCAGTATCTTTCTAGCACACCAGATTATTATGTGATATAAGTTTGAATATGATAAAAGACATTATTTGCGAAAAGACGATGATTTAACGATGAAAATTACTTAAATAGAATCCATTATTCACTATGCTGTTTTGATTTGCTAGCCAACAACTTTATCTTCATCGGGAGAAGCGTGACTCTAATGAAAATGCAAAATTGTTATTACAAATGGTTTGAATACTTTGAAAATTATATAAAAAAAATATAAATAAAACTTTTTTGAAAATCAATAAAGAGAAGCTTATGGAGTTCGCGATATGCAAATAAGTAATGAACTCTGTATAATATTTTATTTACTTTTCTAATTCAATTTACGTCACTGAATGTGATGATATTCAATTTGCACATACTATACTAATGTAATGATATATATTCAATATTGATTGACCAGAAATCATTAAGGTTAATAATACGCAAAGCTTAACTTAATTAATTCGCTCAAATTGTCGAAATATAGACTCAGAAGTAATACTTTCAGATGGAACCAGTATTGATGTACTGTTGTAGATAAAGTAATTTTTTCACGTACTGACACGTATTTTTCTGTGAATTAATAATCAATTTATAGACTATACGAATTAATACTTTTTTAAAGTTTTTTTTTAATACCATAGTATATATTTAAAAGTATTTTATAGAATGTGAAGATAGTGAAAAGCAGGGATAGTTCCTATGTACTGTGAGAGATGTATATTTTTATCGAAATGAATAATTAAATAATCAAACAAATATAAATATATTTTTGAAAAGTTTTCTTCGATATAATAAATATATATAAAATATGACTTCATTTTCCCATATGCGGTTATTAAAAATTAAATAGGGTTTCGACGTCTCCTAACAACATCTTGATAAATCTGTTTTAACCCTAACTCGACATAGTAGTCCAAAGATATCACGAACTGCATTAGCACAACAAGTCATCATATCCTTAGGATGTTCTTAATAATCGTAGTTTATTTGGATACAAGAAAGCAATATATAAATTTCTCCGAAGCAGCTTTCAGTTTTTTTCGTCCATACTTTGAAACCGTGCTCTTTTCTGTTGTCCGAAAAGCTTCTCTTAAAAATGATTGCTTCCCTAATTTGACTAAAGCCAGACACCCTTAACAAAACCGAATTGAAATGCTAACGTACGACGATTGGTAAAAATGTTATTTTATACGAGTTTCGTGCCAGTTACACTGCAATTGGTACAAAGTACGACAAAAGAATTGGCGAAAAGTGACGAAAGCAAACTCAGTCAAATATTCTCCAATGAATAGCATAAAAAACGACTTCGAAAACGTACTCCGAGCTGTTGCCGTATGATTTCCGAATGACGAAGCAGCTTCTGCTAGCAAAAAATCACAGCACAAAGCTTATCGGTAGTCCGCGGCAGCTCTCGCATAGCCACATAACGAAGCAAAATTTAGTTTTATTGATAATGCCAAACCGTAAGGGTGTGTTTATTATTGTGCGCGCAATTGTATGAAAACAAAGTATTTGAATCATCTGGTAAACAGTTGACCAAGTTCGTTCTTACAAACGAAAATAACAGTTCGATAGCGAAGTACGTGTTTCAAATGTTGATTTAAAATAAAAATTATACAAAATTATACAGAAAAATAAATTGTCAAAATTCTAATAATTATAAAGAAAATTAAAAATAATTAGAAAACATTCCAATAATAAATACATGATAATAAAAATATATATTAAAATATATATTCTAATAATTATAAAAAGAAAATTAAAAATAATCAGAAAACATTTCAATAATAAATACATGATAATAAAAATATATATATTGAGATAATTATTGAAATATAATTTTTTTTTTATGACATATGTACGTAGATACTTTGAACAGCGTGCAAGTTAATTTAAATATATAGTATTTAATAAATAAAAACAATTGCTTCAATTACAAGCTAAAATAGATAATCTTTGTTTTGTATAAATAATTTCAAATTATATTAACATTTGCAAAAATTGCATTTTAGCAGAAGAAATAATTAGTAATCATTTTTGCACAGATTTTGTTTGGTACAATCATTTTTTAAGGCATACACTATATATAAAGCGTCTTAAAAATAAATAAAACCAAAACAACACCAGCAGAAACAAAAACAATTCACTTGCTCGGTTGGTTTGGTTTGGTTGTGGCGACAAAGAAACTTATGTGCTGAAAAGTGAGTGCGGAGTGTGTGTGTACAATAATAATACAATAATTCATTTTATGCTGGTGGGTTATTCCCTTTAATCGCTGTCTTTGCTGTCGACGTCGCATCACCAGCAGTTAACGGCAAGTACTTTTTTATTTATAAGCATCATCATCAGCTGCAGCCGCTTTTGCAGTAGCAGAGCAGCAAAACAGTAATTGTTGTTATTATTACTGCAATTGTACATTTTGGCATTAGCCGAAAGCATTTATTTTTGTGTAACTGCACTTTTGCTGTTGGTTGCTTTTAATGTGTATTAGCAAAAGCATAATTAAAAATAAAAAAATAAACACACAAACGAATGAAAAATAAACAAAACAAAAACAGTTAAAAAGAAATCAAATTAAACAAAATATTTAGTTGAAAAATCTGCTGTTCTTCGGTGCAGTGTTTTTGCTACTTATTTTTACGCTGTGTTTGTGTTTGGTACAAATGAAGTTAACTAACTCACACATTTAAACAAACAGTGTATAACAAGCTTAGTGTATAACAGCATAGGAAATATAAAATTCATTACAAAAAAAATCCTTTTAAAGTGAACACCTGTACACAACATAAAAGTTTATGATTTGTTGTTGTTGCTGAAGCTGTTCTTCTTGTTGTTTTTGTTGTTCTTGTTGTTATCCCAAAGGTAAATATACAATATTTATAAAACTACATACGAGTTCATGCGAAATTCTAACATATTTCGTTTGAGCAAAAAGAAAAAAAAGAGAAAAACAAATAAATGGTAAACATTTTTATTTTTAATTCAAAAAATTATTTGATATTTTGCTCCTGTGTTGAAGTACAAAGTTTTCATGTTGGTCAAGTGTGAAGTTCCTACAGCAAAACTTTGTAAAATCCTTTTGCAATTATTTTCACATTCACATTTATTATAAATAGGAAGGATTTTCTTTAACTTAGCCTAAGCACTATTGCTTTGGCTTTCGGTTTTTATTGGTGTAGAAAAAGGAAATTATTTTAATATTGAAACTATTTACACAGAGTTTTTTTTTAGAAATTTTCAAGCATAACAGTGCATATTTTTCCACTGTATAAAAGTAATACAGTGGAAACATGAAACATTTTTTCTTTAAAAAATTCTTAAACATAACTGTGCTTTTCTTGCACTTCATTATGTATAAAAATACATACAAAAACGGTGCATTTATTTGCCAATCTGTAATTTTTTTAATTTTATTTCGTTTTACTGGTTTTTGTTGTTGTAAGATAGCACGAGCTAGCACTGATTATTGTTAATCTAACTATATACATACACTCCGTTTCACTTGAATAGCACACTTCACATATTTAATTTCTTTTCTTTATATCTTTTAAACTAATGAAATAAAACAATTTTTTTTTAGATTTTATAGGTAGTGTGATTAATAATCTTTATTATAAAAATAAAAAAACTTGCATTTTTTTCAATAATTTTTATATTAAAAGATGACAAACTAAATAAGTATATAAATAGCATATAAATTTCGTTTCACTTGAATAGCACATTTTTGTTTTTTAAATAAATTTAATTATTTTATGCACTAGGGACAGTTTATTTATTTATTATTAAGGATTAATTTGTTAAATTTAACATTTTAGTAATGAGTTGAACCTCCCTTGTTTAATATAACCTCATAGATCCTATCGGGAAGTGAATCATACAAAATTTTAATATAATCAAGGGAAATTGTAGCCCATGCTTCAATTAGATCAGTTTTTGTTGAATATTGTTTTCCAGATTCATACACTTTTCTAACCAGTCATCCCCAAACATTTTCTATTATGTTAAGGTCCGGCGAGTATGGTAGCCAGTTCAGAACAGCAACATTTCTGGATTCAATGAACGATTGTACAACACGAGCAGTATGTATTGGGGCGTTGTCTTGTTGGAAAGTTCACGGCAATTGTCCAAAAAGATTCTCTAATGAAGGAAAAGCTTTTTCTAAAACTCCTTGGTACGATTTTGCGTTCATAGTTGTGTTTAAGAATTGGAGTTCACAAGTGCCATAGTAAGATATGGATCCCCAAACCATAACTCCGCCCATTCTACTGTGTAAACGCTCCAACTGATGAGTTTCTTTCCTCAAATCATGAAAATAATAATTGTAACCGTCGGGCCCTTCCAAATTAAACTTTTTCTCATCAGAGAAAACAACGCGATTCCACTCCTTGCTCCATGACATGTTGTCACTGCAAAAAGTCATCCGAGCTTCTTTATGTATAGGGTTAAGTGGTGGTTTTTTTTTAATTTAAGCCATTTTAGATGTTGGGCATTCGAAATAACCCGCCATACGGTAGTTTTGCTTGCATTGACACCAGCTTTTAACCTTATTTTGTAAACCGAATCATGCGAATTCGAAGCTTGCCTCAAAATAATCCGCTTATCTGCATAGCTGAGGACGCTTTTTACACGGCCTTTCATATTTTTTCCATAGTTAAGATCATTTTGAATGAAATTGTATATCACTTTTCTGTTTCTTCCGATTTTTTTTGATACCAACAATTATTACAACAAAGTCATGAGATCATTGATAGATAAGCAAATAATAATGCAAAAACGAAGTGTGCTATTCAAGTGAAACGGAGTGTATGTATGTACTTTGGTATGTGAAAAATTAAGTATAAGTTTTAAAGAGTAAAGAGTTTTACTTTACAAAAGATACGAATTCAACATAATAGGAGAGTTCATCTAGAGCAAAGCTGTCCAAAGCACAGCTAACGGCCCTCATGCGATCCGTGGCTTATATTTATGTAGCCTGCGACATGTTTCTAATCTACAACGCCTTCTTCTTATTTGGCAATAGAGTCCAGTGTGAACTTTGGTCTCCTTCACAATCTGCTTCCATCTACTTTGGTCTTGTAAAATTGTTTTCCAATTCAGAACTTCGAGCTTTCTGGTGTCCTACCACAATTAGGCAAATTTTTCTTTGTTATATTTCAATAATATCACATTAATTTTAATGTTAGTTTTTTCTTGCCGAGAGTGATGCATCTTTATGACGAAAAGATACTATAAAAAAGTTAGACGGATTCGAATAACAGAGAAAAGACAAAGACAAAAATTTAGTTAATTTATTGAAATTTGACTGACCATACACCGCTGTTTCGAGTATTGCCTAGTACTCATCATTAGTGGTCTTAGGAAATATTCGAATTTCTTAATTAGTTTATAGCACGTGCAGGAATTACCAGTCTTGGAACTCGTGCCTGTCAAATTAGTAACGATGACTAATCGTAGCCAAGTCTACATAAACTTTCCGTGCTCAAGTTCCAGGTTTTTGTCCCTTTTTTTATTTAATTAGTAACACTAACCAAATTAGTTGTCGTGCTTTAAATTAGAACAACCTTATTAACTACATCTTTATTTGGAAACACAAGTTCAAATTATTTTATTTTCATGGAATCCCAAATAAATTAATTAAAATATTTTAAAAAATTTATCGCATTTAACATTAATTTA
Organism: Teleopsis dalmanni; assembly: GCF_002237135.1. Classification (NCBI taxonomy): domain Eukaryota; kingdom Metazoa; phylum Arthropoda; class Insecta; order Diptera; family Diopsidae; genus Teleopsis; species Teleopsis dalmanni. The sequence goes on from NC_051848.1 coordinate 82,939,526, forward strand.
CTTAATTGACAATGACTAGTACATATTTCTCTGTACAATATTATTTTAACATTACATTAAAAATGAAATATTTTTTGTATGGCAACAACTAGTATTAATAATGCTGATATTGATAGAATTATGAAAGATAAAATAATGAAATTAAATTTAACATTATCGCCGTAATCTTATTTTTGTTTTCCCAAAAAAACTAAGAACGAATGTATTTGTTGGCCCTCCAATTTATTCATTGATTTGAATTAGCCCGCGAACTTATCTGGTCTGGACAGCACTGACATCTATAGAGTATAAAACTTCAATGTCAATTTCACAGACATAATTTAAATTTTAATATTGACTGAAGTCTTGCATTAGACATTAACATTGCTGACTTAATTTAACTTAACTTAACCTTCCAGTGCCCAATAACACCTTAAGGCAGCCTATAAATACTCCTACATAAAACTCCTGTATTTTAAATATATGGTGCTAAATTTATTTAAATTTATTTATTTATGATGATTATTATGTACCAAGTTTTTTCTGAAACATATATTGCATATCAACTTCAAAACTATTTTTGGTGTTTTTTTTTTTAAATAAAAAAACAAAAAACTTTGGAACTAAAGATTGGAGTCAGTTTTGAGATATAAGTGGCTGCTGTGACATCGCCCCATAGTGCTTAACTTAATGTAAAGGATTTTCAAAATTGCTTATCATTACTTGAAAGAAATATATATGTTTTATCGAAAACTAATGTTTTATTTTATTACATTGACTTCATTATATTAGAAAGTAATTGGATGGATTTTTAGAAATTGGACTATAAAGTTGAAACAAATCATTGAGAAAACTAATGTATAGATTTGAATATATGTTGAACAAATGCTAAACAATTGTTTAAATAATATACAACTTAGTCAATTATTTTTAAAAATATATATGCTATTGTCAGTAATATTTAAACTACGGTTTATAACCTTCTTCAGGGTACAAAAATGTGTACATAGAATTTGGTCATAATAAATTCTAAATACATAATGTAAAATGTGTATATTCGATTTCTTGGTGTTGTGTAAAAGACATCATGGATTAAATCACTTCACAATGCACCATTTAAGTCCACGTATGTACTTTTCCACATGAATGCACCTTGGATGCAAAAAAAAAATTTAACGCGTTATTTCGCAATTTATTTGTTATATTTTTGAAGCTAAATTATTTAACCTTGTAAAAGGTAGTCCATTAAAAATCTCTGAATGCATTTTTTCTACAAAAAATGAAGATATAGATTAATGAATATAAAAGAGGGAAACATATTCAAGACATCTAGTATTGACTATTTAGGGTGATGTGGATCACAAGTTTAAGATATTGCAATGCTACTACGATTGTGGGTCGACTCTAGTGGCTAATAATAACATGGTTCTAGGAAGCGTTTTGACTTCCTAAAGAAGCCTTTTCAAGGTAGAGAAAGTTCCACGGAAAAGTTGTTGGAAATTTTGTTCTTAATACGCTACAATCACTTAGTAAAGATAATTTACGTTATGGCGACGAGAGTAGCGTAGAGTAGAGTAGCTTTGTTAGAGAAATACTGGAATATTTGCACTATCTTTCAATTGATAATAACAAGAGATTTTTTGTTTTTATTTACTGGAAAAGAATATATGGTAGATATTATTTTATAATAATAAATATTAAATCGTATTTAAAATAAAACAAATAAGCCCTTGCTAAACATTCTAAATGAAGATTATTTTAAAAATAATTGTCTTAATTAATCACAAAGGCATATCTTAAAATTTTAAATTTCATAAATAAAATTATTTGTAGTTTTTTAAATTTAAAAAAACTAATTTATATTGAGAAATTATTTATTTATTGTAAATAAATCATATTTTTTATTGTAATACTTATTGTTTATATTTTATTAATATAATGTTCTTTTTTTTGTTAACAGTAATAAATTACAATTAATTTTTATATTTATTTAATTGAATTTTTGGCTGACTTTACAGGTGCCTTAATTGTTGTCAAATTAGATAATGTCAAAATTAGATAATTTTGCATTATATATTAAATTTCTATTGACCTTTAAAGTATGACAAAAAAAAATTTTTATTTATTCGAAATATTATTATAATTGTTTAAAATTAATTATTAATAATTTTTAAAATTGATATTAAAAACCATTGTTCAGTTTAATCCTCTAGTTTATAAATTATAATCGTCAAATTCGGCATCATATGTTATATAAAAAATTTGGGACTTTCGCAAAATATTAAGTAGCTAAGAAGACCTTAAGACATTTTTGAGAACTAGAGAATTAGAGGGAGTTAATACATATATAACTCTCAGACAAGAAAGTACTAATAATTATAATAGAAACATTGTATACTCGTGAATATAATTCTCAATAATAATTCAAAACCACAACTACAATAGAATCTAAATTATTCCAGTTGCAAAATTCTTTGCTTTTAGCTTTTTAGAAAGATCTAAACTTCCCTTTTTAGAATTTGTACTGCAGCGATTTTTAAACGCCTTTTCTACGCAGCGAGTACGTAGGCCTTTAATTTTGCCTCATCAGAAACAAAACAGCGATAATAAAAAATACAAGTGTGAAATGCATTCTTTACTTACATATGTATGTACTTACCTACTTGCACACTTACATACATACATACATACTTACGTAGTATCCGAAGAGTTATAATACGAATAATAATCGTGAACCCTAATAGTCGGCGTCAATTTCAGAAGAAGCTTAAAAAAGAATTAGTTTTTTTCGGTTTTAATTTGTGTGTTAACTGATTAGCCGAAGGCTTCGAGTAGTTCGTGAAGTCGAACACCAAATACAAGTGCTACTCTGTCTGTGTGTGTGTGTATGATAGAAAAATAATGTCTAGGTTCTACTTATGCATAAGAAGAACGTCTCGTCTAGCATTACATGAACCCACCAACTAACAACTCCCTTATGTTTGCTTAAAGTACTAAGTCCTACTTAGGTCTCTCCTATAAACCTACACTCCCCATGGAAAAATGAACTCTACCACTTAAATAAATTAAATGCATCATTTTTACTTTAATGATTTTTAATTAATTTTTTGTGAATTATCAGATATTAATCTTATCATAATACATTAATGCTGTGTAGACTTCTCGGAAAAGTTGAAGTGTTTTTGTGTTTTTGCATCGTCCGTCATTAAAAGAAAGACTATTAAAAACTTATGGAATAGGTCTGCTTGGCACTGCAAAAATAGCTGAAAGTTCCACTGTTATTTAAAATAAAACTAGAAATAATAATAAAAATCTTAAACTTACATGAAATCAATTCGTAGAAGCGTATAAAGTACATTATATGATTGTAATCATTAATGTAAACTATGGCTAGGCTTAGTATAAATTTAAACGCTTCAACCAAAACCAAACGGTCTCGCTCTTCCAGGGCGCGAAAAATTGGCCAACGGAACCGCGGCTCTACAATATTTATGTATGCTAAAGTAAGCATGGATATAAAGTGGATTTCTTTAGCTTTTCTTTCTGCAGACATTTTTGGTTGCTGAAATGGTTGACTTAATATAATTTAAAAGCCAATAGTTTAAAAATAATATAATTGATTTACGTTGTCTTTAAGAAGTATGAAATCAGATATATTAAGTCCGTCTGCGATGAAATTCCTAACGAGACTGAACAAAAAATTTTCGCTGGAGCAGTGACAATAGGTGTAAATCTGACATATACTTCTTACTTTTTTAGACCCTGTGATGTGTTCGGATGTGTTGATATTTTTGCCAAGAATAATGACTTTGTTGATTCGATTATTTTTTAAACCAAAGAATATTTGATTTACATACAGAATAAAAATATTTTATAATTATATTATTATAATATTACATAATATTATTATTATAGAATAATATTATTCTAAAATAATATTGGACCCGTGGTCCACGGCCACGGGTATTATATGGAAAACACCTATTTTTGGTACAAGTTTATTAATCACGATAGTGTTTCTTATACATAATAAATTATTAAAATAGAACTCTTCTTGATTTTCATTTAACACATAATATAATTTTAGATTTAATAATGTGGATTTCCAATTTTGGTTAGTTATAATACAATATTATAATAGACTTCTCTCCGATTTTCCTTATGCGTGCTAAACACATGTTAAATTGCTAAAGTATTAAAGTGTTAAATTGTTAAATGGAAACAAAATTTTAAAATGTTAAGAGTAAAATTTCACGTAATAATACAAAGAAATTTTTTACAAACATATTTTTTTATTGTTGGATTAAAAATTCATTTATTTATCTTCCATGCAGAAATATATAGATTATATATTCATATTATATATATATCGGCGTTTTCGTGTAAAACTCTTGTAGATTTGGTATAGTCGCTATGCACTGTTAGATGACGCTGTTTAAGAATTAATGGTTATTAGGATTGTCCCTTTGGAGAATAGTTTGTGACGTGGCACACTTCTGTCAAAGTATGCAAAACATGGAGACAACGGGCCACCAATTAGAAATATATATTAGAGCTCACGTATGTGCTTGAATGCAAGTTGCATGCAAGCGAATTTACTAGCACCTTAGCGATTGCGAATAATAAGCCAAAGCCGACCTATAAATATTTTATTTAAACTAATAATAAAAAAATTTAGTTTTTTTATAAAAATTTCGTTCATTCTTGTGTTATTTAAAGAAAAATGTGTCAAAAGATTGAATTAGTTTTGTCAAAATATTTGTAATGAATTGCAGGAAGCATCCTAGATAATATTTAGTACATATGTATATTCTAAAACGTGGAAGCGAACACTGGAGAAAGAAATCCAAGCAAGCGGAAAAACCTTTGGAGAAATTAAAACCCTGGCAAAAACTCGTGACAGTTGGAAAAAGTTCGTTATGGCCCAATGTTTCCATGGGAACGTACTGGATTGATTGATTGATTGATTGATATTCTAAAACAGCTCGTATAGTAGGGTTTATTTAGTTGTGTCCGTCTGTCTGTCTATGTGTCTATTTCCGTTTAAACTTATCATTCAGAATTTTAGCTGAGGACGTCGATAGATTGAACTGAATCGTACTACTTTATCCCTTTACTAATGAGCAATCGGATATATGTTTTTTCGTTTTCTAATAAACATATTCAAATAAACTTTGGTATGAAAAAATATATAAAATTTTATTTAAATCTCTCCAGATTTACATTTAGCTGCTATATAAACTGCCGATTTAAATGCATATTTTTGTTACATAAACTTTATCTATAAACTTTTATTTTTGGTATATATATTTCATAAGTGAGATCTAAACATAATTTATAGACTGGAATTTGTGTAAAAAAATGAGGTTGTTCGGTTTTGATGTACCTTAAAAATTACCCGGATTTTGTTAACTACTCCTTAAGTAATCGACCTTTTTCAAATGTTAATGTGAAACTACCTTAAGTGCATTTGGCGATTTTTACTGTGGAAAATTCTTGTTGAACGCGATTTTTTGACCAAACACCAAACACCATATTCGCCAGATCTGGCACCGTGCGACTTTTTCCTGTTCCCGAAACTCAAATTGTCCCTTCGTGGTAAGCGTTTTGAGTCGATTGAATCGGTGAAAGAGAATTCGTCGGAGGATCTAAAAGCCATACCTGCACGGGCCTACGAAAAGTGTATGGAGGATTGAGTTAAGCGTTGGCATATGTGTATCGCTTCAGAAGCATATTTTAAAGGAGATAATATAAATTTGGAATAAAATTTAAATTTGTGTCTTATTTACAAAATCCGAGTACTTTTTGAGCAGAGGTATCTCGTATACCTCGCATAAAAACCAGCGATTTAGGAACATGTTTTTCCAAGAAAAACTTTTTTAGTCTTCAATACATTCGCTTTTAATTTGCTATAAAAGAGAATATGTGTATTTAAAATTATATAGATTTATTTATTTTTTTTTTTTTTTTGATTTAATAAAAAAAGGATAGATCAAGTTACAGCCACAATAGGACCTTTAAAGACTTTCTTAAAAATTCTATGTATGTACTACGACAAAGCCAAAGCTCATGTCATTACTTTTATTTCATTGTTTGATTTAAATGTTATTCACATATGTGGTTCTTGTAAATCAAATGAAAAATATAAACACATGCAAATAGTTATTGTAATATATAATATATACTTGCCTTTTTGTTTTATATACTTATATAAATTACTTATATCATTATACTTATTTGTAGATACCTAGATAAATAATTTTTTTTTTCAAGTTTGTAGAAGAATTTAAGTAAAAGGGTCATATATAGTAATTTCCAAACAAAATCAACAAGTTCTATTAAGTCTTAAAGCATGTTAATTTATGTACCATCGGGAGTCTTCATCTGGTTTTGTGAAGTTGCGGCACCACATCGTTTAGCACTTGTGTATCACTTTTTCGACAAAAAGTCAATCGTTCCCCATATTCATCTAACTTTTTAAAGTATGGGGTTTTTATCTTTTTGAAAAAATTCATTCGTTTATGAAAATTCACAGATGAACCTGAAAAGTTCTTAAACATACATTTAGGTCTCTGCTTTGAGTCAGACGGAAACTACTTTAAAGAGATAAATCGATTCTCTGAAAACAATTCGTTGTTTCCTTTATTTATAACACCTATTGTTTACTTTGGAATATATATTATAACATTTGTATTTATATAATTTTCCTTTTTAAATTTAAAGTTAATTGAAACATAAAAAATTTTATATGTTGTATAAAAATGTGTTAATACAATAATATGTTAACTTCTGGTATACTTTTATTCCGACGCCTCCAAAAAAATAGAAATAGATGTGAATGGTTCAGAGATTTATAATTGCTGGCATTATTATGCTTCTACATAAACTCTGGAACAAGAAATCCCAAACTGAGTTTAAGGGTATAAAGGGGACTAAATAAACAGGTGCAAAAAGTAAGGTTATGCACAGTAGATCTATTTTGACCGCAGTAGACAAGAAATGTACTAGTAAAAAATATTTTATCAAAGAAATATGTATGTGAAATGTGTATAAATAATTATTCAAAAAAAATGTCATGTTTGTGCATGCATGTTTTCTCAGTAAATTTCATTAATAGGTATTCTCAAATTATTTAACAGAACCAATCTAAGCTTAAAATACTTCAGAAAGCAGTTTAAATATTAAACACCAGTACGTGTACGTAGTACAGAAGATTGTTTTTAGTTTAGCATATGAGCAGAAGAACCATGGAACCCTATTTCAAGTGCAATATTCGAGTTTGACCCAAATAAATGTGAGATTTTTTCCACTAGTAGCGCCATTATTTATGCTATGAATTCTATTTTAGTGCACTTTTTGTAGTGCGATTTTTACTATTTCTTTTACGGTGTTTCATTTTACATTATTTTGGTTCATGTTTTTTTTCTGTACTGTACTTCTATGTTCTGGTTTTGCCTTTAATTTATATATTTCTTTATATCTTTGCAGTGTTTTTTAGCATTTTTCTTTTGCCATACTTCACAGAAGCCAACATACATAAATACAAAATAAAACTACTTTAAAATGTTAAATGCTGTTATTGTAAAATGCAGATACATCTGAATATATGCGTACAATTTGTATCTACAAATACTAGTGTTCGTATATTCCTACACATATGCATGGAAATGCATCTGACTGTTTTTGTATCTGCAGCTAACATATTGCATAGAAAACTAAATAAAAAATATATTTCACACAATGCCACATTGTGGTAGAAATACCATTTAAACTCTAAATTAAAAAAAAAAACGTAGAAAAACACTCAACTGAGAAGTCTAACATTGCATCAGATACGTGGGAGATAGCGTAAGTTTACTATGTGACTAAATAAATATGAAGATCATGCCTAGGAGGTACTACGAGGATCTTGTAACTATAGTAAAAAATTTAACTAATTTACTGGCAAATTGCAATTTCCAAATCATACATTGGTTGTTCAGAAAGTAATTCCTTTTTTAACTGAAAACAAACGAGTTTCTTATTATTATTCTTATTATTAGTATTATTACTACAATATACACTTCTTATTTCTATAATCCATAATATTCAATATTCTAAAAACTTTCGACTTCCAGTGCAGTTACTCTATTCGCATAAGAATAATGGTATTTGTTGACGAAAAAGTGATCCAAGTTTGTTTTGGAGCACGGCGCACGGGCCTCATGCGTTGGACAGCCCTGACTTAAAGGGTCATAAAAGTTATCAAATGAAGATGAAGAGTGATTGACAGATAAAAAATGATTTGTAGTCAAAAAATCAGTCGCAACTGCCGATCGATAGGCATTATTGGCTATAACTCGCAATTTCTATTTCAGTGTGATATTCTTACCAAACACGATTAATACCACTTAAAGTTTTTAAATTTCGGGATATAATTATATATCAAGAATTTGATTATAAAATGTACAATTTCGATCGTAATTAAAAGATTTTGATAAAGATTTCGATAATTTGAAAATAACTTTTAACGCTGACATACCGTTACTTCAAATGCCAATCTATTGCAACAGTATGATTATAAGGCAACTAACCTATTTAACTGTCCATAGCTGGTCTCAATACAAATACAGTTTTTTAGAAGATTATAATGACCTCTGAAATAGTTTTATATATTATAGAGAATCCGTGAAGACGATACATTTTCTTTATCATCTTTAACAGTACTGATTAATCTAATTATATCCATTTATCTATTTATATGAATTACAGTCGATATTTGAATAATTGTATTGACAAATATTCGACTATAACTCTCATGCAATAAATTACTCTGGATAAATACTTTTAATGGAAAGCTTTTTTTAATGTTAATTTTTTCTTGCCAAGAATAACGCGCCTTTATGACGGAAAGATAGTATCTGATAGTTAAAAGAATACGAATCGCTAAGAAAAGACAATAACAAAAATTTATTTAATTTATTGAAATTTAGTTGACCACACAACGCTGTTTCGAGTATTATCAATGTCAAGTACTTATCATTTTTGAACATTACTTGATCAAATATTTTTTTTTCCTTCAAAAGGCATATATTTTTTGTCTCATATTTTTTAAATTAAATACAATTACACATTAAATTGATGTTTAACGTCAGCTATGATGAAAAAACCTATTTTCTTAATATTAACCATTGTTTTCTATATAGAGGAGCTTAACATTTGGTAGAGTACGACTTCAATTATTGGTACTTGCAGTGTCAAAAAATTATTCACGCATAATTAAATGTAAGACATATTTCCAAAAAAAGGTCACTGATATTGGATATTTGGCAATACTCGGAACAGCTGTACCTTCAGTCAAAAATTCAAGTAATTAAAAATAATAAAATTTAATAGAACAACCTAGAATAAGCATTGCTTTTGATGGAAACTCTGAAAGAACCTTATATAGGCTTATATATGCAAAATAAGTAATAAAATAATAATTCTTTGCAATTATATTATATTGTTGACAGTTAACTGAAAATTTTGTACGTAACATACTTCTAAAAATCATTCACAATAGACGAACTTTTGGTTTTGGCAACCATGTGATTTAAGCTGCTTATTAGTTAAACGGCTTCAAAAAAGTTAGAATAAATAAGCCAGCAGTGTTGTTGTTTCATATATTATTTTTAAAATAAGCGGTTGTTCTTTTGTGACATGCTTACAAAAGAAAAGGCTTCACATTATAATTGAAAAATTCCAAAATCCGTTGACTTATAAAGTTATGTACAAAAATATAGATATTGGTAAAGACAAAGATTGTTGATATTGGTTGAAAGGTTGATATTTATTTTCAAGCCTGCATTTTTGGGAAGGATTCCTTGGATATATTTTCCTACTTACTTCTTATCCCGAATAAACATGTTAGAGCGATGACTGTAGGTCCGTGTTGCATGCCTCCTTCATGAACATGTTCTGGGACTGATAAAAATTGTAGTATTGGGAACATCTGCTTTAGTTCTAGTATTGTTATTAGACATAGCCTAATTGTCTTTTTTATTTTTTTTTTTTTAATATGTGAAACAAGCAATTGTTGCTAAAATAAATGTTTCTCAATGCAATGTGAGTGAGAAAAAACTTGTGCTGCTACCCCCGCATTTTGAACTATACCTATAAATAAGTTAATATTGTACAACAATGCTGTAGAATGTAGAACTGCATTTAATTGAAATTAAATATGTATGAGGTATAATAAAACTAAGTCTCATTTAAAACTAAAAATTAAAAACTACTAACAATTTTCCTTGAAGGTATAGAGAGATAGGAGCTATAATTTATAAAAATTTTTTTTTTTTTTGTTATTTTTTAATTTACATTTAAATTATTAAAAAATGCTTAAAAGTCTTCTTCCATTTGCTTCTGTTACATATTCTAAATTGTATATATTTATTGTTCAATTTTCACATACATTCTGTCTGTTTTACAATAACTTTCCAGAGTTTGCTGGCTCCTTGACAGCGTCCATTTCTGCATTCACTTACGCCTGAATTTATACGAAAGAAGTACACATGTGATAAATCGTTTAAAGCAGCATTTTTACATAGATTTGTTGTCTTTAAACTGCTTTCATTTGCTGGTTTCTTTCTCAGATATATCCAGCATTTGAAGAAAAAGTCAGGAAAAAGCCACCAAGAAAAACTTTTACTTTCTGCTTTATTTTAGCTGTTAAAAGCTATTTTTCCCATTTTTTAAGTGGGTCTTTTCCAGCAGTGACTACTCGTAATACGAGTATATGCAGATATAGGAATATTTAAAGCATATATATACATTTGTACTCGTACTTATGTATAGCTAAATAAATGTGCTAGTTTTCAAATGTAACTTTACGTAAATTTTTTATTTTTGTTTAAGAATTGAACTAAAAGTGGATTAAAGTAGAATATCTTTTTTATTTTTTCGTATAATCCCTTTTTCTCCCACACATACCGTACAATTGAAAAACTGAAAAACTATTAGTTTTGATCACTGAGAAACTATTTAAGTAAAAACATTTTTGCTATTTTAGTAAAAAGCGATTAAAATGGCTCAAATCGTTGAAAGTGCTTAAAATTGAATATTTGAGTGGTTCAAATCGTTTTTGATTTCACATGTATCTGCACATGTATCAGCTTATATACCTACATACATTTATGTAAAGCAATATATTCACATATACAAAATAAATATGTACTACTCGAAAGTGAAAGAAATGTGTATGATTTTAAAAATCGTTTAATTGAGCAATTACAAACATCTGTTTAATACATATTTCTTTTTTTTTTTTGTGTAATAAATAATTTAAAAAATAAAAAAAAATATATACTATTGATATTCAGATGTCTGAGTTGGTGAATCAGCACCTTTACTCTATTTTATCTGTGGACAGTTTTAAGTCACACTAAATACGGGGCTTTACGGGGCTTTATGATATGACGGATCTGATGTCTTTGTATCTGCCTGTGTTTATCAAATTTCGCTGTATTTTTAGGATACTGAGTGTTGGATTATTGTGACTGTCAATTGTATTGAACAGTTTCAGAGCACGATCTTTAATGTATTTTTCAACTGAATCCACTCTCAGATCTCTGTGGATATCGGCTCCTCTTACATACCATGAGGTATAATATATTCAATAGAAATCAATGATAATACATTGAAAAAAACCTTCACTTTGTTCTGTTCGGTTACAGATACTTTGTGGCTATAACCGATCTATAATGATCTCGATTCTTCACTACCCGTGACTCGTGAGACCCCATTAATTTTTTTGTGTTATAATTTATACATCCAATACTTTTATGTTAAACAAATCTTGTCGTTGAATTGAAATAATTAAATTATAAAACATATAACTTTTTTATCTCTGTTAGATAAATTGCGGTTTCGAAACGTGCGCTCCCCTATCTCCGTACATTAGGTCTTCCGTGAAGTTCTATTAAAAACGAATACATCGGACCAGTTCTGTTCCTTATTCAGACAAAAAAAAAATATTTTATATCGGTTTTTAGTTAATCTCCTATGAGATCGTTTTTAAGGATTTGATTATATGATTAGTACGATTAACTATTTTATTTTAACAATTCAATAAAAAATAAATTTTTTTTTTTGAAATTAAAATTGTTTTAGAAATTTTATTATTACTATGTTGAGGCTTATTGAGTCAGTACGTCTTGACTGGGTTTTTGTTTATTACTTCATCAGAATAAGCAATAATTGACCTCAGATCTGCATACCTCCCTGAGGAGCCTGTAACCATTCTGAGATTCATTTAGAAAATTTATTTTAGATTAAAATTGTTTTAAAAATTTTATTGTAAATATTACACCAATTGAAGAGGATTGTGCCGAATAAATGAATAATTCGAAGCAGTTACACTGTGGATTAATAGCAGATTTAAGCAGTCAATGAAATCAAAGCTTTTATCTAGTTGCTATGTTCTAGATTTCTGATCAAAAAATGAAATCATATCATTTTCACACGATTACCGATATCAAAATCGAATCACAGTGCACTTTAAAGACCATTCCAAATAAAAACGATTTTTTCTAGGATTGGAAAAAACATTAGTATAAGTATATTGGTTCTGGAAGGAAACAATACTTTGCTAGAATACTTTGAAAATAATGAAATAGATTAAGTAGATAAAGTTAGGATTTTTAAAGTTAAAGCAAGTTCACTTGATTCTGTGATGACAATGTTGTGATAATGTCAAGTTACTCTCTCAACTAACATCTATAGCCCTCATTTAATTGGGTATTACTGAGAATTGTACATATTGTGTTTATATAAAAGCAAATTAGATATATACCGCTAATACAGAAAGAAAAACGTAGAGAACTAAATCTCAAACTCAACTCAATTAAGTGGCTACTTAGACGACATTCTGTTATGTCAATCGAAAACAAGCTAATAATATACAAGCAGTTACGGTACTACGTTCAATTTAGGCCTACAGATCTCAACTCTGGGATTGCACATCTCACTCAAATTGACAGATAATTCACAACATATATTAAAACAACATCCTAAGAGCGATTATCAATGCTCCAGGGTATATTCGTAACAGCGATCTTCATCGTGATTTGATTGTTTCGATAGTTGCTAAAACAATCACATTCCAGGCTGTCGCACATAAAAAAGACTTGAAATTCACTGCAACACAGAAGCTTTATCACTTCTTCAAACAGAAGACCTCCTACGATAGCTTAAGAGACTCAAGCCATCTGATTTAACTAATTAAATCACATATTAATCATCATACTATGATATTATAGATAAGGATTAATATTGGCTATTTTAAGTCTCCGATGTAAAAATATTGCTAATTAGTTTTTATTTTTAACGCGCCTAGTTAGTTGGATTAAATAATAAAAAAAAATAAAAAATAAGTTGAGTATTAAAGAATTTTATAAACAAACTCAAGTAATATTCGTATGTGCTGACATGTGTTTATGAATGATATAGAGAAGTCCAGAGCATCGAACCGAAGTTTCTTCCGTTCCGGTTTTCGTTCTGGTTCAAGAGAAAAAAAAATATGTCAGTTCGGTTTCGTTTTTCGTTGCGGCAAAAATATTGGTTTTTTTCGGTTTTCGAAAATCATGCTATCATCTAAGTGATCATTAGATTCACTTTCAGCTTCAATAAGAAAATATTCTTCTATTTCCAATTCTAATGTACCTATTTACAAAAGAAATCATATTCGTTCCATTATCTGTAGTAATCCAATAGTTTTGCTGGGTATAAATTTTATATTTTTCTAAGACTTTTTCGACCATGTTCATGATATAAGTTCCCATATGTTTATCTTTCGATTCCATCATTCCCAACGTAAAGAAATTTATTTTACCGTCTAGTGCCAACTGTGCATTGATTCCTACAATTGATCTATTTAGTCGAGTAGCTATGTCAACTTTTAAAGAAATCATGTTTTTATCTAAAACTGTACGTATTTTAGTTATAATTTCAGAAGCCGTCTTAAGTATTAACAATTCAATGTTTTCGACATTAACTTAAAATTACCACCTATACCAGTCACTATTGGGTCCATTATTCGTTTGAATTCTAAATACTCCAACATTTCAAAGGAACACCCATTAATGGTTATAAGTTTTAGTCAATTTAAAGTATTTTTAAAAAAATAATTAAAAAAATAAATACTGAATAAACAGATGCACAGATACCAAACTATATGGTGCTGTACCGAAATAAACCGATATATTTTCAACGGTTCGGTTCCGGTTCGATGCCGTGGAGAAGTCTACTACGCAACAACCTTCTTTTTCGAGGTTTCTTCGAAGTCGACTTTAAGTAGTATTATTTCACTAATGAGGTTTTCACGATTCCACTTAAATTTGAAGAAATAATAATAAACCAGTGACTAATTTATTAAAAATTTTATATTCGGTAATTAATATAATCAGATATAAATATGATGATGTATATTTGAATGTGTGTTTTATTAATTTTCTTTGATTTAAGATTAGAATCCAAACGGAAATAAAAACGGATACGGATATAATAAATTTTTTAAGTAAATCTTTACACAATTATTACTCAATTTAATTTAATTTAAATTTTTTCGTAATTCGCTTAGTCGATATATGAGACCTTAAATCCTGCAGCATTAGTATGGAAACCAATGTAAATCCTTGGCCTTATGCTCAATTGACCGTTCAACTTTCTGCTAACTTTTCGATACATTTTGTTTGAGAAATTTGTGTTCTGTAAGGTGATGCGATTTTATTTATCTTTTATTTTAATTTTTTTGTGGATTTTTTTTGTGGATTTTTTTATTTTTTTTTTGGTATTTTGGATTATTTTTCCTTATTTATACATTTAAAATTTAAGTAAATTCAATACGGATGCGGATGTTGCTTATTTGCTTTGAATTTCCTTTTTCACGTTTTGTTTTACATTTATTTTTCGCTTTCTTCGCGTTGATTAAAATTCATTAAACGTTTACGAAAGGAATTTACGTTAAACTTTTACAGGTTTAATTCGTGCTCTGGGAATTTATGTTGTAAACCCCGAGAAAATAAATAAATTGGGAAAAAGACGTCCAAGAAACATTTAAAAATTGAAATAAAAGTCTTTTAGTTGATTTTTAGCAAATTAGTTTAGTTTTGTTGATTATGGCTTTATTTTATATATCAAAATGTACAATTAATCTCTTTTAGATTCTCTTTGAATTTATATCAGAATAATTTATATCAAAGGACTTTTAATATTCCGGGTAATGCACGAACGAAATTGGAAAATTTTATTAAATTTCTTATCTTACTTTGAATCCTAAAGAACTTTGTAAAGTAGCAAATAATTTGGAACTTTAATGTGCCACATGCATATAGACTTATAGGGTAAAGTTATTTGAGAAGAAACTTGTAAACTTGTTTCATTTGTAAAGGCAGTAAATACAGGATGTCCAATGTTTAACGTGATTATCTGCCGTGTGGACTCAACATCACGGTACTCAAAAGCACAACATCTTCATACAAAGCGTCAATCAGCGCCCCATTGGAATTAACTTCCGTCGGTACCAATAAAGAATTTGTGTAAGGCATTTCTTCTATCTTGGTTTAATGTGAGGTCTACCTACTGTCTCTGCTACAATTTGGGCTGTAGCACCCGGTGGTGAATATGCAACTTCACGCCGAATGTTAACGATAAACTGAAGCAGTGAGTAAAGAAGTCTCTATGTGTTTTACGTGATTCCCTGCAGTGTAGGCTTAACATCACGTTACTCAAAAGAAAACGTCTTGATACAATGCGTCAATAAGCGCCCCCTTGGAATTAACTTCCGCAGATACCAATGAAGAAATGTGTGTAGGTCATTACTTCCATCTTGGTTAAATGCGAGGCCTACCTAAAACTTCTGCTACAATGTGGGCTGTAGCACCCGGTGATGAATACGCAACTCCACGTCGAATGCAACATTATATATTCATTCTTCCCGCATGAGTTTGGGTATTAACCACAGCCACTACGAGGCCAACACCAATGGTCAGTACACCGAAGCTGCGGACCACTGACCCCGAAGTACCAGATCGGATCACATGTGGTCAGATGGCGCAAGTGCCGTGCTTACTCATTACCATACGTACTTCCTATACAAGTACTGGATTGGCACCGGGATTTTAGTCACCTTCTACGACAAGCATATCTACTGCGGGAATATTCTAAATCCCTTACCCGCAGGGGGCAAGCAGTAAGTACAAGAAGAGTAACTCGTTTGTGGGTAAAGAAGACAAATTATATGTTCTGTGTTGAGAGTAGCTTAGGTTAAGTTAGGTTACTGGAGCCGTTCGAAGACTAACTTAGAACATAAAGTCCATTGTGATATCCTTAAGAAATTGACGTCTTTCACTATACCCATTTAGTACTGGCCATAAACCCATTGACACGAGCTATGGAAATAGCATCTAGCTCTATTAATGAATTGAAAAAGTGCGACCTTAAGTAGGAGAGACTATGTCTAGCGAAAGCAGGACACTGTAACAGAAGGTGTACTGATGATTCCTCTTCGTCATCCTCCATGCAATGTCTACAGTGCAGGGCGGTCCTGATATTGAGCCTCATGGCATGTCCTCCTAATGGGTAGTGTAGAAAGTATGAAAAACTAATAAATGTAATATATTTTAATAATATGTGATATTTTTAAACAGCTAATGTTTAATAAAATATAGTGTTTAATAATGCATTAAAGCCAAAATAGTTCATGTTGTGTAGTTTGTGACATCATCCTAATGAACCATGAAAACACATATTTTAACATATACCCACACCATCAATTTTCCAGTCAAAGAAAGAGTTGGTGATCATGTGTTGTGACACCATGCACTGACTCCGAATAACTGCAATAGGTTTTCAACACTTAAAAGTGGAATTTCGTTGCCTCCCAAAAACAAGAAATAATTTAATAATAACATGCTTTACTTGGTTTAAGAAGTGGGTGAGACCGACTAGTCTACGGTAACGAATAGCTGTCTTAAATTTATTAAAAAGAAAACACTGTATCTTAAATAAGAATCTCTCAATAGATTTTTTGGACATAAACTAATAGGAAAAACAAATACAAACAAAATAGAAAGAGTAAATTGTGCCTCGTATCTGATTAGTGTTTATTTATCACTAAATAATTTGGATAAAAATCATGAAAAATTTTTCTTTTGATAGCAAATGTCAGACCCTATTTTCACCATACCGCAGACATCTGTTGAGTCTGCTGATAATTTTGCGGTTCTTTAGTTTACGTAGTGCATTTTCAGCAGCAAATACACAGCACTTCCAGAGCTTAATGGTTACTTGACAATTACCCAAAACTGTTGAAGATCAACTGGTGCAGTCAGTTCATTCATTCAAACTCTTGAATATTTGAACGTAGCCAATAGCGTTCACAAGTATACAAAGAAACCTAGCAATCAAAAACATACGTTGAGTTGGATGCAGGGTTCGGAAAGTGTGCCGACGATAGCGAGGTTCTGCATGGTTCATATATACCAGAGCAACCAAACAGACAAAGAGAACTTGGTTTCCGTGTGGCTCCATTTCTGAAAGTGAGAAGATGGCTTGATATTAAAATTTTTTAATGTTCTGTTAAAACGCACAATCTTTTGAAAAAATGTTTTTTAAAAGTATCAGGTCTTCCACTATTTGCAACAAAGTTTCAGTAACTAACTTATAAATTTAGGCACATGATTATAGTCAAAATTTTTAAAATTATTTTATATTTAAAATTTTTTGTGGAATTTACATATTTTTGTTAAAAATTGGTTAGTATATTGCTAAGCTTACTTATTTAAAAATATGTGCACATAATATTCAAAGTAATTAGCTTTTTAAGAGCCGAATCTTTAACTTAAAAAAAGACATATTAGTAATTGAGTTTTCGATCAAGTTTTTGTTTTAACAGATTGACTGAACCTTGTCAAAAATAACACAATTTAAATTTCCTACTCAAAAATTCTCACAACATCAGATTCTTGTATGTATGATCATGTCTACAAACACAAACCCATGCGGAACCTTACAAAAACAAACCAACTGATAACAAATTGCATGACATTGCTGGTCAATTCTTACTCGTATTATCAATATGAGAAATTACACGTCTGAACAGAGATGGCACTGTATTGTTAGAATGCCCATAGCTTCAACTTAATTTAAGATATTATTCGAAGTCTTATCGGTTTATAGTATGGTCATGCCTATAAGCACAAACGTTTTATATCACAAATCAGAATTTACGGTTTGTGTCACACTAAAGCGCGGTGCACACTATCATTTTTGAATGTCACTCAAATTACGCTCTCTCGTGCTCAAATTTATTCTGGCGATCGAACTTGAACATGCTCACATTCAAGAGTTTTTATTCAAGCAAAATTTTTAAAGAATAAGGTTGTTTACGCACGCTGTAAGTGTGTTTCGCACGCTGTATGTTAGTGCAACCATGCTAAAATAAGCTTTTGAATGAGGCTGCGTGTCATTCAAAGGTTCAAATTCTCATTTTTGAGTGTCATTCTTTGATTTGCTCTCTTGAATGACACTCAAAAATGATAGTCCGCACCGCATTTTCCAAAAAGCAGTGGCGTATGCTTCCGAAAAATTTTGCCGAAGGAAAGTCGATGTAAAATGTAGCTGCTATATGTTACAATAGAAAAACCATTTCGGTAGAAAATGATCCTTAGTTGGATCGTTGGGTAAAAGTTTTGTTTCACATATGTCACTAAAAGAGTGCTACCAAATTAGAAAAGTAAAATACATACACAATTATATAATCACAGTGTTCGATTGAAAAAGTACACTCCGGTTAGAGCGTTGGAATACTGTTGCTCTATATATACTATATGCATTAATCTTAAAAAGTTCAACATTATTAAACGAAGTAAAAATTTTAGGCTTGAATAGTTCAAGTTTTCGAGAGCGTACTGTGTGCACATTGTTACTAATTTTTAACATCTAATAATGCCTAACTTTTGTTTCATTCCTCCGTCTTTGTATATAAACTTTGGTTGCATATTCACAAGAGCAAACATTTAGTTTCAAGAATTGATTATAATTTAATTGCATATTTTTGAGCACTGCTTAAATTCCCCTGTAATACAAATTACTCGTCAGATATAGTTTTGTAAGCATTCAATACATAGTAATCTGGAAAAGTAGGGTTGGCAGAAGACGAATACCCTTTATATGACAAGCTAGGCGTTTACAAAACATGCTTTATTGAACCCACTAAAACCACCTCTAAGGAATGAAAGGAGAAGATTTCCACAGCAATGTAGAAACTTCATTCCAGTAATTATGGGAGAGAGTAATGAGAAAATAGATTTAATACCTAGTGTACTAGGCTCATCTAAATCAAAAAGCAATTTATTTACATGCATATATAGGTAGATAGAATTTTTTTATGGCGTCAATGAAACAAACAGTTAGTATTAAACCTAGGGACAAAACGATGCGTTGTAGAAGTATATAAAGTCAATATAAATATAAGTAAGATAAAAGGTTGTTAACATGCGACAAATTATAAAAAAAAACAAAAAAAAATTGCGTGATAAATAAACTACTTAGATGATCAAATATTTATAATATATTATACATAAAAAAAATGTATATTTAATAAATCAAGAACTATATATCAGTTCTTAGTAGCTTAAGACTTTAAATGAGCCATTTTGGATTTTATAGACAGTTTTTTTGTGTGTTAGTTTTACAGGTAGGCTCCTCTTTTGTGTAGTATGTGCGGATAATACTAAAATGGAATGCATCATTTGCCACATATGGTATATGCTTTATAAGTAAAAAATGTCCTGCAGTCTTCATATATAATAATTTTTTATACTAATTAATTTGAAATATATTTTCATCTCTAACATACACTGCATCCGCACTCATTTCCATTCTGTTAGAAATTTTTTTTTACATTTTAGTATGCTTTCATCACTTCCTTTGATATTATTTTTCATGAACTTATTGTTGAAACAATTTAAAGCAATGCAAATTCTTGTTTTTATTTAGTTTTGCTATAAATTTACAAACAATATAAATCACTTTTATGATGGACAGCTAAAATCTGTTTTGAAAACAACACTTGATATGACAAAATAAAATGAAATAAATGTATAACACCAGAGCCTTTAAGCTTCTCGAAACTTAGGACTTCAACGTAATTAAAACTTTGCACAAACTTTGTTGAGCTCTTTATGAAAAATAATCTGAATATTTTTTACTGTTACCAAAAATATTTCAATATTATTAAAATGGTTTTACACAAATATCTCCCTTATCAGCATGCATTGAGCCAATATAATTTGAATATTTTGCATGATTTTGCGCGAAAAAAAATTTGAAAATAAACAATATACCGAAAATAAATGGTCTGTATGAACTTTTGATTGAGCTATATATTAACCACTTTTTATATGAACGAGTTCGAAATATTCATATGACATATAAATATTGTAAATATATTTATATCTCCTTCTCATTTGAGCACAATTTCGCAAACAATTAATTGCCTATTAACCACAAATTGAATGAGATTTAATTATATTCTAATTGCATATTTTTAGGGGTCGTATCAATTACATTTTCATACTGCATGTGTAAGAATCAGCAAGAAAAAGGTTTAATTGGAAGAGGAGGAGGACAAAACGTATAAAGATATGTAATAAGATAAAAAATATAGAAATATAAAAAAGAGAACGCTAAGCTAAATGAAATTAATTGAAGTTATTGAAGTGGTAAAATACGAAGAACTCTTGTTGAATTACTTTAGGTTTGAGATACAGGTTTTGACACACTTCAAGTAGAGAGAGGTCTTCGAAAAAAGTTTGTGGCTTTGTAGACGATAAGTACTATAAGTTAACAACTCTTTCTCTTCTGCTTGATAGAGATCACAAAGATCACTTGATGAAAAAAACTCAACTAAAAACAAAAGTGGTTTTGTTTTTGATTTTTTAGATTACATTGAAACTGCTGAGCTCAAATCTGTGATCTGGGTTTATCACAGGTTTTATGGCAGTAATAAAAAGCCAGATAGGTTAGTTATGTTTTGAAGTTTTCGATGCTAATGACTTTAGCAAGATAGCTGACCAAATATACTCAAAATAAGCATGAAGGGAGTGTGAGTAAGAATTTAATTGTCAATATTTTTTTAATTTTGACAACTGAAATTTAGATCACAAAAGAACATAATTTTGTATTAAAAAGACAAAATAATGACATAGCATTCTTATATATAAAACCAATACGGAAAAGCGCTGTCTCACACGTTGTTTAAAGATTAAGATAATTCAGACACAAAAAGTTGAAATTTCTTGTCCACATATATTTTATTGGTTTAGTCGTTTATATTGTTTAGTTATCTTTGGATCGGCTGTGCTTTTAAGATGTTTTATGCCTTTCATATTTTTCAAGTACTTTTTTGCTATCGTACCCTACCAAAAATTTAATATATGCTTTATTATCGGGCACAATTTTCAGAAACTCAGTTACAATTTAAAATAAACAATTTTTATGAAGTTCAGAATAAAAGTAAAATAAGATAAAGAGATAAAAAAACTTTCAGAAGTAAGCAAAAGATTTTGTTTATCAAAAGTTCAAAAAATTTCATGTGTTTGAGAGAAAAAATAAATTTTTTTAGTTTGCTTGTAATGTTCTTTCACATTTTATTTTGCATTCGCAACGTATTTTTGTGGAAATTACATAATTTTCCAATTATTCAAATTTGATATTTCCCTACGCAGCAGCTCGATGGTCGGTGGTATTGTCAGCGCCATTAGGCGTTGCAAATCGCCACCATCCTGCAACTCACACCAGGAAACCGCACTGCCATTACTGTAGGCTTATACTGTAGTTTTCGTAACATTTTTCATTTTTCGTATTTATTTATTTATTTAATTTTTCTCCCTGTTTTTGTTATAATTTCTTTATATATTTTTGTTTTTTTTTTGTCAAACTTTTGGTGTTTTCCTCCCAGTGTGAAATGTACAACACAACTCAAACAAAAAAAAAATTAAATAAAAGCATTAAATGAAATGATGCCAAAGTGTTTTAGCGCAAGGCTGATTGCCCCTAAAACCATGCAAATTAAATTTAATGGAAAATTTATTTTGTTTTTAATTTTGTTTTATTTTTTTTTTTTTTGTGCTTGCTTTGATGTCGTAGTCTGGTTTTTAATGTTTTTGTTGTTGTGAGCTATGTTTTCCTACTTGTCGACATTATTTTAAAAATAGTTATTCTCATATTAGCCATAAGCCGTAGTTCAATAAGGTCAATAAATAATACAATAAAAATTTCAGAATATATATAATTAATTTATAACAAAATATTGATTTAAAGTAAATAAATACGTTTATTGAATTCTTAAAATTCTGTTTCATAATGTTCTATGTTTCATTTTAAAACTGGGTATTGTATACCGAACGCACTGCATTCCCCTAAGTGTCACTTGCTCTAAAATGTAGTGTCCTAGTAAAAGTAACTCTTGATATGAATTTTGTATTGAAGATCCACAACAAAAAGTAAAACATAATTTAATAAATTGCTAATTAGTTTAAGTAGATTAGCTGTGATTTCAATAAAAAAATAAAAAAAAATATTTTAATAAGTAAAATATTCTATGTTGCCTACATTTAGGCATAGAGTATAAAATAAAAGGGGAGAATTAATAAAGGGGGAAAAAATCTGGTTTCCGTCGTAGGTATATTTTTGGCAATTGCAAGACAGACGAACCAGCTTGACGAGGTGCTTCAAGTAATCCATAAGAATATCTAAAAGTTCTGAAAAGAACTATGCTTTTTGTGCTGAACTTTTTTATAAAAGATAGAAAGACTAAACGATATGTAAGCATCATTGAGATGCTTCGTACAGATAGTCTTATGGTAGGTTTGCTCATGGGTCACAGAAGATTAGGGCACCACTTTGGAAGATTAAATCTCTATTTTAATTATTTTTATTGCAGTTGTGAAAGAGATGATCAAAGTATCTCCCACTAAATTCATTTAAGGCTTTGCCAAAGGTTTAAGGTAGTTTTTAAACCTCTTATTAAAAATCAAAAATATTGTGATTACAACTTGATTTATTTTACTATCATTCTCTTTTTGATATTTGTTCACACCTTACAACATTAAACTGTTTTCTTACGAATTTATCAAATTTGTGTGTCTGTAAGTGGAACTAATATTAGTTTTGTTTGTGACTACATCATCGCTTTTAAAATTTTAATTGTACTTTCTTTGAAATCTTATATATTTCATTAACGTTCTTTAAAAGAAATTTACTTCTACACTCACTCTAGTAATAGTATTATAAGCTTTATTTTACTTCATTTTAAATTGGTCATATTACACAGAAATTTATAACAAGTATACTAGTCGCCTGTTCAAAGTTTAAGTTAATCTATTAATTACTTATCAGAAATATTAATTAAATATTAATTATAAACTCGATTATACAATATAACAGAAAGCTCGTCTACAGCCAGATAATTAGACCAGCATTACTTTATGAGTGTGTCGCGTATAGCAAAGCTGCCGATTCTACTATTCAGAAGCTACAAGTTGCTCAAAGTCAAGCTCTTCAAAGTGCCATGACATATCCTCACGAGTGACATGCTAAAAGACCTTAAAATAGATCCGGTCAAAAAATTCATAAGGGACAGAGCTCTGAAGAAGTATGCGAAAACCGACAGGCTGCCCTACTTAGCACTATCTAATGTCAGAGTAAT
Organism: Teleopsis dalmanni; assembly: GCF_002237135.1. Classification (NCBI taxonomy): domain Eukaryota; kingdom Metazoa; phylum Arthropoda; class Insecta; order Diptera; family Diopsidae; genus Teleopsis; species Teleopsis dalmanni. Next base: position 82,963,233 of record NC_051848.1, read on the forward strand.
CACTAACCGCACGGGGCGGTAGGCAGATCTTAGATCAGTCTTTGAATAATCACGAAGATTATGAGAAATATACGAATAAGTCAGTGAGTTGGGTGGGACTCTGCAGAAACCCCACAGCTATCAAAGCGTAAAAGTGCCCAGATGCACTAACTCGGAAAAGTTCAACATTACAATAAGAATATTAAATAAAATTACTATAACAAAAATAAAAGATTTCATATAAATTGTTTTAAAAATCTTTATTAATAATCGTTCTCTATATTTGAGCGCATTTTTAATAAAAGCCGTTAACAATCTTCAGGTCACCATTCAGTATTTGCATGCTTTCATCGACATCAAGTGAAGGTTTTCCAAAGTACAGCATTCTGTATTCTTTAAAAATTAGGCATCCGCCTACTAAATCCATTACATCGCCTTTCAATTTAAGGTTGCATATAGTGCGTAGCGTGTCTTGACTTTCGTACGGTACGTAGCACAAACGTCGCCAATGGTTTTGAAGTTTGTCCTATTATTACTCGTGACATCATATTACTCATGACATCTAGATTATAACTAAGCTTACTATACGGATCCCTCAATATACTGTTTCTTGCTTTTCTACAAAATTTCTGCGCTCTTCGTAATTACAATTTTCTGCCATAGTCTCCAGTTATCATCAATACCCAAATCATTTGTCACATATGACTCGGATGTCAGTTCATACCATTTTCAAAGAATGATCTTTTTTCATTACTAATTAATAATATTTATTAATAATAATAATTAATATTAATAATATATAATATTATTAATACTAATATATAACATTAATGCATCTGCTCTATTTTTTTTTGTTCACCTTCTTTAATAATCACAAATGAAACCTGTTAAACCTTTCAATAACAGCAAAGTATTGAGCTCTTCGTTTATTGAAGCCTTAATTCTCAAGCACTTGTGAAATTTCTTAAACCCTCTTATCAACTGCTTTCACCGTCAGCATTTACTTCCGTTTTCTTTCAAAATATTTCACACTCCGCTGGATTGACAAATGAAGTTTTTAATTTTTTTTTATTATTCAATTTTCGCCAAAATTTATGCTACCTCATATGTGCCAAATTATTATTGAATTCCTAAGGACTGAAGCTAATACTTATGTTTTTATTGATTTCCTCAAGTATACAACAGGAAAATGTGCTCCCCTTTCTCCTTACTCATACCCGCTCCGCACCCCCGCTGCACAATAAAATGCACACTTACCCTTGATACCACTTAAAAATCATTATTAAATTGAAGTTTACACATTTTAGGTTGCTAGGTTGACGGCAAAGTAATATAAAAATAGACTTGTAGGGAAAAATCAAATCACATCCTTGACTGCACGTCCTTGCCACAAATATCAAACGTTCGTTGTTTGAACTCATGCAAAGAGTTAAACGTGTAAAAATACGGTTAAAGCGCAAATAAACTAGACCAGTAAAATATAAAAGTGGGGTGGATTCATTGATTCATCTCGGAAAAATGTCAACAATAATAACTCCCTTACTGTCATTTCGCTGCTGTACTACGATGGTGCTGCGATGGTGCTACGATGGTGCTGCGATGGTACTGTGGTGTTGTGGAGCTTACAAGACTGCAAGACTGTCAGCCTGACAAAGTGTGAGCTGGCAATATAGCAAAAATCAGTGAATCACTGATTCAGTGAACAGTGCGAAGGATCAAATGAAAAGGATTTCAATCACAACATGTTGGCATGTTATGTAATACGTATTCGTATGTATATGCATGCATGACAAAGGTATGTGTGGCATCTTATGTGACTATATTGTTGAGGTAATGGGCAACATAAAAATTCCTTAACTTGCCGAAAATAATAGAACTTGTAAGTAAAGGAAACTAAGCAGCAAAACAGTGTTTTCGTGCCTTTAGTTGTTATAGTAATTTTAGCTGTACTTATTGTTGTTGTTGTAGTTGTAGTTGTAAACTATAATAGTGCTCTAACTATGCGTTAGCAGTAGCGATATTAACCTCTTCTCGAATGCCACCAATACTGTCACGACCGCTATAGATTGCTACTTTCGGCGCTGGCGCTGTCAGTGCCATTGCCGCTGCCGCTACCACTCCAGTTACTTCGAGCTTTGAAGCTCGTCGAAGCCTGAACATTAGCTAAACATAAATTACACAGACGACTGAGCGTCAATTGAGGCGTTCATTATAATGTGTGTTCGCACTTTCGAGTAACAGCATCTTCATGTGCAATTATTGAGAGGATATGATGATGAGTATAAAGGATTGTCATATACCAAGCTGCCTTTGCTTGCGACGAATATGCAGAAGCTAGTCTTGTCTTCAGTCTGCTCTGCGTCAATTTGTTTCCTTGACTTCTTTTCTTGGTTGCTCTCGTACTCGTAACTCTCGTAAATTGCAAATCCAACATATGCGAACAATGTTTTGAGATATTTATTTACGAGAATATTTTAAATACTTAGATACTTTTTTCTTGGAAATTGTTTACTGTCATCTTCCATTTTTATATAAGGACACAATTTAAAATAAATTGTAATATCATATTTTATTTCATGAAATATTTTTCAAAGTATTTTTTAATATTGTCTTACAATTTGTGTAACGAACAAAGCTTCTACAAGGACAACAGACAAAGTATCTTGTTTGATACTTTGCATATATTATTATTAGTCTTTTTTAAAGATAATTTACTTAAAATGATACTAATTCGAAGTCGATTCAGAAAAATTCATACTTCAAATTAAAGCATGAAAATATGAAAATGTATTAACTTAACATCACTCAACGTTGCGTTTAAACCGCAATATTATAATAATTTTATAAAACATAATACATACATACATTGCATTGTAAGCATTCATGAGAAAGAAAATAACATAATTGCGTATAATTGTCTATATGACTTTTTGGAAAACCTGACTATACTAACCCCTCGTAACCAACAGTATGTCGCAATTAACTCCATAAATATACAGCAATAAGTGATATTTTTTATATAAAATTCACTTAGATGATAGTATGATTTTATCGAACCGGAATTACTTCCGTTGTGGTTTTCGTTCCGGTTCAAGGAAAATAAACATACATCGGTTCGGTTTCGGTTTTCGTACCTGCAAAAATATCGGTTTTTTCGGTTTTCGGTTTTCGAAAATCATGCTATCATCTAAGTGACCATTAGATTCACTTTCAGCTTCAATAAGAAAATATTCTTCAATTTCCATTTCTAATGTACCTATTTACGAAAGAAATCATATTCGTTCCATTATCTGTAGTAATCGAATAGATTTGCTGGGTATAAATTTTATATTTTTCTAAGACTTTGTCGACCATGTTCTTGATATAAGTTCCCATATGTTTATCTTTCGATTCCATCATTCCCAACGTAAAGAAATTTATATTACCGTCTAGTGCCAAGTGCGCATTAATTTCCAAAATTGATCTATTTAGTCTAGTAGCTATGTCAACTTTTAAAGAAATCATGTTTTTATCTAAAACTGTACGTATTTTAGTTATAATTTTAGAAGCCGTCTCAAGTATTAACAATTCAATGTTTTCGACATTAACTTAAAAATTACTACCTATAGCAGTCACTATTGAGTCCATTATTCGTATGAGTTCTGAATACTCCAACATTTTAAAGGAACACCCATTAATGGTTATAAGTTTTGGTCAATTTAAAGTATTTTTAAAAAAATAAATAAAAAACAAATACTGAATAAACAGATGCACAGATACCAAACTATGGTATATGGTGCTGCACCGAAATAAACCGATATATTTTTTTCGGTTCGGTTCCGGTTTTCGTTCCAGGAAAAATATCGGTTTTTTCTGGTTTCGGTTCGATGCCCTGATTGTAAGTGAAGACAAATCGCATCCGGAAGATGATAGATTTATGTTCATCTAAATGCAATTAATAATGTCAGTCAGTTAGATCTCTCACTTAAATTCTATCAGAATTGAATGATCCTTATAAGCACAAAAGTGGAATTATTGCTTCTGAACTGATAGTTCTTCAAGAAGTCAGCACAAGTTTTATGAATTGCTTCTATATATACAAAACGATTTTTATTCACACGTTATTAATTTTGGTAAATATTAGAAAAAGCGTCGGTCAAGTCTACATTAATCACTCAAAGTGTTCGTCTCAATTATCAAGTATGTGGTGATCCTTGACACGAAGCATTTTTGTTTAACAAATGCCAACCTCTCTTGATCCAATATATTGACCCAATATGACTGAGATGACTTGTATAAAACTCAAAACATCAAATCAAAATTTTTACATCAAGAATTAAGAAAAAATCAAATACTCGAAAATATTTGACTTTTTTTAACGAATGTTTTCTTAGATTTACTCGTCTAAAGTCTACTGGTCGGTGCTTTGATGCTTGGAAAAAATACTATATTTTATATTACTCTATTGTATACAGTCTCAAATTTTGTTCTCATTGATTTCATTGTTAATATCCTTCGAATATGCAATTCTAATTACCAGTCATTTTAAGTGGGACAAGCTGTACATAGGTATACTTTTCAGTGGCTTAAACATTCGATCAAAATGCGATAAATTTATATTACTTCATTCATTTTAATCAAGATTTTGTACTAATTTTTGATCTTATACCCAATTTTCTTGACATCTATAATAATCATGGATTTTGGTTGAACATTATTTAGAGAATTACCACCGTTTGTCTTGAGATTTTGTACAAAATCTTTATTTGGAATTATTTTTGCAGTTATTTTAAGTGCTGTTGACTGGCACACTTCACATTTAATTTAATTTTGTTTTATTTATTTTTTGATTTGTTTTTTTTTTTCATTTGTGTTTCTTTTTTTTTTTTGTTAACTTGCATTCTGTCAACTGTGCTCTCTTCATTTTTTTAAGTGCAGTTAATTGTGTTTGCTTATTTTTATTTACAATATATATTTGAGTTAAGTTGAACATTGAATACATACGTGAGTGAAGTTAGGGGGCTTACTTAATGGTACAAATTACTTAATTGAAATTAATTCAAATAACAAATTACAAATAAATTAACAAATGAGCAAATTCAACAAATTATAAGCCTTTTGTTTTTCAATCACATTTCAATGAAATTTTAAAACATCCAAAAGTTAATAAGCACCACTTATAATGAAGATATATTCAATATCCTGAATATATTAAATAATGTTGACAATCATTTTATAAGAATTCATTTACTTAACTTATTATTTCGGTTATGGTTTATTATCAAATCTATTTTATTTTTTTTAAGACTTGATTAAAATATGTCTTTCGCCATATATTAACTTTTGTGTATATTTTTACCTTACCTAACCTTAAATGTAGAAATATATAAAGTTTATATATATAATGAAAATATAGTTTCTCATTTTTCTGCAGAATTAAAAATTGTTCGTTATAAATTTTTTTAAAAACTTTTCAAATAAATTATTTAAATGGTTTCATAATATATGAAAAAAAATTTCTTTATTTTCAGATTAAAATTCTTATTAAAATTTTGGTAAGTAAAAGTAAATTTGAAACATTTTTATATATTTCATAAGTATATGTTAAAATACGAAAAATAATATTAAGGGTAGCATATTCATATGCGATAAGTATTAAAAAGATAGTAGAATATTCTGGAATATACTTCACACTATTTGATATGGATGATACGTCAAGTTTGTCAAAACCTTTGTAACATAATGAAGAAAACATTTTTAAGCATTAAAATATGATGAGCCTACGAAAACATATCTATTTAATGATAACTCTTTAGCCGATTGACTATCTATTGCCTAGCAGGACAGTCATTCTCAAATCCCTTTAATATGTGTAAACAGTTCAAGACCCAAATATTGATAAAAGTGATTGATATATAGACACAATGGTTGAAAAAACTTGCACATATTTTAGATTTAAGTAAAAAAAATATATTTAACGAATATAACGAATATTAGAGGAAACTTATCATATATATTAATTTATTTCATTATTATTCATACCATCATTCTTTACATTACAGTTGTTAGTGTTGTCAATATAGTTTTTGCAATTAAAAATCTTAATCTCGGTCTAGAACTGGAACCCCTTGGACATCATATTTTAATCCTCAATGCTCATCATTCCCCACTCTTAGAAAGATTTAATGGTTTGATATCCCGTTAGCTTAGACTTGAAAACTTGAAAATTTCTACTTAGTCTGTTTTACCTTCACAATAAAAAGCACTTAGTCCTATACAAATAAGTGTATATTTTTATGTAAATAAATAAAAATTCATATAAATCTTTAAGTTTTATTTGACTTAATCAGTAAACTCTATTTAATTTGTTTACAAGTATAATTTGAACCCATAACGCATGCTTCAAACTAAAGTGTTTCCATGCCTACTGATGTCCTTATTTCAAATTCTTCTTTCAGTTCACTTTTCAGTTTATTAAAGGACTTATGTCTATGCCTATGCCTATGCCTCTGCCTATGTTTTGTTTATTTGATTATTGTTTTTTTTGTTTTTTTTTTTTTTGCTGCCATATTTTAGTTTATTTTGTTTGTGTTTATTTCTGTATCATTGCTGACATTGATATTTTGCCCCACTTAAGAATCACTTCAACATTTTAAGTTTTCCTAATTTTCTTCTTTACTTCTTAATTGGACATTCCGGCAATTTTTGGCAACTTATGTGACCACATAAGTGCGCTTATCTGGACCCAGCATTTCTACAATATCTGCCATTGTTTGCTGTTCGGCTATTGCGTACATGTATGTTATATGCATTAGTATGTGTGTGTATTGTACATATGCACAAATAGAAACTCATTATTATCTGATTTAAAATACCTTTCTATTTTTGTTGTGCTGATGTGCTGGCTATATCGGAGAGTGATGTGTCCTGAAATATATTTTGAAGACTGAACTATTCTTACTAAGTGAAGTATGTCTCATTTTTATATATTGAACCTTCGTATGTTTACACACATACTATATAGATATATATATTATATATATATATATATATATATATATTAAAATAAGTATTTGTGCATTTTTTAATTTATATTTAATGTTTTCAGTTAAAACTTTGGGTATTTCTCCAATGGAAATTTTCTTAGTACAAAATTTGTTCAAATTAAACAAAACATTATTAATAAAATATTTTATACAAACTTGTTTTAAAATAGATTATAATAATAAAAATATTACAAAAACTAATATAAATTATTTTAAAAAATACTAATATTGTTTACGAGGCCGTTATGTTAATATTGAAATAAATAGTATTGAGATGATCCGAAAAGAAAAACATCATACGTTGTCCAAAATGGTCTTTATATCATTTTAGTCAATTTCTGATAAAGGGCTTGCTTGATATAATTATATATATATATATCTTTTAGTGTCAATTTTGTCCTCCAAAATATCCTAAACAGAAAAATCTAATGATCTAATGAATCATTCTGGGCTGGAAATGAAAATTGAAACAATTGGTGTTGCCTGGTTTTTGTTGCCAATCCTAAGGTGTAAATTTACGAAAGACCAGTTTGGGTTTTTTAATACAATAATATGTATAATGACATTTTTAAATTACAGGGGTATATATATCGATATATGTATATATGGAGTGCAAAAAACAATTCAAAATATATTTGCTAACAAATGGTTGAGGTCATTTTGTTTGTTCACAAACTGCTTAACCATGGATGGGGCTTTATTGAAAATAATTAATTACATTTAACTACATTAACTACATTTGGCCCATATTGTGTATTGTATTAACATATATGTATTAAATATGTACTCTTATGTTTCTCTACATAATGATAATATGTTGTATATAAAAACATATGTCACATTATATTTTTAGTAACTTGACTTTTATAAATCGATCAAGCTCTGACTTAAACATCCTACAGACTTATCAGCCTATGGGTTATATCATGCTCATCACAAAATACGGTTCGATTTAGACGGCTTGCACTGTTTCCCAACCATTTGGCTGACTGCGGTATTAATTCGTAGTGAAATTCTAGATCCATGTCGACGTATTACGATATATATATTAGTCTGATAATTTTTTCTTTTAGATATATATTATTAACGACAGTCGTTAAAATTGTGAGCGAGAGCTTGAACGAGCTGCCTGCAAATAAATTTTGAACTATTTTTTGGGTCTGTATTGTTATACCTGGGTGAATATCAATGCGGATTCCGGCAAGGCAGAGACACTACTGATCAACTATTTTATCACAAGCAGCGGAAAAATGTATCGAACATTGAATTAATATGCACTGTTTATTTATTGACTTCAAACAAGCTTTCGATAGTGTTAATAGAAGTTGTATAAAAAATACCTTCATGATGCACGGTATATTTAAAAACCATTATGCCATTATGATCCTTGAAAGCACAAGAGCAAAAGTAGCAGTACGAAACCCTTATTCCGAACAATTCCAGATCAACAATGCGTTAATGAAAACTGAAGAAATTAACCATAATGGTACAATTGTAAACAAAACAGCACAACTATGTGGATATGTTGATGATCTAGCATTGTTAGGTCGCAATGTAACATACTTAAAAATGTTTTTAAAGAAGTCGAAACGGAAGTTTGAAAAATGGGTTTGTTAATCTCAACCACAAAATCTACTCCTAATGTACTAAACATCGACAACCATTCAATTGAAGGTGTCAGTAGCTATAAATACTTAGATGTTGTGTTTAGCGAGAACAGCCTATCAATGACTACATTAAGAGATAGGGCACAAGCTGGCAATAAAGCCTATTACGGACTAAAACTACAAATAATAATAGTTCGCAGACAACACAACTAAAAATGTACAAAAGATGGATTCGCCCAGTAGTAACATATGGTAGCGAGACATGGAGAGTAACTGAAACTGAGGCAAGCAAGATAGCAGTGTTTGAAGGGAAAATACTCAGAAAAAACGTGAAATATACCCGTAAAAAAAACGGGATATATCGCATAAGAAACAACCACGAGCTAGAACGGCTAGCTGAAGGTGGTACAATAAATAGATTTATGAAAAAGTAGCGATTAGGATGAGTTGAACATGTGATAAGAATGCCGGATATGAGAGCACCACTTAACCTTTATGAAAACAAAGTAGGAGTATGCAGAAGAAGAGGGCGACCAAGAAAAGGACGGAAAGACAATGTGCAGCAGGACTTATAAATTATGAATATAAGAAATTGAAAAAGAAATGCAAAAAACAGAAAAGAATGGAAGACTGCTGTTATAGTACAGGTTTAGGTCCTACTTGGACTGTATAGTCACGGATGATGATGATTGTTATTTGATATATTTTTTATATTATTATATTAATTGTGTCTTATTTGATTTATACGAGTATCACAAGCTTATATTCTAAACTAAAAGAAGAAGAAACAGAGTTAACTATTTTTTATTGTTTTCTGACAAATACTTTGTGTCTGATTTTCACTTATTAATAACGCTTTAAAGTTTTTTTTTATAATTTAAATTTCGAGAACAAAAAACTCTTATTCCATGTAAAATCCATAAAACCGCATAAAAGGACTTATTTAAAATTTATTTTTTTCTCAATAAAAGAATTTCACTTGAAACTTAACCGCCTTAAAAAGGACTTCACTTGCAGCGACACATGTATGCAGAAGTTTTCACCACAAGTGTTGCTTTATCCTTTCTTAGTGTTTTTTGATCCTTTCTTTTGAGAAGTGTAGTGAATACATTTACGTCACACATACACGTCCACACACATACACGTACAATTGCAAAGGGAAAAAATATTGGAAACTTCACTAAATCACAATTTTACTCATTTCAATAATTTGGCTCGGTTAAAATGCATGATTGTGTGGGTCTTCTTATATACTTAACATTTATCTAAAGCAAAGATTTTTTGAAAAGGGTTTAGTTCGGTAACGATGAGCCGATTTGTAAAAAGTTGAAGGCAAACGAAAAAAAGGAAGCAAAATCATAAGAAATGTTTAGCATAAATTCTTCCTGACCCTCATGTTGTCAAAGTATTTTCTTATTTTTCTTTCGATATATTATACCTTTAATGTGTCTCAAATTCTTGTTCATCTGGTTGTTGTTGTTGTTGGTGGTGTTGTTGTTGTCGTTGTAGTTTGAATGTTGTAAGATTTGGAGTTTTGGATGTTTTGGATGTTTTGGAAAACGCAGCAAAGATCATGAAACAAACTTCATGTATGGCAAAAATCAACAAGGATAAAATTACTTATACACTTCGTACATGATTGAGCTAAACTGATACTTGGCTGGCATTGCACAGAAAAGTGAGGGGGACTTTAGTTCAGTTAAAATAGCATAAAATACGAGCTGGGCTAAAGGGTGAATTTGGCTATGAACATGGGTGCGTAGTATTTTCGAAAATAATGCGAACCAATTTGTTTTAAATTTTATATAAAATACACTTTAAATAGTTGCAATTTACGCAATTTATTTGAAGTTCCACAAAAGTGAGTTAATTTATTGAACATTAATAAAGTTAAGTGCAGTTCGGCATATAAAAGGGAGGGGAATAGATGTAGTGATGTGTTTGAGGTTTCGAGTGAAAAAAGCAAAAAAAAATTTATTAGAGTTGTTAGAGTTGTTCTGGAATATATAGAAAATATATAGAAATTATAAATTGCAGGACATTTGAAAAGTATCAAGCAGGTGGAATGTTAGAAACTTTTATAAAAGAGAGTAACTATAAGTAACTATGAAGTTAAGTTACTAGTAAAACATCGAAATTGGTCTAAAACAATAAGTGTATACACTGTTGCAATAAACTCGATTAAATATACAATTTCCATACAAAGTCAAGAAGATTGTCTTATTTAAGAAGAAAGTCTTTATGAGTTCAAGAGAAATTTTGCCTACAATCGAAAACAATTTTAAGAATATAGTAAGTGCGTTTAAGTAATTCCTTAAAATTATTAGTATTTGTTTGCATAGTTCCTCAAGATGATTGAAAAATTGCTTGTCAATGGTTGCTGATTTTGCTTTATATTGCATGACATTCACAAGAAAGACGCCTGATCTCCAATAGACCAAAAGGCAATTGAAACAGTCGTGAGTGATAACACTCTTCTTATATTCGTGTTTTTCAGCGTTTATGTTTGCTTACAATTATATCCAGTCCACAATATTCTACTATGTTCTACAGTTTGCTTTTTGAAGGCATTTGATAATAATTACTCTTTAGTTGATGACGATTTGTTGATGAAGCATAAACCCTCTCGAGGATTGGCACCTTGTCGCGTTGAGAGGGCTTAGTAGGGGAATATAGACGGGTATAATCGAAGAGGTTTTCTCCTTGATCTTTGGAAACGTCACTAATGGATTTCTCTAAAAATGTCTGTATAACATGGAATCAAAATATAAGGGAAGTAATTCTCCAAGAGGTATCCGATTACAATCGGTTAATCGTCCTGTTTCGGCAGCAAGTATATCAGATTTACAGCCTGATGAATGTAAACAAATTTTTCTTTTAATTATCTTCAATGGTGTAAAAATTAGTTCTGCAAGATCTTCTCGCAAAGCAGTTTCTCTACTTGTAACTGGACAAGCTCAGTAAATTTTCAATAGTATTTCAATGAACCGAGACTCAGAGAAGGAAAATCATTCGTTCAACATGGTTAGACTTCCTACTTAGATAAAAAGTTGAGACATTTGACTCAATAGCTTGCATTGTAATCCAGCTATCCATTATACTGCACGTTGTCTGTGGTATTAATATTTCATGACCCACATTTAAAAATATGCACGAGTTCATTTTATTTATATATACATTTATGTAATGTGTACTATATATTTCAATATGCTGTGTACAAGACAAGGAAAATTCAATATTTAACTCATTACAGTTTTAGAGCAAAGTATAGTTTTCTTTATTTGTTTTTATTTTGTTTAAAAAAAAAAATAAATTTTCATCAGATGTCTTTATAAATTTCAGATCTTCAAAAGAAAAAGCATGTAAACTAGCCCCAAAACAGATACTATATAAAGGCTTCAAGCTTTTTTTAGGTTGATACGCATACTAAATAAAAATAAGTAAAAAGTAGTAATATGAGTTCTAAAATAAAATTTTTAATTTATTAATCAATGATAATCATTGATATTGTAGGAAGAGTTTTTGGCCTAGATGCGACAGGGATCAGATGAAAAGATGTTTTCTTTAAGAACCTAACGTTATGTTATATATTCTAATACAGCTCTTCACATTAATTGAGTATTTCTTGAAATCGAAAGCATACTTTTCATAACAACTGTGATGATATCATTCCTAAAATCTTTTGGTGGATCCATTCAATTAATTGTTACAAGCTCATCAGGTTATTAATTTTGGGCATCAAATAGTCCTTATGGAAGACTTAGCAGTCTAGATTACTGATATATGTGATGTACCCTAACTCTTTGCGCAGTAAGTACCAATACGATTGCAAACTATTCTCTTTAATGTGTTATTTCATTAAAGCATTTTAAAGTTTCAAGAATTTACTACTAAAACAGTATATATTTTCTGAATCCTTCGGAGTGTAATAAGCACTCATTATGCTAAGTTTTTAAGATATTTTAGAAATACACAACTCTATGTATTCTCTATATTATGCTGAAATTGACTTAATTCGACAAAACACTTGGGTATTCTGTGACGCTCAAAAACGATAGGGAATGTATTATATTTAATAATAATTATTAATTGTAATAATAATTATTATTATTACACTCGTTGGAATTGCACAAAGCCCAATAAAATTTTGTCACAGCCTATAAGGCATGAATGTACCAAAAGTTTGGGTATTCCATAAAAAGTCTGTTGACTGCAGTTGAGTGAAATATGTTTTGGAAAATTGATAACCTCATATGAAGGAAATTCATTTCAGTTGACGATGCAGCCAAGTGCTGTAGCCATCTATCCGGAATATTCAGAAAGAGAGATTGTTACAAAAATATGTTTCGGTAAATGCCAGTGTGGGCGTGGAATCAATTTTTTTAACTGTGAAATAAACATAATTATACTAACCTTTAAAAGAAAATCACTTTGGCTTTACAAATTGTGTTACATAAAATTCTTCCGAAATATTCAAGACAATTGTCGTGAAATGCTTAAGAGATTCTTTTTCACAAAATCAAAAGAAAAAACCGAAAACTCAAGTCAATGTCTTTCATTTAACCAAAATAAGTAAAAAAAGCACAAAAAATGTCAACAAAAAGGATTCCTAACAGATTTTTTTTGCAATAACTAAATTCGGTGTCATAGTCAGCACAACGAGGTTTAATATATTTTCACATTGATTTGGGTTTCTTGTTGATATTTTGAGTGTTGGCATTTAGTGTTGTTTTACTAAACAAAATCAGTACAAAACCCATCTAACAAAAAAAAAGAAAGAAAAAAATAACAAACCAGAAAAGAAACGAGAAACAAATGTGGGATGTGGGATGTGTGTTAAAAGTGATTCAATTTAACAAATTTTTTTCTCCTGGAAAACAGAAACAAATTTCTTTTTTTGTACATGGAAAACTTAAAAGTCTTACACATGTACGCACACGTCAAGTGGGTATATTAAAAGAAAATTTCATCGAAATGTCACATCAACTTTATTACTTCGAAAAGAAAATACAGAACAAAAAAAAAAACAATAAGAAAAAAATTTACTTTATGCTTGAACGCTATCCAGGAACTTATTACTTAACTGAATTATAGCTTTTTGTGTATTTCGACCGGTTTAAAAATAAATTAAATTACTGTAGAAATTTTCTTTAAACTTCGAAAACCAGATGTTCTAAAATTATTACATCTTGACGTCATCAATGAACTATCGATCAAGATGAACGAGTGGGATTTTGTCAAAGCTATAAGTTTTGACATTACAATGATCAAATTATTAGTCTATCTGTCAATAGAGTAATAGAATTACATTATTATTATTATTTCAATAAATTAAAATAAATAATATTTATCCATTTCTTTATGTTTCTTTATTAATTTTACTTGAATGAGTGGTTTTGTCTTGAAGTTAGTTGCGCCAACAGTTCTCTATATTCTCCTTTTTAGCTACAACCCTGCTTTTCTGTTGTAAAAAAAAAGCTTATATATTTAGGAGGATTTCTCCTTCTTTTCAATAAAATACTATTTATTGTTAAATGATACAAAAAACACAATTATCTATTACATTTAAACTTTTTTCATCCCTAAAACTATGCAATAAAATAAAAAGTTTTGCTTGCAGTTGAAACTATTTGCCTCGCAAATATTTTATAAATGTTAATGTATTTTCTGAGTAGAATTGTTTATTTTGCAATATTGGAGTTTAATACAATCCCGATTAGTAATTACAAATTTTTGTTAGTATTGTAAATACTTTTCGAACTATTTAAAGCTTCGCACAATTTAATCTACAATACGTGTGTGTACATCCATGTAAAAATATATGGAGGGATCAAATATATTATAAGAAATATTGAATGAATCACCAATACGGTGACTAACAATTTATAAATTAATCTTCAAGACTGTGAGGTCTTATGGCCTAGTTTGGACAAAATAAAACGTAAAGCTTTTTGGGGTTCAGCAAATCTACAGTTCGTGTACTTACTGGAGTACTAACGGGGCACAGTGGCGAGTTCCAACAGGTGGATTATGCCGAAGTTGCCAAGATGAAGAGGAAATCCCCAACTCCATCTGGAAAATGGTTTAACAAAGATAGAAGATAATAAAGGTTAACAACTCGCCTTTCCGACATAATTTTTGAGGGCATTACAATGGACAAATATCCCTCCAAGTGGAAGTGCTGATAACTGTCAGCATGCGTAACCTCAACCTAACCTAAGCTAAAACTGCCAAAAGTGAAGTGAGTTTTTTTTTTAAAAAGTTATGGAACTACTAGACAGAACTATTGGGAAACTTGAAGATTGCTGGCTTTTTTGCTCTCTTATTAACAACAGTTCTTTATCGAGGTTATTTAACTGAGAATTTTGTCACTTTATAGCTAATTCTTTTGAGTTCAAGAAAATTGAACGTTTTTGACTAATTTATTATTGGTATTGATATAGAATAAATATTTAACTAAGAAGAAATGGATGACTATTTTAACTTGTTAATCCGTCAATATTTTTGTTATTGACTCTAATGAGCTAAAAAAAAATTTCTAGGTATTGTTGCTTTCAGACACGCGCATATTCCTCAAAATAAATCGAATACTATGAAGGAACTTAGAACACCTTGACAGTAATTTTATTACTTCAGAACTTTTTATGGCCAGGTATCTAGACAAATATTATTTTGTTCGTATTAATTCAATATTATTTTAATTCAAAATTTATGAACATTCATTTCTTTATTTATTCTGAAAATAATTGCGAATTTATTAAACTCTATGTCGCACGAGATAAGATTTGTATGTAGTGTTGAGTGTATATCATTTGGCTCAGTCAAGTTTTCATTGTCACATGGAACTACAACTTCAAAAAGTTGAGCGCCTTGCCATTAATGAACCATTAATGCTGAGCTTGCAAGTCCTGGTCAGTACACACTGTCGTCCAAGTAAACTCAAGAAATTAAAAATACAAAATAAATCAGTATGGATAAGAAAGACATTAAGAACGGTGTTTGATTTAAAATCTGAATTTATCTCCTATATAAGATAAAATATTTTTTATGTCTATATGCTATATGCGACACTCTGCAGACTAGGAGCCATTTAAATATAATGGAATTCTAAGTTGGAAGAAATAAGTAAATAGTATAGTCAGTTTGTGTAGCTGTGGTTTATGCGTTGTTTAAAAATAAAACAGCAAGTGCAATTTGTGATACTTGCAATTAGAAAACTGTGTGCTGACAATTATATCAATAGATATTTCTAAAAACCACTGGTGATAGATATATGGCAGTATCGACAATTACCTAAGTAGTTAGTTGATTTGAAATTGAGCTTTAAAATTTAGGATCATTTTTATCGCTTCTTAATAAGCCTGCATACATATTTATCTTCTTAATAAAGTTAACAGAAGAAAGTATTTAATTTCATTATCACCAATCCAATTGCTTTCAAAAAAATGTTACATATCACCTGTAAAGTGCTTGATGTGATCACAAAATCATTATCAAGATTTACATTTATACTTGAGCTACAATTTATGTAAGGAAATAATAACGTCTGTGGTTTTGATTGCAATAATTTAATATATTTTTGTGACTAGTAATGTAAAGCTTTCCTATGTCAGAACCATCTGTCTCAATGTATTATCTTACTCTTTAAGTAAGTTCAGTCGCTAAGGACTCGTGAGTAAACTAAAATAGAAAGTCACTTTAACTATTGACTTTGATACATTTTATATTATATATAAATTATTTTATATAAACAGCATTTCAATATCCTTATAGAACTACGTTAAAATATATATGTACATTCGGATATACCGAATGTAAGAATAAAATAAGTTGTAATAAAAAATTTTCTTCACAAAAAAAAAAAATAAAATTAGTTAATAAATTTTTAATATAGTACATCAACTAAAATTGTTGTTTAATAATATTCAAATAACGTGAATTTAGTATATCTGCAAAAGTTATACACTTTTTCCTCCTTTACTATGTTCTACGTCAAAACGGAACTTAAGACAGTCTTTAGGTCTAAATCTTTAGGTGTCTTGCCTACACATAATTTTTTTTAATAGTCATAAAAGTGATTTGCAAAATAAAAATAACTGTAGTCAAGTTAATACTTTTATATAACTCACACGAGTCCATAGTTTACAGTTCAGATTCTGACAGAATCGGATCATCAACTGAAAATGCAATTCATTACTGCTTACTACCTCTCTATCTACCTCTCTCTACTGTAGATTATATTAATAAAACTAACTTAACAGTTATTTTTATATTATATTATTTATGTTAAGACTATTACTTTTGCAGTATTTTTATCTTTCTTAGAGTTAAGTGGGAGACGATGCCAATGCTCTTCAATTAGATAATGAAGTTACTTTGATTAAATTTCTTTTTCATTAAAGGTTTATACACGCATTCCAGGCACAGGGTCTTAGGATAGGGAACATTTTTCATTTATAGTATTGAATTAAAGTCGCAAAGATAGTAGATTTAACTCCAGATCCGCGAGATGTTTTCCGGCTCCAATACCTTTAGCAATCTTTGATGAAGATGAATATAAATTGCTATGTATTCTTGCGTTGTTATTAGATCTGTCTTCCAATTAACTCAGAGGGAGTTCTGGTGCTAAAACTATTGTCAAAGTATAACATTATTATTATTATTATTATTAGCATTATGACATGTTATATTAACTATAATCACACTTCAAGAACTTAGTCTATTCACATATGTTTTCCAGACACCCCTATTACGCGCTAATGCTCTAAGTTCGCTGAATGACTTATTAGTTTCCTTG
The DNA here is from genome assembly GCF_002237135.1 of Teleopsis dalmanni. NCBI lineage: Eukaryota > Metazoa > Arthropoda > Insecta > Diptera > Diopsidae > Teleopsis > Teleopsis dalmanni. Next base: position 82,980,641 of record NC_051848.1, read on the forward strand.
TTTATCGATCCATGTAGTTTTCGGCCGTCCACGATTCCTTCTACCTTGTAGGTTCCATTCTAAGCTGAGAGTGTAATTTCACTAACCGGCTTACGCAGGGTATGTCCCAGTCAGCCATATTTTCGCTTTCTTTATCTGTTTTTCAATCGACTGCTGATTTGTAATTTTCCACAGGCGATTATTACATATGGTTCCCGGCCACCAAATGTTTAGGATCTGGTCAAGGCATCTGTTAACGTATGTCTGCAGTTTGTGTGAGATTGCGGCCGTAACAAACGACGATTCAGATCTATATAACAACACACTTTTGACGCAAGCATTGTTGTTGAACGCCAAATGTTTTTGAGATTAGGGAAGGCATATCTGGCCTTCCGAAGTCTATTGGCTACGTCTTCTCAAGTACCATCTTCTGCTGTTATAATGCTGCCGAGTCAAATGTCTGCAGTTTGTGTGAGATTGCGACCGTAACAAACGACGATTCAGATCCATAAAACAACACACTATTGACGCATGCATTGTTGTTGAACGCCAAATGTTTTTGAGATTAGGGAAGGCATATCTGGCCTTCCGAAGTCTATTGGCTACGTCTTCTCAAGTACCATCTTCTGCTGTTATAATGCTGCCAAGTTTCGAGTGTTCGAATGCAACCTCGTTTCTTATTCGAAGTTAAATTTCTTGTCAAAACACTTATCTCATCTTTTATCTTAAATTTTCACTAACTCATTAGAGTTAAATATTTTGATAACTCTTATATTTCAAAATCAAAGCCCTTACGTTATTTTTTTTTCTTTTTTGTATTTCTACTCTGCTTTTCTTTATTTCAGTTTATTTCAGTTTATTTCTTTATTATTTTTAAGATGCTTGTTGCATGTTAATTGCAATTACAAAAATAACAGAAAGTGCCACCAGTGCACAAAGGAAAGGATCACAATGGTGAAAATAACAGGATAGAAGTCACCATCAATGAACCGCAATTTAATCAGTTTGCAAATATCTGCACGTTATCTGCTGTTATTTATCTTTGCACCACGCGCCAGCCATTGTAGGGATAACACAAAGTAGCGAAACGAGCGCCGCCAAATGCCATAGACAATGGCACACCACTGTAACGCAAACTATTGCATTATCCTGTTCTTGTCCTTGTTGTTGTTGTTGTTATTGTTACCGTCTTCGCTTCAAGTTTCAAGTTTCAATTTCACAATTCCACTAACACACATAAAAAACGTAAATTGCAAGTTTTTTGTGTGTTGTGTGTCTATAAGCCGTGCAGTGTCGGAAGATGCTACATTATAGCACTTTTCTATGCTGCTCAAATTACATTACAACCTGGGGCACCCACAATTTTTGTTATTTACAATATTGCCACAAAAGCATAAGGAATTGTATGTAGTGCAGTTATACTACATTACAGGATGTGGTATTTGTGTGTATAATAAAGTGTAAATATATTGTAAGCACTATTACAAGAGTGCAGTGGGGTGGCGAAATAGTGCTGTAAACTATATAAAATATAAAAAATTTGCAAACGAAAATTTTAATTTTACTTTGAGTTCTTGTAAACAATACCAATACCACGTCCTGCACTGCAATGTGTGTTTAATGCAAAAAGGGTAAAATCATTTTTTTTGACTAATTCTAGGCGCTTAACCCGGTTTTTACGATGCGTTATGCTTGCTTGCTTGCTTTATTTTAGTGCTACTTTCAACTACTTATTTTTTTTCTTACATACATTGCATTTGTCTTGTATTTTTTTGTAGGATTGTAGGATTGTAGAATTTTTTTTCTTTGTTATAATTTTATTTTAAATTTTTTTGGCAACAGGCTTTAATTGCTTTTGTATGTGCTCATTACCTTAAATAGTCTTTTAAGTTCTTTATTTTTAGCAACATTTTACTTGCCTGCTGACTGTTCTTAATGCATGTTTTTCTCATATCCTTTTACACATCCCAAAAAGTGTAGTTTTTGGCAAGCGTCTTAATGCCAAACTTGGCAGCTTACGGTACTGTAAAGACATTTTTCGTACACTCTTTACAAAAAAAAAAAAAAAATCAAAAAACGGAATAAAAATTGTATAATAAAAATATAATAAAATGAAAATAAAATAAAAGAGAAAAAGGAAAAATATGATACAAAATAAAGGATACTCGTACAAGTAAAATGTGTTTAAAAACGTCAACAGAGTAAGTGTAAATATAGGCGAAAATAAGCACAACGTGCAAGGATAATACTGTAAGGAATATGTATAGTTCACTTGCGCACTATGCTGCATGTCTGCCCGCTTATCTGTAAGTCGCTCGATCTATCTGCCTATCTGTCTCTCTGTCTAACTACAAGTCTGTCTGTATAACGGTATGTCTGTTTGTCTGTCTCTTTGTTTGTTTGTCTGTCTGTCTGTCTCTGTTATTGCTAGCAAGGCATAATATATATCTATATAAAATGGAAGGCGCATAATGTGTGTGTGTGTGTGTGTAAGTGTGCGTGATTTAAATGAAGACAGTAAAAATATAATTAAAATGAGGATTTAAGTTTTTGGTAGCAACGGAAAGACAATTAGGAAATGGCAGCTTAAGCTCAGTAAAGTATACGGTAGCTTAATGTATATATACATATATATAAGAGTATGAGTATGTAAATATGTAGAAACAATTATGTTGATAAAGGCATTAAAATGGCATCAGTACAAGTACTTACAAACAGTAAAAGAAAATATAAAAGTGAGATTGAAATTTATTCATTTAAAATATGTGAATAAATATCGAATTGTAATTTAATCATACGCATTATGCATTAAAGAAATACATAAAAAAATACAGAAATGAAAGAAATGAAATCTATAAAATAAAATAATAAATGTTAATATCAAAATGAATACAAATATAATTCGAACATAAATCAAGTATAAATCGTATATAATCACAAGCAAATATTAATGCTAAGTCACAAATATAAAGAAATAAGGTTCCAGTTATAGTAATGACTTTCTTTCTTAGTAAAATCTTTCCCTAGACACATTCTATCACTTCATATTCATGATGCATTGACTTATAATGCATAACGACTTATAGTGGTTTTAAAAAAGCGCTCAAAGTAACAATTTGCACCAGCTATTATCTTATACTATTATACTATATAAACCTGTCACCTCGTTTCGTCTTAACACATACTAGGTGGATTGATAAATATTTCCTACATTCAAAGAAAATTAACAGTGACACAGTCAAATTGTAAATGGATTCTGTTTACGACAATCTTGCACCATCGTTAACAAAAACAAAATACTGGAAAGCTGAATTTAAACGTGGTTGTACGAGTATCGTCCAAAAGAGATCGCAACTAGAAAAGAGTATTGAAAAAAGAAACGATATTGTGTTGGATGATCAAAAATAATTAATTGCATAAGATAGCAAATAAGATGACAAATATATTATATGAAAAAGCTTGCGGAAAGATGGGTGCAGGTGCCGCGTTTGCTCACAAAGAGACGTTATTTGGAAATGTTTATGCATAATCTAGGTGACTGTGAGTGAATTGTCAAATAGTGATATTTGATGCAGCATAGATCCATTACTTCACACCTGAAGAAAAACAATAATTTCGTGGAAGAGAGAATGGGTAGAGTCCGGGGGTAGTGCTGCCATATGATCACGAACTCAACAATCAGCTGGAAAAGTTTTGACTTTCGTGATTTGAAATTCAATTAGAATAATTTTTATAGATTATTTGGAAAAGGGAAAAATATTTGAAAACTTCAAACTACTATTGCATATTATTGGGTCGATTGAATGAGGAAATCAAGAAAAAACGACCACATTTGTTTGTTGAAGAAAGAAATAATTTTATTTGAAAGGTATCCAAATGTTAAAAGATCGTTGGAAGCGATGTGTCGAGCTAAAAGGAGCCTAAAATTTTATTGAAGCACGAAATATAATTTTCCAAAAAAAATCGTTGTTATTACTTAGGCTGGATATTTATTAATCCACTTAATTCGTGCTTAACCGGCAGCTGATTTTACATGGTGGATACCAAATCATTTACATAAGTCAAACTTTAAATCATTGGAATAGGACTGACTGTATGCACTATTAGCTTATTATCCAGCTGCTGCTAGATATCTATTCAGGGATATTATTTAGAGTCTGTGCAAATTTCTATCATAGATCTATATGCATTTTTTGGTGTCCAAATAACTATGGAATATTTCATATAGTTCATGCCGAATCCTGATATTCCAACGACAAACTTTTTCTTGTGTCTTCACAGTATGCTAAGATTTTCTTTCAAATGTGTGAAAAATGTTAGGTTTTTCATCTTCGATGGATAAGATATATTCATCTTCGTAAATATACTGTAGTGCCTAATTATTTCGTTCAGATATGCAACGCATTAGACGGGAAGACTCTGATTTCTGCTTGAATATCAGTGAAGAATATAATACCAAATTCTGACATAATATTATATATTTAGAATAATACATGAAGTTTCAACTTGAGTGCTATCACTTCTGATATTTTACTTTCAATGTATTTATACATATGTCCATTTCAAACTCAACCTTGTTGTCTAGTATAAATGTTATACGGTCGGGGGAGTGTTTTCTAAAGCTTTTGACTATTAAAGAGAACCATTTTACATTTATGGAGTAATTCAAAATCTATTTTATAAACTTTTTATTAAAAGATATTATGACGAATACAGTTTTTATTAACTTGGTTAATATATATTTAAAAATTATTATAATTTGAGATAGTTTTATGATTATTACCTACATCAATAAAATGGAGAAAGAGTACATAATTTCGACTGCCATGTACGACGTGATCTCATAAATATACGCTAGGGACTAGAATATTCGAAAAGCGTGTAGGTGTGGAATAACACAAAAAAGCTTAAAAAACTTTGTGGTCTTACTCTTGATTTTAAAGCGATTTAAAACAGATGATTGTTCCGTGAAATAAATGAAAGTTATAGAGAGACTAAGCAATTTTAGCTTTAGTCTCATTTTTTGGAGACACACTTGACATTTTTTAAATCATGAATGATGAGTTTAATTTTATATCATTTATCTATATATTGTAATTCTGAGTTTTCCGTATAAATTTAAACTAATATTATTTTCTGAGTTAGTAGGCTGTAGTAGCTGCTCACTTACATCTATTTGCAGGAGGATATGGGAGAAGAATATGTGTTTCCTGAAAACAGTATGGTTTCCGTAGAGTATTGATTTATATTTATATGTGTTTTTTGTTTGTTTGTGGATTTACCATACATTTAATAAAATTCAATATAATGATTGCAGTTTTAGTATAGCAAATGTTATATATATGTGTAAACATTTTTCTTGTTTATCGGAAATCAGAAAATTTCCATCTACTATTCGGTTACAGTGTAGCCAGTAATCATTCTAACATGTAAACATAAATTAATTAAAAACCTGTGTTATACAATAAATATAAAATAAAAAAATAAATAAAAAAGTATGTTTAATTTAATATATTACTCGTTTATTGATTTCATTGCATGTCCTTCAGCAAACCAAAATCAACTAATAATCAAAAGTTAATGACGATTTCAACAGGAGAGCAATACATGCTCGAATCAGAATTTTCCAATTAAATGTTTTATTTTTCAATTGTATTTTAAAATATTTTATTTCTAAAAAAAAATATGGCCATATTTAATTTATTGAAGCACAATCTGACTTTGTGGCCTCAAGTAATGCAATGTCGTATTTGAGCATTACAGTCTAAATTTCCAATAAAATAAAATTAAATTTCATTCAAAATTTTTTAATTTATTTTTTTAATTATTATTGTATTTAAAATGCATGTATTATTGTTGATTTTTCACACTCATGTTTCCATTTTTATGCAAATTAAATTAAAATATACTAAAACTTTATTTTCGAATGCCTATCAATTTGTCCTTTTATAATAATAATGGCATAACGACACCATGGAAGTGTGTTATGCTGACAAGTATTTCACAATTAAAATTTGAAGCATAATTGTGGGCGTTTACAAAACATTGCAATGGGAATGATGAGTTTTAAGGTATTCCAGAAATAATTGTAAAGAAATTTTATCTTTGATTACGGTTTTCATTTCAGTGCTTTAATGTAATATGATACATCTTTCAAAAATAATTTAAATATTAAATTAAATATTATTAAAGTCCTAAAGAAATTCACTAACAGGATATCAGTTTTTTTTTGTATTTAAATTTATATACTTAAATTCAATTTAATTAATAAAATAACGAACATCGACCTTTGTATATACAGCGAAAAAGTACGATTAATTACATAAAAGCCATGCATAAAATTCAAACATAAACGTCATATAAAAATATGCTAAACACTTTTACATTTATATCTTCCATTATATTTTATTACCCAAACATATAAACAGGCTAACTATTACGATAAGTAGTTCCTATTCTAGGATATTCACTTACTTTCCACTAATCTAAATAAAGCCAGAAAGAGACGTTTAGTGCTTGTATGTTCTTGTACAGAAAACTAAGTTAGGTTAGGTTATACAGACAATTCCAGTGATCCACTTAAGTCTATTGGCCAATTGTGTTACCGAAAATATTCTCTAAAGGAAGATCCAGTAGTTGGCCAAGATTCTCAAAACAGGAAGCGCCTATTATAGTTCATCTGCACCACGCATGCGCTGGACAGTAATAAAGCAGATCTGAGACACCTTTACTGTCTTCTCCACAACTGTGATAAAAATGATTTAAATAGTGATTCCATCTTTCCGTATGGTTCTCTAATCGACTGTGACCTGTGAACAAACGTACTACAAGAGTGATATCTTTACAGAGCGTTTCGACAAAATTATTGGATTTTTTCTTAATAGAATGCGGCCAAATTGTGGACTTCTATGTGCATTTGATTGTTCAACAAGTGTTTGTGTGATGTCAAAGATATTCACAAATTTTTTAAGTGTTTCAAGTGACTACTTGTACATACCTCGGGTGATGCTGCCATTTTTTTGCGTATGAGTTTAGGTAGTATTAAGTGAAACATTAGTTCCAACACCATGAATGGTGTAGTACTCAGAGTACCACTATTACAGCGTTAAGCGATATGCTGAACCCTGTGGAGTGCCATACAGTACGAAGACTTGTCAATACAGTAAGTCGTCCACCATATTTTGAAGCCGTACAATACTATAGTTCTTATATATAGTTCTTGAAAACCATACAAAACCATTGAATTATGCGTAGCTGTGACCTGCACTTCTTACCAACACAAGAAGAAGTATAAATATATTAATATTTATTAACTCCCCGTTAACACATATCTAATGATGCAGAAGACACCAGGAGATACCAGTAAAGTCGTCGAAATAAACAGTGGGAAATAAGGGCACTTGTAATCTATATTGTAAAACTGATTAATAAGTAATCAAGCTTCGTGATTTATATCAGGGAGAAGTTTATAACAGTTTCAAACACCACTTCTGTTAATCTTTAAATAAAAAACTAATAAGGTGGTTATCATTGTTTCTTTTTTACTTTTTATAGTTATTTTTCAGTACATTATATGGAAAAATTAAAATAAGTATTCAAACCGCTAAATTTTCAGGGACTTGTTCAATTATGAATATGTATCTTATATTAGAATAATTAGAGTGTTCGGTCAGAAACAAAGGGCGATGAGTTGATCATGCCATTAAACCGTTTCTCCAGATTAATAGAAGCAGTTTACAGTTTTTATACACTGTATATATATGACATATACAGTGGCGGATTCATACGATTACGCTACTTATATATATATTTATATATAAATAAGCCCCGAAAAAATGGTAATTTTTGCGTTTTGAAGTAAGAATTAAAATATACGAGGTATTTATACGTGGAAAAGTGTTAGGCAAATAATAAAAAAAATATATTCAGAATATATAATATAAGACAAATTTAAGCCGTGTGCGAGTTCGAGTAAATTGAAGTAAAGTAAATAGAAATTTCCTAAGGATTTTTTGCACTGCATTTATGTATATGTTTATTTATTGAATTATTGCACTTATTTTTTATTTTTGGTTAAAAGTTTTCAAATATGCTTATTTATTTATTAAACATTTTATGAAATTTTCACAATGGTAACACCTACTTTACCTAATTTTTATCTAATTTAACCTACTCGAAATTCTGGTGAATACCAACATTCGCTGCCATACCGACATAATTTACTATTGCCCTCTATTTATCAACAATTTACTCGAACTCACACACGGTCTTAATTATTATTGTTTGAGTATATATAAAAGACGAATATATATAAAGTATGTATTATTACTACGAGTAACTAGAATATTACTTAAATAAGAATTTAAACAATTTTTTTGTTGTTGGTTTTTTTATTTAAATGAATATATTAAATAAATTTTTCAAATAACTATTATTATCGGTCCCTGACGTTAAGTTAAGCATAACTACGAAATAAAGAATATTATATTTAATGATATAGTATCCTGAATATCTTTTGCAATTATTTAAATTACCATGGAAATACAAAACAATTTTTATTTCCAATTGAATTTGTTGTCTATTTATAAATAATAAATTTTATTAACCTAGCACTTATTCTACTTGCTTGTATAACTGAAATTAATTTCTTTAATCTGTCTCGATGACGTTTTTTCGCGTTTACCCACCACTAAAGTTTAATTAAATATTATTAAACAAAGTCTCAAGCCGAGAGCCGTCAGTCGTCAGCCGACAAGTGCATAATTGCAACAAATTTAGTGCAAATTGTCACTCACTAAAAACACAAAATTCAGGCAGCAAAATATTTGCAATATGCCCTGCCGAAATTGAGAACAAAACTTAAATAATGTAACTGCGAGTGGCAGAGTTGCCATTACATTAACGCTTTTAGCCCGCAAAAACTCATTACAGTGCAGCTATTATGCAATTAAAACTTTCATTAAAATAATTAAAACTGCAACAACAACAATACCAACACCAACAACAACACCAATAAACATGGCAACCATCAAGCGGTTAAAAAATATTAGCATCACAGTTTCAAAAACAACAACAACAATAATACTAGTCACAACAACAATTACAACAAAATGTGCAGTACAGAACAAATAGAAACAATTAAAGTAACAAATACAATGACAAATAAACACGAAAATCGTTGTTTATTGTAGAAGCAATAAAATGAAATAAAATAAAATAAAAAAATAATATAAAATGAAATGCAAATTTAAAAAAAAAAAAAACAAAACAATGCGAAGAAATAAATGTTAAAAAATGCAAAATAAACATAGTAACAGTAGCAGTGGCGGCAACAACAACAATAACAACAATAACACCAACAACAACAGCTAACATTAGAATAAATTACTAAAGCATAATAAAAATAATGGTCTAAATGTAGCTTAGTTGTGTGGCAGCAGCTGACGGTTGAGGCGAATATAGCAGGCACCTCAAAATATGTGAAGTCATCAAGAATGCAACAACAGCGCAGCCTCGTTTATTCAGTAGCAGCGAAACAAAGTATAAATAGCAATGCTGTCCGCGAAACAGAGGCAATAAAAAAAAGAAACTTAAATATACGAAAACCAAATAATAACAAAACACAAATACAAAAGCAATATGCAAACAATAACAAAAATTTAAAAATTTTAATAAAATAAGCAAAAAGTAGCCGCATTTTAAATTCAAATTAAACGACTGTAAACCACAAAGGATTGGCATGAATTTAGCTGCTGGTTCTCCCGCTGTTGTTTCTGCTGTTACAGATGCTGGTTGTTAATGTTACAGTCGGTTGCTGCCACTGCCACTGCCACTGCTACTACCACTGCTACTGACAATCCTACTGACACTGCTACTGCTACTGCTAGTGCTGTTACGGCTATCATTGTCACTGCCACTACAGCTGCCATTGCCTCTGCAATTGCCTTTGCTGTTGGCTTTGCTCAACCAACGTCTTTGCATTTCAATTTCAATTTTGCTATTACTTTTTGCTTTGGTCTTGGCGTTTTAATGCTGCGCTTACTGCTCGCTTCGTTTATGTTTGCGCTGTTATGCTGTTATGCAAGTTTAGGTTATGGCGCTGTTAACGTAATTGTACGATTTTAAATCAGTGGAACTGAGGAATGCGCAAATGTATTCTAAGGTGCACTGGAGACTCGTAAAAAAGTTAAACAATTTAATGCAGATAACTGAAAACAAAGCGAATTGAATAAGGCAAGCAAATGAAATATTTATAATCGAACCAAGGCGACTATTCGAATACTTTGGGAAGCGTAAAACAGAACGATTGTCAGGAGAATTGTCCTCCAATTTGAAAAAGTCCTGTAAATGCTACAGCAAATTAACACGAGACAAAACTAAGTTAACTAAGTTAAAGAAAAATTTTTAAATGATATGACAAAACTTAATTTCAGAAAGTATTTCTAGTCGAAACTTAACCAGAAACTGAAACTCTAATTTTTAAATACTATTTAGTTTCAAATTAATTGCAAAATAATTAAATTCAGTTTTTACAGAGTTATTTATTTGATCATTTCTAAATCAAACATATGTAAACAAAACATAGTTGTTATACCGATTTTGTTCAAATCTTTATTATAATATGTGTTTTGTGCCTGTCCTTACACAAAAGCCATTAGCTTACCCATAACGTTTTAGTCAAGATGTTTCAAAGCAAGTATGTCAAGTGGAAGAAGGATCGATTTCCATTTTAATACTATATTTCTTGTAATTGTAGGTAGAAGAATAGATATATTGCTATTGTTGCTATAGCCCGCTGGGACCTGCTTATGAAGTTTTTTTGGGAAGTTGTCGCTGGCGACGACTGGTGCTGATACATAGACCCGAACGTTTATGGAACCATAGATATATTAGAAATTACAGGATGCATTGATAAATGAAAGCATCTGGCGAATATCGACGAGTGCCCAGAAGCTAAGGCTTGATTTTGGAAAAATCTGTACATATACACATCAGATAATTTTGTGTATCCTCTTAGAATGCTTATTCGCATGTTCGCAAATTATAAAGTTCGCTTAGTTAAGCATTGCTAGGGATATAGATACTAATTATTTAAATATCCGTACCGATTAACAACTAAAAACATGAGTAAAATTTTATTTTTACTAGAATATATAATCATGCACAACCGTCAGTAGAATCTACAATGTTATCTTTTGAAATAGTCTGTTGAGCTAACCGACAACTATATATTGACTGAGGACACTAAGACTTCATTCGGTATATCCGTTTGAAAGTACACAACTCATTTTATAGCAATCGCAAAACATGCGCAGATAAGAAAAGGGACAGAATCGGATCATCAAACCACTTAATGTTCTTAAAATCCATTATTAACGGATATTTTGCAATATTAGAAATAATTTTGTGATTTAACCAACGTATTCGCTTGACTAAAATTAAAAATTTAGTTAAATCTCATTTAAATTAATTTGGTCTTATATTTGGTAGAAGTTTAGCTTCAACTTATTTTTCGAAATTTACGTTTTGTTGAGGCTAGCCAGTATTCGTTGCTTTAGGGACATACAATATACTTTCATTTATTCAATTATTAATTTTATGTCAATGAGAAAAAATATTTTTTTCCAGAAAACCAAATGGCTTTAAAAAAACTTAAGTAAATATAAGATCAAAAATTGTATGAAAGTTATCAAGGAAAGAAAGGACATATTTAACATCTGCTAACTTTCCAAATTTTTATTTGATTTAAAATATTATAAATTTTATTTAATTAAATTGAATGTGATTTTTGAATTGGTTTTGATTTAATTTTAGTCTTAATTTTACTTTTCAACCTTATTTTATTATAAATAATTTAGTGTCTCAATAGTTTTTTCCAAAACAATGGCCTAGGGAAAAAATAAATTTACTTTTAAGATTTGTTTAATTTATTGTTAGTTCCTAAATGAAGGATTCAATAAAAAATTTATAAATTATAAAAAAAAATAGCAATTTTTGTTTTGTTTTATCCATTTATTTGAATATTTATTCAGAAAATATATTTCTTTATTTTGTGACAAACTTAATTTAAGTATTTATAAGTATTTATTTTTTTATAACTTTAAATAACGCTATGGTCAGGTAAAAACTCAATTAATTAAAAATTATAAAATTTTGTTGTTGCAATTCAGTACTGTTTCTTACCTCTGTGTAGTTTTTATTAATAAAACAGTCTCTTTCATTATAATTGACATAAAAAATCAAAAAAAAATTTATTTATTTATTTTAGTTAATGTTTTTTTTGAACAGACAGACTTTTTTAAATTATATTATTTAAGTAAATAATTCAAAAATTATAAGCTTTACTTCATATTTGATTCTTATATATGTCTCTTGGTTGTTATCCCATTTCATATTTCCAATCCTGGTCTTTGTAGACATGATTTTGAGCATAAAGTGATTTTAAGATTGTTAAAAGTTGCAATGGCTAGTTGGATTGTATACTATATAACTGCTGCAAAGGAGTTTGTTTAATTGAAGTATTTAACACTACCTTATATATCGTTTGGTCTATTAATATCTACGGCTGTGTTAACTTTGCATGTGCGATACTCATATATTTTGCTTATCATGATGCACTTAACTAAAGTTGACACCAAATAAGATGAAAGTAAAGATGAGCATTGTTTTCCACCTACTAGGAGAACTTTTGAAAAGAACTTTCTGAAATATTTGAACTAACTTTATTTTATGAAAAGAGTTCGTAAAAGTTAAGAATTGTGTGTTACGTGATTTTAAATATATATTAGATACATAAATATTAAATGTATATATATATTCGTTATTATATTCTTTGGTATTTCATACATTTTTATTACACAATTTCAAGACTTCGTTGCCCATATAAGAAATTTCTTTGGAAAATATTTTAATAATATTTTTTAATACAAATGAATTGTGTCACTTTACTAATATACTTAATGCAGAATATAAAAAATTCTATTTTATGTTTATAACAAACATTTTCGATACTCCTAGCATTTTCTTAAATACGTACATGCATATATTTTTAATAATACTTTTCGTTTTCTTATAAAAGGAAACTTAGTTTTTCTGCAGTTACTTTTTTAATATTTTTATACCACAATTTTTCTTGCACTTAAAGCCACTTAGAAAGTGTGAATGAATATGCACATTTCTCATTGTCACTGCCTTTTCAAAAGCACTGGCAATGGTAACCCTCTTCAAATGCGACAGTGCAGTCAGGGATGGCAGCAGCAACAGCAACAGAGAGCAGTGCACCAACAAAATCAACACAACATGCCATCTATGCTAAATCATGTGAGCACTTGTGTGTTGGTATGCTGGTATATTGGTATGCTTGTATGTGTAAAATATGCATAAATATTTTTTTCTTGACTGCACATATGTTTATGTTAATTCAACAAATTCAGCTTCTTAGATTTAAGCACAATGACTAGCACTGGTCTGCACACTCACACACACATATATGTATATAAATATATACTCGTATATGAACTCATACACACTTACTTGAGTATGGAGATGGAGACTGTTAGAGCGCCAATGCAAGTGTTAATAATGGAAAGGATGCAAGTGTTTGCGGCAAAGGAGCATTCCTTCACACGTCATTGCACTTTGGCGACGATGTCAAGAGAACAAAAAATAAAATGAAATACAAAAAATACAAGAAAATAGTGTATAGAAGATATTATACTCTTAAATAGTTTAACTTGTGCATAAGAAAATTTCTACTCATGTTGCTAAAATGAAAAATTGCGAAATTGCCAGCTTAAAGTGCACACCAACCAACCAGTCAGCAACAAAAAAGGAAAATGGAAAAAGGACAAAGGCCGCCAAAGTGGATTGCAAATTTTATTATAAGAAGTTATTGCTTTCTTATGAGTTCTTTCTACGCAAAGTGACAAAGGATACAAAGTATTTTATAGTTTCACTTTTTATGTCACTAAATCTAAATGTTTTAATAAGCCAAGCAGAAGCACTCGTACTGCTTCAAAAGAGTACAAAATACAACTTAACTGAACTAATTTTAAAAATTTATATATGACAATGAATGAATCTTGCAAAGGCAGTATATTTAAAATAAATTATATTTATAAAAAACTTATATTACATACATATTAATATTTACATACGTACTTACTTACTTAGTTGGCCATTACAGATGTGAGTCGTCCTTGGACGCGTCGAGTAGCTCTAGCCAGTCAGCCCGATTAGTTGCCTGCTGTTGCCAGTTGGTAGTACCGAGCGACTCCAAATAATTGGTCATCTGGTCCTTCCACCGAAGATGCGGACGTCCTCTACCACGTTTTCCACCTGCGGGTATCGAATCAAACATTTTTCTAGCCGGAGTACTTTCTTCCATTCGCACGACATGATCAAGCCATGATCAAGGGAGCATTGATCTTCCGAAGAATATTTCCCTCGAATGCTCGTAACACCTTCTCTTACTGTTGGTAAATGTCCAAGCTTATAGACATGATAAGACATTTGTAGAACGTGATTTTTGTTTGTCGAAAGAGGGTTTTATTTCTTAATTACTTACTTATCCCGAAGTAACATCTGTTGGCAAGTGTGATTCTTCATTGAATTTCTAAGCTGAATTTATTTTTGGTGTTTAAGCAGGTTCCTAAAATAACGAAGTCTTTCATAACTTCGAACTTATAATTGTCAACAGTGACGTGGGTCCCAAGACGCTCAGGAGATTTGTTTATTAACAGAAAGTATTTTGTTTTGTCCTCATTTACCACAAGACTCATTTGCTTTGATTGTTTTTCTAAGTTGGAACAGGCCGCACTGACGACGCGGGTGTTCAGGCCAATGATATCAATATCATCGGCATAGACAAGTAGCATAACACTTTTATAGAATATTGTGCCAGTGTGGTTTAAATCTGCTGCTCGAATTATCGTTTCCAACATTAGGTTAAAGTAATCACACGACAAGGAGTCACTCTGTCTGAAACCTCGTTTGGTATTAAACGGTGCGGAGAGGTCTTCACGATTCTAACGGAACTGGTGGTGTTGCTTAGCGTGATTTTATATAGCAGTATAAGTTTTACTGGGACACCAAATTCAGACATAGCGGCATAGAGAGTTCTTCTAGTCGTAGTGTCAAGAGCAGCTATGAAATCGACAAATAGGTCATGTGTGTCTTTTCCCAAGACACACTGTGAATGAAATCACACTGATTAGGTCCAATCAATTGATTGACGATTAGCTTCAATCTCTCACATAGTTCATTTAACAGAATCTTATATGCGATATTTAAAAGACTAATTCCGCAATAGTTAGCGCAGTTTGCAGGATCACCTTTTTATGGATTGTGCAAAGCACACTTAAATTTCAATCTTTGAGTAGACATTCATTCTACCATATGTTGCAAATTAGCTGTAGCACGCACTTTAATAGCTCTTCGCCACCAGCTTTAAACAGCTCAGCCGGCAAATCATCGGCGCCTGCAAATTTATTGTTTTTGAACCGCATTATGGCTGTTTTAACTTTGTTACTATCGGGAGACGGGACAATTATTTCATCGTCAACGACTGCAAATTTGGGATCATCTTCGCTTTCAGTCACATTACTACTATCGCCATTTAATAGGTTCGAGAAGTGATCCCTCCAAATGTTAAGCATGCTTTGGATATCTACCATCAGATTACCATTTTCATCTTTGCAGGCATTAAATCCTTGTGTATAACCATTTGTCAGGCTTTTACGTTTTTGATAACATTTTCGAGACATATTTCTATCGCCCTCACGTCTTTCTGTTTGCTTTTTTTTTGCCTGAAAATACGTTTCTCTTCGCTACTCTTATGCCGATAACGTTCTTTAGCAGTGCGCGTCTTAACTAACCACAGGTTGGCTTAATATGCCATGTAACCCCAGGTTGGCTTATTAAGATTATGTACCAAGAAGAAATGTCTAATACTTTAAAAGTGACTTGACACATATCTAGAAAAGGTTTGCATTATAAAAAATTGTATATAATAAAAATATACAAACAAGATATGCAAGATATCTCAAAGAAACTCTTAACTATTTTAATTTAAAAAAAAAAAATCAATTAAGTATCTTCTGAGACATTTCTTAGGAACGTCATATGCATTTTATTGTTAATTAATTTGGTTTTTTTCTGTTACTTTATTTGCAGAACTTGGAGTTACTGCGACATAAACTCGCATAGTTTGGAAAAATATCTGTCAAATAAACGAGTCAATATTATAGCAGAACTTCAGTTTATACAAATTGTCTAGAAATTCAATGGATGCAACATAGCGTATGCAAATTGACTTAGACAGAATGGGAATATAAAAAGTGTAAATGAAAAGGACTTAAAAGAACATAAAAAAGTGCACAACAAAAAGTAGAAAATATTGAGAAAGTTTGCTCACCATTGAATCAACCAAGTTTAATTGACAATTATTTGCTTTCGTAAATATTGACAATTTATCTCGAAGTTGTACGAAACAAAAAATTGAAAGAAACTTTTCATTGGTACTTGCGAAACTAAGAACGAAAGGACGACACTATAGAGTATTATCCTTTATTTAACAACACCGACTGCAAAATGGCCACTTTTAAACAAAAGATGACATTAACGCATCTATTCCGCTGCTGTTTCCTGTTCGTTATCCTGACAACAGTGCCAGGTAAGCTGCAAGTTATAAATAGTAGTAATTAAAAAGAGTTTATGTATATGCACTAACAAATAAGAGCATCTAGTTGAATTAATTACTCATTACTCGATGTCGCTCATTCACTTAACATTAATTAAAAATTTTAATTGAAATACTTTCTCGTCAATTCGTTTAGTTTATATTTATTTAATGGTAATTATGTTAACGCTTCATAACACAATGAAACTACGAGCCTTAGATAACTACTACTGAACATTATTATTACGTAGAAGTTACATCTACTAATGTCTATCTGAGCTCTGTCCAGTGGCAAAAAGTTCTAGAGACTTTACTGTAAATTTCTGCGTTTTACAGTCCTTTGAATGTTAATAATGTTGAATATTATTCCTTAGAATAAAAAAAATTTTACAAAGTGCCTACAAAGTACATAATTGGGTTACTTCTTACAGTCTATGCTATCTATCTTAGTATTACTCTTGTCGAACTGCCTTATTCTTAATTAAATGCCTAAAAGTGCTTTTCGAATATTGTGAACAAATTGTATAAATACACATTGGACGTCTATATAATTTAATTTTTACTGCTAATAGCATTAATTATACAAAGCAGTGCCTATTATCTTTCCTGTTGAAGTATCTCTGTCTGGAGAATTGAAAATAATTCTTCCTCTGCTATCTATGTGATTTAGTTATCTCTGATTATGCAATATATACTTTTTCAAATAACTTTATGACTATTTCTATTATCTATCATTAAAAAATACGTCTGCATGAAGTAGAAAAAAATGTTCTACTCCAGGGTCAGGTCGGGTCAGGGTATAAGAACACGTAAAATAGTAAGCTACATCATCTCTTCTTTACGTGGCTTTAAA
This sequence comes from Teleopsis dalmanni, assembly GCF_002237135.1. Lineage (NCBI taxonomy): Eukaryota > Metazoa > Arthropoda > Insecta > Diptera > Diopsidae > Teleopsis > Teleopsis dalmanni. The sequence goes on from NC_051848.1 coordinate 82,998,151, forward strand.
CTGTAGCTCTATTACTCATCGCGTTTTTGTTTAGACCTTAATTTGTTAAATGTTCCCATGGCAAGTGTGAATATTTACCGAATTCATCTGCAAGTTCATTGCACTGCAAAATCATATATATTATTTTTTGTTACTCTCTATTGTCGGAGTTATACATTCCATTGTCTTAACGATAGTATGGTATTAATATATAGTATCTCATTTTAAAATGATAAAATAATTTTATGTTTTTATCTTCTTATTCTCATTTCTATTATTAGAACCTACGACTATTTCCAATCAATATGGATTTAGCCATTAAAGCCATGATGCAGTTAAGAGTTTCCTTCATTTCATATGTTTTAGTATCAATATCTCATATCAAAATGATGATGTCTGTGCTTCTAACAACAACTTAAACTATTCTACTGTACCTTACAAAGTCAGTTATGTCTTTTTGATTTCTTATTCCTTTAATTACAATCTGCGACTGTTTCTCATCTAATGAACACAGCTATTGAGCTTAGAACACAGTTTAGACTTGTTGTCCTATCGTAAATATGTTTTTTTGTCACTATTACCGATTAGTTAGATCTTTTGCATATTAGTAGTTAGTAGTTAGTTAAATACATCACATTGAAAAATCCTTGACTGGCATACTTACCACAGTAAATGCATACAACATTTTCAACAATTTTTATGAATAGTATATTGATATTCAGATGTCTGAGTTGGTGAATCAGCACCTTTACTCTATTTTATCTGTGGACGATTTTAAGTCACACTAAATACGAGGCTTTACGGGGCTGAATAGTGTTATTCGGTAAAAATATAGAAATTTAATTCAATGTTAAGTACCACATTATTATTTTCTCTCTCTTTCTGTTGGAAATTATAGACGAAGCAAGCTCTTCTGAATTTGGCACGTCTTCTGTATACTTCTATTGCAGAACTCCTTTAAAAGTTCTTATTCGTCAAGGTACCAATTTCCATATTAAATTCCTCAAGAAACATTCAAATCAATTAAAGTGTCCTCCTTTGAGCCTTTATCCACTTTATCAGCCACAAAATGTGTGTTGCCAAATGGTAATAAAACTATTTTAAATATTTTTAAACCTTATCACAGCATTTAATATTTCGCTTTTGTATTATGTATTTTATCACAACTTTTTTATACATAATAATTAAAGTGTGCTAACTGCAAAAATTGAAAATAATTTGATTGTTATTGTACTTTTTATACTGATTTTTCCATTTCCCATTTTCCACATTTTTCCATTTTCACATTCACACACAATAAAACGGGCTGTCATTTGCATACAAATTTTTATTGTTTAGGCAACAACAATTGACTTTTTTCGGTTTGCAAGCTGGCAGTTCTGTGGCAAACAAAAAGGACAATAAGGACACATAACATTTTTATCAGAAAAAAATTTGACTTCTTCCTTTTATTATTGCTATTTTTTTATTTTGAAAATGATAACCAATAGCCATTTATGCACTTTAATTTGCTTTTAAAAACTATTAATTTTGATTGTTACTGCTAACTTTTTCTGTAATATCAGCGACTGATAATGCCAAGCGATAGCACTTCTCCCGCAGTGCTGCCAACTGCAATTTTTGCAATTATCGCAATTTTGTTAAATTTGACAAATTTTTATTTTATTTATTTATGAATTTGAAATAATTATTAAAAATAATAAAAGTAACTTTTGGACTTAAGAGCGAGTATAGCAAAGTTCAGTGCACTTCTAATCATCTGTTGAACTCGTTTGTGTATATTGTATATGCTTAAAGAATATAATGAAAAAAGATAATATAACAGATAATAATAGAGGCTATTATTATCTCGGTTTTTTAAAAAAAATATTGGTATTCCTATAAAGTATTGCATTTTTTGACAAACAGAGAGGTATTTCAAAAAAAAAAAAGTAAAATATACGTCTTGAAGAAAAAATAAATGTAGGTACATAACACCTTCTGCTCAATACGTATCCGGATTTTGTTCTTTCTTGACATATGGTACAAACTTGAGCGCCATCTGTCAATTAGTTTGTTTACAGCAGCTGTTAATGTGAGACTACCTCAATACCTCAAATGCATTTAGCGATTTTTACTATGGAAAATTCTTGTTGTACGCGATTTTTTGACCAAACATCCAAACACGGCTGTCAAAATCACTGTCATCGCTCAGGCACCATATTCGCCAGATCTAGATCCGTGCGAGTTTTTGCTGTTCCCTAAACTCAAACTGCCCCTTCGTGGTAAGCGTTTTGAGTCGATTGAATCGGTAAAAGAGAATTCGCTGAAGGAACCAAAAGCCATACTAAAAGCCGGGCCTACGAAAAGTGTATGGAAGATTGGGTTAAGCGTTGGCATATGTGTATCGCTTCAGAAGGAGCATATATTGAAGGAGATAAAATAAATTTGGAATAAAATTTAAATTTGTGTTTTATTCACAAAATCCGAGTGCTTTTTGAGCAGAAATATTATTTGGTAGACATATTACATATTTTGAAGAATATTTCATCTTCACCAATGATTGTCTAACCTCAAAGTATATATTAAATCAACAGAATTAATCAAATTATTCTCCTTACTCCTCATATCACGCCTTCTTAACAGAAATGTGAAGTTATAACTTATAAAACTACATTCCGACTAATAACAATAATTGATTTCAAACACCGTTCATAAAACAATGCAGACATAAATTTGAAAGAAACATAAAACTATTAGATAGCAATATATATCGCACAGGCAACAACTCATAACTAAAGAATATATTCAATCCGAGATTACATATTTTAAGTTTCAAACACTAATGTCCGATGGATATGTCGAACAACGTGCGATGGATAAGTCACACACCCTTCAATTCGATGGATGAATGGAACTGAAGTGAACCTACGAACATTTAAAACGGGAATTGAAAAAACTATAGACTATAGACAATAGGGAATGATATAAACTGCAGCAGTATCGTTTGAAAGGTGAAAGTTAAACTATATCGTTTGCGCCAAGAAAGCTTTTGGGTAACAGGTATTATGTTTTAGAGTAAGATGAGTTTCAATGAATGATATGTATTACATATATATGTTATATATCATTCATTTTATTTGGGTAATCAAAATAATGTGATATGCTGCGATTTGGATTGTTTAAGTGTTAGCCTAAATGTGATTTGTTCTTATATAAAAATTAAATTGACAGCACAACATTTATCCAAAAACTATTAGATTATGAACTTAAGTATTAGATAAATTTTGACTTTGACTCCAGTATAATCTTGAGTGACAAGATTATAGTCTGTATTATAACCTAGTCTAAAGATTATTATCTCCCTGTAGTCATGTGGACTTAAAACCTTAAACTGAAAAACAAAAATGTAGAAAAACTTGAACTAGGTAACTACATATTACTTATGTATTAGTGTCGACAAATATAGGTTTATTCTGGGAGAAACACCTTTCACAAGCTGTAAGTGAAAAAAAGTGCAGATAATTTTAATGTGACTAAAGATCGTATAATGTCCTTACTGTGCGGCAATGTATCTGGTAAATTGAGTTAATCTTACTACAAATATTTTTTCAAAAAGTTTTGATTTTTAATGGAAAACTCATTAACTCTATTTGTATATATATAAAAATTTATATGAATTTTCATTATTTTATGTACATGTTGTTTCCTTGAACAAGGAATTTCCTTGAATTGTTTCCTTGAAACTGTATCACATAACTGTACTACGATAGCATTCCTGTTTTTGGATGATTTTTTTTTGCAAGGATTCCTTGAAATGCATCTACTTTGTAGGATTAAGTGCATCAAACTGCGTTTATTCGCACGCATTACTCCATTTAAGAAACTTAAACACAATAATACAATATTTGTTAGAAATTATTCCATTGTTCTATTGACTTAATCCTACGGAGCATTTCTGTGGTATTGCAAATCTGATTAACAACTACAAGATATATGCTGGATGCGTATATGGAAATACATTTTAAAACAATTAATATACTCACATTCTCACCAGAAAACCGAATTGTATTATAATAATTATACATGAAAGTGTATGGAATAAAATCTATAAAAATATATATAAATATTGCTGTATATCAGATAATTGTATTACCCACAGCCACGATAGTTCCTGGGGCCGGCGGTGGTATCATCGTTTTGGCAGTGCAATATTTCAACTTCAATGGAAAACGTGAAGAGCGTGAAAAATTGTTTGTCGCATAAAGTGAAAATATTTATTAAATTTAATTTATGCATGCAACACTGTTGGTGGAAAAAGCGTCCGCAACCAAACGAAGTTGAATGGTGCGGTGGCGGGAAGGTGTAGGTGTAAGCGAATAGGTTATAAAAGTTCGTACCTTTTGTAGTTTATCATTTAATATTGTTTATTTTATGACGTAAAAATTGTGAAAGCTGCCAACACTTTAATGGCGGAGAAAAGTAATTTGCATTTAATTGAATTATGGTTTAATTTAATTCATATCGAAACGCGAACAACAACAATAAATTACACAAAATCAAAAAAAAATATTATAATAATTTTAAATTTAATAAACTCTGCAAAGGTGTGGCTTTAAATAATGTATTCAATTATTTGTGTTTTAAAATCAGTTTATGTAATTTGTGTTAACTAAATAGAGAGGTATTTAAATAAATTTCACGGTTTAAAATGAAAGACTGAACTATTAACTTCTCATGAATATCACAAGTTAGTCCGCATTAACTGCCGATCTGCTTCAGAGTCTTTGCTGTGTTATCCTGCAACAAAAGGTTACTGTAGAAAGATCAGTGTTACTTTTTACCAATTAATTGAAGCTGGGTCTCAAAAACTGGTTATTATTCTTTTTCTTTATACTCAATAACAGTTAGGTAGCACTTTTTGAATATCTAGTGGTTTCTGTTTTTCAATATTTTTCTTCCCTGAAATCGTATATTTCATTATTTGCTTATCTCTCTTAATTTGCAGATGATAGAATTAAAGCAACAAATATGTGATACGTTAGCAAATCGACTTTAGTCCCAGGGTAGTGGTTAATTCACATTTTGAGAATTTATTATTTTTAAATATGCTTAATACCATGCTATAGAAACCATGGTATTATAAAATAAATGAAATATTTTACGCGGGTCTGCTAATTTATATATAAATATGTCTTCTAATATATATATATATGTCTTCTAATATATATATATATGTCTCCTAATATATATATATACATATATCTTTTAATATATGCTCATATATATATATATACATATACGATTTTACAAAAAAGTTATAAAGTAGATATGTGAAAATGCAACACATGTAATTTGTATAAAGCAGGATATAATTTCTGCCTTATGGTAACCCAAAAAGTAGTAACAAAAGAGGGCAATACCTTTTGGTGGTTGTGATTGTGATGAAATACCTAATAAAAATTATTGAGTGCATAATTAGGTATAGTAGGCCATCCATGAATTCAATATCTTCAAAGAAATATATAGGGTCCAATAAGTTTTAAGTTTTATTGCCTTTAGCTAATTATAAAATATTATAATATATAATAATTAACAAAAAATAAAATAAAATAAAAAATAATAAATTATTATTTATTAGTAATATTTATATACTATATATCTTTAATTTATTTTGTTTTATTGGCTTTATTGGTGTAAAATGGATTTAAATCAAAATTATTATGAAATTTTTATTTAAAAATAATTCATAAGTTTTTGATTATTACCGTGCTTATATCGTTTTTTTAACACATTAAACCACAAAAATTTATTTTTTTTTAAATAAAAAATCACACTTATAAGAATGTGTTAAATATTTTGTACACACACTGTATTCATTGTACACTGAAGATGGCTGGTGTACATCTACGAAATATCTGTTATGTAAATAATTATTTATAAGAATTATTATTATTATTGTTAGAGAATGTAGCACTGCGACCGTCGTATCTATTTTGCACCCTTCTCGCTTTTGCAGTAGGTCTCGAAGTCCTGTTGCATCAATAAAAAGTAGTATAGAATCTACTTCACAGAGTTTTATTGTCTCATCCGTAAGAATATACATTCCCAAGAACCCTTTTCGTGTGTACATTAGCGCAGAGCATTCTAACAACACTCTTCACATAATCTACAGTTTGCATCCGTAAGTAGGTATACCCAGTCTTTAAAGGTGGTGTTTTAGTCTACAGTGCCCTGTTAAGATTCCTGTGATTATTTTAAGTTTTTCTTTTGACAGGTTCATACAATCCTGTTATCTCTTATTGTTATAGGTGCCAATAAGTGATTTGGATTGTTTTAATCCTGGTATTTTATCCCAGTAACCATTTTAATTATGGCTTTCCTTTAATTTTATGAGATTTATAAGAACTGATTAAAATATTTGACACAAATTAATAAGTGTAATTTATTGTTTAAAAAACACTTTTTATAATTTTATGTTATAAAACTTATTGTAAGTTTGTCGTAATATTAATTAATTAAAAAATAATTTATAATAATTTTGCATAAATTAAAATTTATAAATATTTAGAAAATGTTATTATTAAGAGTTTAATTTGGTTTAAAATATAACTTTTTATCTTAAAATGGATTTTTTTTTTTAAATTCTTAAGTCAAACTTATTTTTTTAACTCTTGTTGTTGTGGTTTTTGGAGTTAATGCTATTGCGCTCTTTTGTGATTGGGGGCTTTAATTCATATTGTTTATTTATCTCTTAGGTGGTAACGGACCGTTGGTCAGCATATCTTCCTGTGGATTCTGAGGTGGACTTGAGGTTTGTTAGGGCGTATCAATTTTTGTGAATAATTTTAGGGCACTGTCCCTGATGTAATTTTTCACTGAGTCGATCCATAGATCTCTGTGTATGTCTGTTGTTTTAATATAACATGGAATATTAAGCAGTCTTCTTATAGCCAGGGTTGTTGCTATCTGTAATTGTTAGAATAACGAATCAAAATTTAATTTTTTACTTAATTTAAAATTAAACTAATGAAATAGTGTTTTAAACGTGTGAAATTAAGACTAATAGTTGTGGAAGATTACTTTTAATAGTTTAGTTTTATATTAAATTGAAATTAAATAACCCAGTGCGTAGTTACTGAGGAACTAACAACAATTTTACACACTTAATTCATAATAATCCAGATTTTAATATTTGCAATCCAGCACTGAAATATTTTTCTTACACAAACAGTTGACAGTATAATCTGCAAAAAACGAACTGACTATGTTACCAGCACATATGGATATTAAGCTCTTAAAACCTCTAATGGACCTTTAATATATTCATATTACAACTACATGCTGTGCCTTTTATTCTGGTACTTCCCTTTCAACTAAATAAATACATAAAAACACTTGCAAATCCTCGTAAATTGAAAAACAATTATATTTCGTTCCATTACCTGGAAAATGTGCTTCGTGTCGTATGAGTGACATGGGGCATAGCAAATATTTGCTACAAACACTCACAAACGACGACGAGTGCATGCTACGAATTAAATATGAAATTTTGAATATGAACTTTCCATTTGTTTCCATTTGTTTTTTTTTATTTTTTATTTTTTATTTGTTCAAAAATATTCAATAAATTGTACAGAAATGAAGAAAATGTAATGTCATAAAGAAAATATCCTTTATGCGTTAAGAAAACAAACAAAGAAATCATAATTTTCCTGGCAACAGCTGCTTACAGACGGCATTTTACGCGTCCATCTTTCTCATCATTTTTTTGAAGAAAATTTAATAATTTCTCTTTGTTATATTTCGTTTTTGAAACATAAAAAAATTTATGCATTTATATTAATATACGTTTTTTGTTCCTTTTAAGTTAAATTTTACTTTTCACTCTTGTTTATATATTTTCATCGCTGTTTGATATGCAGAAAAAAAAATTTTTTCATTATTGCGAATTTAATACTAACTTTAAAATTGTGATAAATGAAATTCATGTGCCTGTAGGTCCTTATATTAAATGAAGTATTTTACACAAATTATATTTAATATTTCCGCTCATTTTTTACTTATTTTCCTATAATTAAATCTACTGCAATATACTAAAGAATATGATCCAATAGTTACAATGACACTGGTATCTTCTACTGTCAAAACTTAGTTAAATAGTTAAATGCATAAGTGCACTTAATGGGACTGGTTTCAAGTCAGTGATACTGGATAAACCTACACGACAATTTCGTGTACTCACTTAAACTTAATGGGACTGGTTTTATAAACAATCTTAGCCTAGCGACATCTATAAGTCGGTGATACTAGCTAAACCTACTTGACAATTTAATATACTTACTTAAACGAAATTAAACTGGTTTCATAAACAATCTTAGCCCGGCGACATCTATAAATCAGTGATACTAGATAAACCTACTTGACAATTTTATGTACTTACTTAAACTTAATGGGACTGCTTTCATAAATAATATTAGTTCAGCGATATCTATAAGTCAGTGATGCTAGATAAACCTACTTGACAATTTTATGTGCTTACTTAAACTTAATGGGACTGCTTTCATAAATAATATTAGTTCAGCGATATCTATAAGTCAGTGATGCTAGATAAACCTACTTGACAATTTTATCTCTTTTAAACAGGTAAAGAGGGCGCAGATACGTAGCATATATAGTAAAAATTGTGCGACCATTTAATGTGCGTTTCATCCAAAGTTATCCATTATTTTGGCCGATTTTGTAGCAGTCATGAGCACAAATAAGAAATTAGAACAAAACATTGTTAAAGTCAAAATAATTCTTTGAACTGATCTCTGTTAATCTGTGAGATTCATACAAGGAGAAACTGAAACTGACTATAAACCAAAGCCAATCAGTATATAATTGAAGACATCGACAAACAAAAGGATTGCACGTATATGCTCTATGGCTTACGCTGTGTACTTTGATGATTAAAAATAGAATCAAGCCTTCGACATAGCAAAAGCGTGTTTAAAATATCCTGAAATAATCTATCACACACGTCAGTGATTCTTATTAATAAAAGTAGTGGTGTTCCATATAAGAGCCAAAAACAAAAATTATACATATTTTTTTTTTAATTGAAGCAAAATTAAAACAATGATGATCATGTTCTAAGCCCAGCAATTGCAATCCAAACACACTATATACGGACTGTAAAATTACTAAGAAGTTCGAATATTTCCTAAGACCACTGATGATGACTACTTGGCAATACTCGAAACAGCATTGTATGGTCAGATTTATTTATATAAATTAACTAAATTCTTATGTTTGCCCTTTCTTTCTTTGCTTCGACCTCTAAATGTTTTATTAACAAATCATATTTTTATTATATTATATATATATACTAGTAGATGACCCGGCGAACTCTGTTCCGCCTTAAAGGCAATAAATAAGCAGTTTTTTTTTAATTGGAAAAAATACAAAAAAAAAAAATACCTACATTAATCATTCATAATTTATTTGTGTATTTTAGTACACATCGCAAATTATCTATTTGTTGACCTCTGTTGTTCGCTCGACCTTCAGTCCTTAAATTTGCAGTATTTCGTATTCTTCTTGCATTACGGCTTTGTCGGGAAAGATTCGATCGTCTTGGTCGCGGCATTATTAAAAAACTAAAAACTCAAATTTTCAACCATACCATACATTAAAATTGTTAATTATTTATTTTGTTGAGTTTGCAACAACCAGGTAGTTTTATTGATTAAAAACGATATTTATTGCAACACAAACTTATATTGATCTAATACAACTTTTAAAAACACATTAACTAAGTTATATTTCTATCTGTTAAATTTTAATAAAATATTTTAATAAAGTATTAGTATTGCTGTTAAGCTAGACTTACTTTGTATAGGGACAAAGAAGCTTTATTAAATTTTAGAGGAATTTTTAGAATAACATAGCATAGCTTCTTTGTAAAAGCACCAGAATGGTCGCTTTACATATAGTAAGTAAAAAATATGCATTACAAAATGTCTCTACAAAAAGAGTAGCTTTGAAAAGAAATAAAGAATTAGCAAACCCAAAAAGTTAAACTTTCAATTCGTTGAACTTGTGTTTCCAAAATAAAGCTGTAGTTTTTAAGCTCGTTCTAATTTAAAGCACGGCAAGTGCTTTGGTTGTTGTCACTAATTAAATAAAAATAAGTGACAATAAAACCTGGAACTTGAGCATTGAAAGTTTGTGCAGCCTTGACTTCTTGTGGATAACACGATTAGTCATCGCTTCTAATTTGACAGGCACGAGTTCTAAGCCTGGCATTTGCAGTCTAAACAAATTATATACGGACTATAAACTAATTAAATAAAATTCGATTATTTCCAAAGACCACTGATGAAGAGTACTTGGCAATACTCGAAACAGCGTTGTATGGTCAGCCGAACTTCAATAAAATTAAAAATAAATTTTTCTGTTTGTACTTTATTTCTTTCTTTGCTATTCGAAAATTCCAATAAAATATTTTCTTATATCAAAAATTTGATAATTTCAAAACCTACTTTGTCGTGAACGGGATAAACAGGTATCCTATGTCCTTCTCCTGGCCTTAAACTACCTCCCTGCCAATTTTCAGCTAAATCGGTTCAGCCTATATCCTTCTCCTGGCCTTAAACTACCTCCCTGCCAATTTTCAGCTAAATCGGTTCAGCCGTTCTTGAGTTATAAGTGGTGTAACAAAAACACATCTTTCTTTTATATATATAGATAACCACACATTAACTAAATATTAAATAATATCCTATTAGTAATAAAACTTTTATATATAAGTGGTTTACGTAACTAGACACTTGATGCTTCTGTAGGGCCCTCTAGACTTGGTCCTTTCCAATTTAATGCAACGTTGTTTTTTTTTGTTTTTATAATGATGTTTTTCGAAAAGTAGTGAACTATAACAACGAAACTTTTTTTATATTATTTTAATTAGTTGAATTTTTAGCTGAACATCTAGCTGTTTCAAGTACTGTCAAATATTATTCATTGTCAGTAGTCTTGGAATTATTTGTTGTATTTAATTATTAGCAAATAATTTTTTAAAACTGCAAGTACCAGGAATCGAACTCGTGCCCTGCCAAATTTGAAGCATGTGTTTTTCATATAACTCCATTTGTATATATTTATTATATATGATTTTTATATATTTAGAAAATGCCAATGGCAGTCAATGTCAACTGAAAAAAATTGATCTTCTTCGGCTTCAATTCGTTTGCCATCTGATTAATCGAATGCTTTGAAAAGACGAACACCAAATACAAGTGCTACTCTATCTGTGTGTGTGTGTGTGATAGAAAAATAATGCCTAGGTTTTACTTATGCATAAGAAGAACGTCTCGTCTAGCATTACATGAACCCACCAACTAACAACTCCCTTATGTTTGCTTCAAGTACTAAGTCCTACTTAGGTCTCTCCTATAAACCTACACTCCCCATGGAAAAATAAACTCTAACACTTAAATAAATTAAATGCATGATTTTTACTTTACTGATTTTTAATTAATTTTTTGTGAATTATCAGATATTAATCTTATCATAATACATTAATGCTGTGTAGACTTCTCGGAAAAGTTTAATTGTTTTTGTGTTTTTACATCGTCCGTCATTAAAACAAAGGCTATTAAAAACTTATGGAATAGGTCTGCTTGGCGCTGCAAAAATAGCTGAAAGTACCACTGTTATTTAAAATAAAACTAGAAATAATAATAATAATCTTAAACTTACATGAAATTAATTCGTAGAAGCGCATAAAGTACATTAAATGATTGTAGTCATTAACGTAAACTATGGCTAGGCTTAGTATAAATTTAAACGCTTCAACCAAAACCAAACGATCTTGTTCTTCCAGGGCGCGAAAAATTGGCCAACGGAACCGCGGCTCTACAATATTCACTTATGCCAATGTCATCATCGATATAAAGTGGATTTCTTTTGCTCTTCTTTCTGCAGACATTTTTGGTTGCTGAAATGGTTGACTTAATATAATTTAAAAGCCAATAGTTCAAAAATAATATAATTAATTTACGTTGTCTTTAAGAAGTATGAAATTAGATATATTAAGTCCGTCTGCGATGAAATTCCTAACGAGACTGAACAAAAGATTGTCGCTGGAGCAGTGACAATAGGAGTAAATCTGACATATACTTCTTACTTTTTTGAATCCGGTGATGTGTTCGGATGTGTTGATATTTTTGGCGAAAATAATGACTTTATTGATTCGATTAATTTTTAAGACCAAAAAGTATTTGATTTAAAATATATTATTTTTTGCTTGTACTTGCAATTATTCAACGTCCACGGGTCCACGGGCACGGCACGGTTATTGTATGGAAAACACCTTTTTTTGGTACAAGTTTATTAATCACGATAGTGTTTCTTATACATAATAAATTATTAAAATGGAACTCTTCTTGATTTTCATTTAACACATAATATAATTTTAGATTTAATAATGTGGATTTCCAATTTTGGTTAGTTATAATACAATATTATAATAGACTTCTCTGCGATTTTCCTCATGCTCATAGCACATTTTAATATTGTTAAATTGCTAAAGTATTAAAGTGTTAAATTGTTGAATAGAAACTGTAGAGACCGTGACTGTAGATTTGCCTCTTTGATATGCAAATTGTAGCTTGTGTGCCGGATTGTTGAGAACAATCTTTCGTCTTAAATAGCAGTCCAGTATATTTTCCATGGTTTTTAGCATGAAAGACGCTAAACTGATTGCTTTGTAGGATTTCAAGGATTCAGGGGGTTTATTTCCTACCTTTGGTAAGAATATTACCTTAACCTCTTGCCATATCTTTGGCAGAGCGGTGATAAGATCACTTTGAAAAATGAGTTCAATCGACTCCCAGTCCTACAAACTTTTACTTTAGATGCGTCTATTCTATATTAGTTTTCCCTATTTTATTAACTAAAAAAATATAAGCATACCTAGCGTTTATTAGTATGTGTTCAATATATATGACATTATATATATGTTGTAATATATTGAACTATATAGTTGTTATTATGTTTTATATTATATATTTATTATTATGTAATTGCGACCTTAATTCAAACTATCGTGTAAATGGTATAATAGCATCGACAGTTCTAGTAGTAATTAAAACTTGTTTTTGTGTATCCTTTAACCCATTGCCTTTATCTTTTCTGGCTAAGCTTATAATTATTTGAATTGCTTGGAATACATTATTTTTTCACACACAAGCTTTTAAATAAAGTTTTATGATTTTTTTTTCAAAAATGCATTGCCATTTAGCTATGTACGTACCCAGTGAGATATATAGCAAAGTCCCTCAGGCTTGTACTTCGCCAAAATGAATCGGAAGATTATATTAATTCAGATGAATATTTATTACTAATGCATCAATAGTGTTAATATCAGTATATTTGAAAGTTCTGATGCACTCAGCTAACCTTCTTCTGAATTAAATCTCTGACTATTGAAATGTGTTTAGCTAGCTTTTTTCTAAAAGCTTTATCTGATATAGAAATCATTTCATATAAAGGAAAATGGTATTAGGAATTTATTATAATTGGTACATACATTTTAGCAAGGCTTAAGCCCCGTTCATAAATATTTTTATTTAGATTATTAAAAATACAGCAAATAGCAATAAAATATTAATAAAAACAATACAAAATAAGAATATGTACACATATTTTTTATAAATTACCTTTCTTTGCTGTTGCCTGTTTAACTTTTGCTTTACTTCATCTCCATCAACGCTTCAGCAGAATGCATCTTCCAATTATTACTTAGAACATGGCACCATCGGTGCTAGAACCCCGGGTGCAAAATGGTAACTTTATTTGCCACAAGCAAATGATTTAGTTTTGCGATAAAATCATCATTAATATTGCAACAAATAACAATAAATCCTTTGGCAAATTTGTGTTTATAACAACAACAACAACAACAACAGTAACAGCAACAGCAACAACAACTATTGCAATAAAATCGAATCGAAAGACTCAGCAACTCAGGCTACAAACAAAAAATCGGTCGAGAAGTTTTAAAGGAAAGGAAAAAGGAAACCAATAAAAGAGCGCCATGAAAACACTTAGTAGAGTTAGTAGACTCTAGTATATATATATAGATACAATAAATGTGAAGTGCTTGAGAAATTATGAACTCCAACCGTTGCAAAAGTTAAGTACAATATTTTCTTGCAATTCCAATAAGCAATAACTAAAAAAGTAGCAATACCAACAGCAACAGCAAAGCAACAATAGTGAAGCAACACCAGCAACGGCAACGGCAACAGCAACATAAATAAAACAAGTCATACTAAAATTAAAACACAAAATGAATTTTAATGTTACATAAAAAAAAAGTAACATAATAAAAAGGATAAAAAACATCTCAAAAATGGATAAAAATAAAAGAAAAATTAAAAGAAAAATTAAATGAAAAATTAATAAATAAATAAAAGTAACGTTACTTTTGCAGTTGCAAGAAAGTATCACAAGAGGGCAAAAAGATGAAAAATGAAAAAAAAAGCGCAAAAAAAAAAACAAAAAGGAATAAGTAGAATTTATATATGGAGTATGGAGTGTGGAGTATAATACAGGACATAAAGGAGACAAGCCAGAATTTATAATATGTAGGAAAAACTGTAATAATTGCAAGAAAATCTCATTTAATCCTAGAGAACGCGACTTTATCACGCAAAAAATTATGAAATTGTTACAATTTCTTGTAGTGATTTTGATTACTTTTTCGTGTTTTTCATTTGTCACTTTTTTTCAGATACTTTCAGTCTTTACTCTTAGTCTTTATACTTTTTCTTTCTAATATTTTTTCTTCATTAGTTTCTTGTGTTTTTTAAAGAATTTCGTTTGCACGATCTTACTTCGACAATTTTCTCTATTTACAAATATTTCATTTGTTCCTATTGTTGCCAGGACCGCAATAATTTCTACTACTACTACTACTACTACTACTACTTCTGCTACTACTACTACTACTACTCCTGAATACTGCTACTATTACAATTATTTTCACTCGCTGCTTCTGCAATAATATTTCCCGATGAGTTTTGTTGGCGTAAGAGGGGAAACTTGCGTGGCAGGAGGTGTTATTGAAAGAAATACTGTTTGCGGAAATATAAGACTTTTATGCAAAAAGAAAAAATACTGAGGGTAAAGATTTTTGTTTATTTTACAAACGATTGATTCAGTGAAATTATGCGACAATTCTTGCTTAAGGACTCGCATTTTCGTAAGCAGCAAAAGCAAATTAAACACGAGGGAAATGGCACGTCTTACAGGGAAATGCCATTAGGAAATGTTGATTTAAGCTTAAAAGGCTTTCGCATCTATCATTTTCGATTTTGAAATTTCATTTAAAAAATGAAGTAAAAGTAAAAAATACAAGAAATTAGTTCTATATTTTGTGAAAATATTAAAGATATTACAGAAGCAATGTGTAAAGTATCAAATGACAGACAGTTATAGACAGACAAATAAATTTTGCAGACAATGAGTAAAGTACAAAAGAAAAACAATCCAAATAAAAATTAAAAGAGGCAGTTGAAAAAAAAATACGACATTTCAATCAATTAAGTAATAGGTTTTGACATTAAGTACCACGTTCCTAATCCATTCAGAGTTTCAGATTGGTTAATTATATCCCCAGTCTTCTTCTTTAGATTTCATTATTTTTATATTATGTACTAATAAAACGCATAAATATTTATTTACTCTTTCTTAGCTCGAAGTATTTTCAAAACCCCTCTTTACGCCTTGACTGGTTTATTGTTTATCGCTTCATCAGACTTAGCAATAATTGACCTCAGAACTGCATACCTCCCCGAAGAACCTGTAACCATTCTGAGATTTAATAACGCGGTGTTGCTAAGTCTTTCAGTTTTCGCAAATAATTTCAGGATTCTATCTTTTATGTATTTTTTGATGAGATCAATCTTAAAGTCCCTGAGGAAGTCATTCGTCCTAATGTACCATGGTACTTTGAAAAGTCTTCTTAGAGCTTGGCTTTGTGCAATTTCTAGCTGGCGAATAGTAGTGTTTGGTTATATATCAGTTTTCTATTCTTAGCATTGAGATTTTCATTTCTGAATAACGGTTCGAGGTGATGAAGAATTTTGGCGCAGCTAATTCTTTTCAGTTTCAGTGAATATTTACTATTCAATAATCTCCAAGAATTAAAACTGTTCTAAAAAAATGTACGAAATTATATATTTGTATACAAAATAAATAAAAAATCGAAAAATTAAAGTTACTCCAGACACAGTTTATTTCTTGTGGTAGTCGGATTGAAGGTGGTCATCGACAAGTATTAAAAGTTGGAACACTGGCCATTTATCCATCGCCATAATCCATTTCAATAGGTTTTTTGCATTGATTTGAGTCAATTGACCATTCAACTATCCAATGACATTTAACTTAAGCCCTTTGTTGTGACATTGCCGCACTAAGGACTTAATTTTAGCGGTATTGGATGTAATTGCAATTCCGTTAGTATCTTAGGATACATAAACTAAGTGTTATATTGACGCCTGTGAATTACTTATAGGAATAGTTTAGTTTCCTTTTTTAAAAATTTATATATGTTTCCTAATTTCCTTAACATTACTTAAGTTAGAGGAGGATAAAACTCTCCTTTAAAGAAAAATATAGGAGAAAATCCTTTGCATGGTTTTCATTATTTCTATTATTAGAAGAATTTTCAAACTTCTCATAAAATATAAAAAAGTTCTACGAATGTTAATTTTACTGTTGATTTCTCTATTTATTTAACTTTTTAAGTTAAGGTATTGAAATAGATGATTCAGACATAGATGAGATGTAAATCAACAGTCAGAAAATTATATTAAACGTGTTATAATCAATTATTTTAACTCTGTTTTCTTTCTTATATAAGCTTTGACTTAAATAAAAATGCAAAATAGTGTTAGTATAAAGTATTTAATATATAGTATGTAGCATTTGTTTGACGTTACAGTATGACTTCGATTAATTCAACTCATAATTCGAGGGTGTTGCAATAATCGAGTTTAGTGTATTTACTGCATCTAAAATTTTAAAATCAATTAATGAGACATTGACACAAAGTTTATTAAAAAATAATATAATTACTTATTTTTATTTATTTACATAATTACAATCATACTTTATAATAATCAATTGTTATTTCAGCTTGCTTTTTATTGCAATTAAGCTTCATTATAACTGCCTTGTTTTCTAGAGCTTTAAGTACTGAGTCCATTGTTGAGCCCCTTGTATGTATGTGTTAATTGCATTTATTCTCATTTTATGTGTAATTACACTGGCTGCATATTTCCGATCGATTTCTGAATCGATTTCAAGTTGTTAAGCTGAGACACATTTCCCATTGAACATTTGTTGACCCACTCATCCATTTCTTGTTGAGAAATAACATTATCTGGTATAATTTCGTGATTTCATAATATTCTTATGCACCGAGAGTGTGTTCGCAAATTCTTATGATTGAGTATAGGAGAGCAAATAAATACACATAATTACACATAGTAACAGTTGCATTGGCCAGACCCTCAAACTTTGGAATGTGTTCTAAACTCGTTATTCACAATTTCCAGGCTGAACGTGTTCCTGTATCTAATTTGGAGTAGAGTAAAAACCAACCAACCAACCAATTAGCCAAATGTTGTACTGGATGACTCAGTAGTTCTAACGCACATACAGCTGACGTAATGGTGTCACATAGTAATCGTAAGCTATTTGGTAAGCAGTTAGACACCACTGTAACATTAACAATATCCTTCAAGTACGTGTAAGGGTTATCCTGTTGTTTTCATACTTACAGACGAGTAAATTCCTTGCTATAGCCCAATGTGCAGTAATGTTAGGCATCTTTTAAGAGGAGACGACTCCTTTCTTCAACCTTTACACCGTCATAGATGTAGGACAACCAATTTTTTCGAGTTTCTTTGTACTGCGTCCAATAACTTCCTAAGAGATTCTTGCTTGCGGTCAAGAAGACTTTTTTTTCTTGCTTTTTGGAGTTTTTCTTGCGTTGGTGGAGAAGTTCTTCAGCGTGGATTGCGTGCCCACCAATTTTCTTGCCATTCTGTCCATTTTCCAATTATATGCGAATCAATTGCTACTATTATATGTAAGTTAGTCAGCGGCTTTTCTAATTTGAAGTCGGCTTTTTTATATAGTGACCAATTGTGTCCAACAGTTTTTATAGATAGTGGCGAATTGTGTGCAGGGGCAACACAAACCACGCGATATTCGTAGGCAGCAACACACAATTGAAGGCAAAAAATATGTTACTCCCAGGAAGGGTTGTCAAAATGTTTCGCAATATATTTAGTTGATTGTTGTTTCGTTTTGGTTGTACCCAAACTTTATTTAATTTAATTTAATTAACAATTGAAAACAATAAAAAATTACTTAATAAATACATAAAAATAAAGGAACACTGTCACACCACGAAAACCCGACCGATCACCACGGTTGCACATTAAAGAAGAAAACGGACCCCACACTCAGTGGTTGCCAGATTGTTATCGTATATAATTTTAAACAATACACATTGGCCCATTGGTAAGTAAACCTATCTCATATCTCAGGAACTATTGATTCCATTTTGATGAAATTTGAAACAATACGAATGTGTGCAATAAACGATAATGTTCAATGGTCCACGGCATCTGATACTGGACCGTAATAGGTTAATGAATTTAAGACTTATATTTAATATATGAAATACTATTCAATGTACAACCTAAAAAAAATTGTTTTAAATTAAGTTGGGCAATGAAATGTTTCATACTTTTGCATATCCTTTCATTCAAATGTACATATTTGTAACAATAAATCAGATTGATTTGTAAGCGGATTACATAGTTCATAACTCAGTATTAAGTATAATCCGGCACCTTAAGGGCGTTCATAAGTTGCAATAAGAGCTTAATTAAACCTTCATGCTATATTAAACCATCAATAAAATTGTATTATTTAAAGAAAAACATGCTAATAAAAAAAAATTTAATGATAATAATTAGTGATAATTACTTAATATGTAAGTGAATTTAAATTATTTATACAGATTTATTTCAAATTAAACAAGTTTAAAAAAGTATGTCTAATTGCAGAAGACGAATCAGTTACTTTTGTGAATATTTCCTAAAAGTTTTTAGGTGTTTTTTATAAAAAAAGGAGACTTCAGTAATTACTTAAGTAAACATTCATTTTGTATGCCAAAAACTGATACCAGTCTCTTCTTCATCGATTTTGAAAACGGCCTCAGCCACAGTTTAGAACTTCTTCTTACTATTACCCAGTCTAACAGTAGTTTTCTGAAACTATATTCTACTCTATATTTTCATATGTTCCACGCGTGGATCACCTTTAGGGTACCAGGTTTAAAGTTTGTTTCACTCTACTTTCAAATCATAAATTTTCCATAAACCGTAGAACACATTTTCAAACATAATTGTAATTTATTTTAAATGATTGATTTTATTGATTAAAGGATATTGATTGAATTCAAGAATATATATTAAATTATATTATATAATGAAATTATTTCAATAAATTCTTAATTATTATACATTTTGTACAAATTATTCATTAAAAGAGTCAAATATTAGAAATCAAAAATTATTTTTGCTGTTTAAAAATCATTGATTGGAACAAATAATAAATATTAAATTTTATTAATAAATAATTAATTATATTGAATAATGTTGAAGCTACTTGAGTCAGTGCACTTGAGCACTTTTACTCTTTCTTAACTAAAAGTATTTTGATAACCCATCTTTACGCCTTGACTGGTTTATTGTTTATCACTTCATCAGATTAAGCAATAATTGACCATAGATCTGCACACCTCCCCGAGGAGCCTGTAACGATTCTGAGATTTGATAACGCTGTGTTGCTAAGTCTGTCAGTTTTCGCAAATAATTTCAGAGCTCTATCCTTTATGTATTATTTGATGCGATCAATCTTGAGGTCCCTGAGGATGTTATTCGTCCTAATGTATCATTGTACTTTTAAAAGTGTTCTCAAAGCCTGGCTTTGTGCAATTTCTAGCTGGCGAATAGTAGTGTTTAAAGCTTTGCTAAATGCTACACATCCATACAGAAGTGACGGATGAATTATTTGGTTATATATCAGTTTCTTGTTCTTAGCATTGAGCCTTTATTTATTCATTATTCATTTTCATTTTTCATTTTTGAAAATACTCCAGAATAAAGTTTATATGCTCTTGAAGTGTATTGGTTATGTTGAGAACACATTCTTCTGAGTATAGCATATACGTATTGTATATACGCCATATTTTAATAAATTTTATATATAAAAACATTTTTTAATTTTTATGAATATTATTAAAATTTTTTATGAAAGGACAAAAAATTAGAATATAAATGTTATTAAATTGATTAAAAGTCACTGACTGAAAATTGATTGAATTGAATAATGAATACTAAATTTAAATACTTAATATAATTTAATAAATTAATGTTTTAATTCTTTTTAATTTTATATAAATTTTTATTAAATTGAATAAAAGTGTTGAAAACTAAGAATTATTTTTATTCAAAATCATTGACTAAAAATTATTAATTAAATTAAATAATATACACATAAAATTTTATTATTATTTAATAAGATTTATAGATTTTAATAATTTTTTGATTTTAATATATTTAATGTAATTTTTTTTATAATAAAAAAATACATGCTTGTTTACATATGTATTTATATTTAAGCAGTAAGAATCTACAGCTACTAATTTAATTAATTTTTAAATGAAATGCGAGTAAATAAATACATGGAAAACTATTAAATTTCATATCTATTAAAAAAGCCTTTCTTGGTATTAATTAATATCTCAACATTTTAATTTGAGTACAATTTCTCTATTATTTTGAAAATGATTGCTTAATTCTTGTTCTCCAATTTATTTTCATTCTGGAAAGAATTTAAAACTCATTTCTATTATTTTAAAAATTGCAGATAAATTCTGCTCAAATTTCAAGTTGGGAACTTCTCTAAACAATTTGATGACAAACACAATCAAAAGCAATAAAAACAATGATTATAATAATATATTGCGGCAATAAACTTAAAATAATACTTCAATGCAATCTTTGAGAACACTCAATTTACTCCACTGCACTAATTCTTCACTTCCAGGACGACTATTCCTTGTATTGTCAGTATTGTCAGTATTGTCAGTATTATGAGTATTGTGAGTATTGTGAGCATTGTCGGTATTGTTAGTAATTATAATGAAATACCACATAATCAGCACATTGCTGACAAACCGTAAAATCAAATTTTATTTATGTTTGCATTGAACTCTCCGATAAGGATACGAGTATATTGCTGCATGCGGCATACAGAATGGAAATAGGATTACTCATACGCACCCATATACGCCCGAATGCAAATCTATGCCAGTTTGCCAGATGCAGTATTTCAATGCATTGAGGCGTTGTTGGTGCTAATATACAATAACATTGATACAACGCCAAGACCTAAGATTTTTGTATAAATATTCATTTACTTGGTCTCAAAATAGTTGCGGATCTGGTATTTTGGTTTTGTGTACATGTACACATATCATCTCTATCCAAATATAGGTGTGTGTCGAACTGTGTCCAGATGTGTACGCACGTATGAAATTACGACTTTGATATTTTAAGTTATTTACTCATACGCTATGCCATAAGGATATTCTTGGCATGAAAGTATCCTTGTTTATTGGATTTTAATACGGCTTTTGTGTTGGATGATTTTTGGTGTAAAATATATGGGCAAAGAGCAATCATAATTCATGTGCTCTACTATGTAGAATGTAGATACTACCTACACAGATACTATATATGTATATGTATATATATATATATATATTAATTTATGAGTAAGTTAGTGCTTGTGGTGTTGGTAAGATGAATGCAGGTGCAATCGAGTTATTTGAGGTGAGACATTGTGGGTGTAAATTTTTGTTGTGAATGTGTGGTTATTTTGTAATTGTATGCGTATCTGCTACTGATGTTTAAGTCCTTGTATTTGTGTAATTGCTTATGTATGAGTTTTTGTTTCGCAATTCTATGCTGCTTTTATGTAAGTGTATTGCATGAGGTTAAGTTTGAATTTATGACTCTGGCTTTCCATACAAGATGCTGAATACGCAATAATTAAATAAATGCTGGGCTGTGGCATATTTTCATAATTAGAAACATTAATTACTAAATTTATTTGTGCTATGTTGACATTTCAGTTATTAATTAACGATTTAATGTTAAGAAATTGTAAATTTTACCAAGTCAATTTACTTAATTTATTACACTAAATTTATCAAAAGTAATTGAATGCATTTCAGATTTATAGTCAATTGTGAACCAAATTCAGTTTCTGAAATTATTATATATGAGAGTATCCACAACAATACTAAATACTTGTCAAAAATCGATAAAAAATATAATAATAGATATTTTATATGTCAAAAATTGAAATACATTTTACGTTTAATTAGTTTAATACTTACAAACAATTGTCTTTATGTTGAAATAAATTTAATTAATAATTGTCAATAAATTTGAGCTAATAAAATCTAAATGAAGTATTTACAAATAATTTTTGTTATAAGGTGCAGTTCATTTAAATATAATATCAAAAGTCATTAGCAATGTTTTGACTAACTGATTTTATTAAAGTTTTTTGAATTCACTAAAGAATAAATATAACTTTTATTAAACTTAATATTAGCAATTTAAATGTGCGTTAAATAGAAAACTATTTTGTATGAAAAATTGGACAAAAATAAAAATATTTCATTTCAATTTAATTGAATTTAAATTAATCTAAATTAATCACGGAATCGCTGTTAATTTAGGTAAAGAATACAAAACTGGGTATACTTACGGATGCAAACTGTAGATTCTGTGAAGAGAATGAGAAGTCGGCCACACATGTGCTGTTAGAATACCCTGCGCTAATGCACATGCGAAATAGGCTCCTAGGAATGTATATTCTTACGGAAGAGGCAATAAAACTTTGTAAAGTAGGATCTATACTACTTTTCATTTATGCACCAGGGCTTAGAGATCTACTTCAGACCCATAAGGCGGCACAAAAGACCCGACGGTCACAGTGCTACATCCCCTAACAATAATAATAATAATAGTGTTAATGAATTAACACCTAAGGAAATGAATTGACAGCACTTAAACTGTAACTCTTTAATTGAAAGTTGAGTTTTCAGCACATGAACTGAAACTCTGGAAATGAAAATGAGAGATCGAATATTGGTTTCAATCTGAATTTTATTAAATTAAATTTTTCCTTAAATACTAAATTATTACAAATTATTACAATAACAATATCTAAATTTTATTCTTTTCCCTTACCGTCTTCTTGCCTAAAGTGCAAGCTCAGCATATATTATGCAACCAAATTCTTTGTTGTGTCTAGCAACCAAGAATTAATGCCAATGCACTGGCCTTGATATATGTTACATATTCAAAGTTCAGTGCCACTGCACTTAACAAAAAATATAATGCAAATATTCAAGTTCAGTGCCACTGCATTTTACCAAATTAAATAATGCAAAGGAAAGTCAAAATTTGGATATTGCTAACATCAGCATATATGTTCAAATTTTACAAATATTGTACAATAATAACAATAGTAATAATAATAATATTTTACAATAATAATAATGTGTGAACATGCTGCCCGCCTTGAATTGACAACATCAATTCTAATTATTGGAAGCTGCAAGTCAACATGCTGTATCCTCGGTCATCTGCTGATGTCGTGGCATCGGTATTGGAGGTGTTTGATAGGTGATTTTTTGCCTTCGCCATATATATAATAGTGCACTAGCGACACATAGAAACATTGCTAATGCAACGTAGCTGGTTATTAGACTATGTGTCCCTGGACTAATAGCATCAGTTGGAAAACTGGAACTCTGGATGTGGCCTAATTTTCGTTGAATAAGTTCAAGCTCATGGATTGTGGGTGACAATGGTTTGACGCTGATGTTATTGCTCGCATATTGTTTTGTCCATCCTACAGATAGGTTCAATCTGGTGATCGATGCCTGCATTGAAGTAACCATTTTTTGATGACCTTGAATCGTAATGTGTTCATTTTTGATGATGCATTCAGGTTCTAATTTAATCAAACCACTGCCCACTAAAGTTAATTGAAATGCTTTCTTGTTGCATACTGCATTCATTTTGATGTTATTTATGGTTGCGTAAATCCATTGATTCGGATGATTTAGTTGATACCATACAGTTGTGTCCTTGAGCTGATACATATCGCATCTTGGTTTAGCTTGATTGTTAAATAAGTCAATTTCACAATTATTGACGTTTGCCGATTCATGAAATGTTGCTTGTATGTTTGGACATAATAACTCTTCGTCACTTATCGATATGCATGCGTCCACTTGATGCTGTGTCATTGGTCGAAATTCATCATGATGCGGACTGATGGCTAGAAATTCTGTTGAAAGTTTCACTGATAAAAGTGTGTTATTTATAGCTGCCACAATTGGAACAAGATATAACAGTTGAAATTCTCTTGGATCCGTGAGAGGTAAGTCGATGCAAAAAATGACATGGCCCTTTGCCAGGATTCCGTTGATCTTCATGAGCCTATATACTTCGAGTAAGTTATTGTGGTGGATAGGTAACTGTAGGTGTGATGGAAGATGTGCCCTAATCATCATTATTTGCTCACTAAGCTGTTGTGGAGTCAGCAGAAGAGGATTTATTTTATCGTGATGACTGTCGATTAGTACGTCCATAATTGATGAGTGAACTCTTTGCAGGTTGGATACCATCATGAGCATTTGCATTGACAACATAAGCATGTTTTGTGTTACGTGTATGTCGTTTATTGACTCATCTGTATACAACAAGTTATTGATGCGCTTTTCAATTTCTTCAAATTTGTCATGCATGTTTAATTGGTTCTTCTTAAAGATATTGATAGTTGAATCAACAAGTGACGTTTGGTTTTTAACGAGTTGTTCCAGGTGATTGTCGTTCCTTTTAAGACCATTTATTGTGCTTGACATTTGTGCCGCGTAGTTTGAGTCGAGGACACCAAACAATGAATTTGCAAAATTTCCGACAATGTCTATAGCTCCTCTTGTTATTCTTTTTCTAACAGAAAGAAGATTAAGTTCCATTTGCAGTTCCTCCGTTATACGGTCAAAATAGTTGAGTAATACCTTGCAAGCAGTGTTATCCAATGCCTTGTCGCATAAATTGTTCAACCTTTTTGTTCCATCAGCTAAAATGCTCATTTGTTGTTGGTATGGGGAAAGGTCAAAATATACAATCATTTTCCAATCAGCAGACATGATTTTGACTGGTTTAAGCTGCTCAAAATAAATGCCAGGTTTGTTGTTGAAGGTTGTTATATTGACGGGACTACATAGTGCAAGTGGCAAAATGAGTAGAGTAATAATGGTGAGCAGCAACCCGGAATTCAGACATGATCGTTTTGTCGGAGTTAACCCATTGACTAATGATTCAGGCTTTCTGATGCGATTTAATGGAATTTTTACGATAAGCGACACGGGAGGTGACGTTGGAGTTTCTTGAGTCTGTTCTGATTCGATTTTTCTTTCAGTCATTTTTCCAAAGGTTGGATCTTCTAATTTATCGTCTTCAGGAAATAATGGAGCTAATCTATGCACCGGTCTTTTAAATACCCCCTTTTTTGTTTGAATGTCACAAACTCTCACTAAACCATCTTCGCCTTTGTAAACTTTGATGATGCGTCCTAAAGGCCATTGCAGAACTGGGACATTGTCTTCTTTAAGGATTACCATCGTATTGGTCTGTATGTTGGTGATGGGACCCTTCCACTTGTGGCGCTGTTGCTATTCGCTTAGATACTCCTTAGTCCAGCGCTGCCAAAAACTGTGTTTTAGCTCTGATACCAGTTGCCAGCGTTTAAGTAATTTTTCTTTAGAGTCACGTGCATGCACATCAACGCTTGAAGTGATTTCTTCACCTATTAAAAAATGACCTGGAGTTATTGCGTTCAAATCGTTTGCATCTGATGAGCTAGGAATAAGGGGTCGCGAGTTCAACACTGCTTAAACTTCAATAACGACAGTTTCAAGCTCTTCATATGTAAGTGATGCTGTTGAAACATTTTTGACCAGCAAATATTTGGCAGATTTTACTGCTGCCTCCCATAGCCCGCCGAAGTGTGGTGACCTTGGTGGAATGAAGTGAAATTCTATGCCTTTCGTACTGCACATTCCTGCAATTGATTCCTTCGCTCGATCAGCGTAGATGACGTCAGTAAGTTCCTGCAACTTGTTTTTCGCTCCAACGAAATTGGTCGCATTGTCGCAGTATAACGTTTTACAGCGTCCTCGTCTTGCTATGAAGCGTTTTAATGCTCCAATGAATGCATCTGTGGTCAGATCAGTCACAAGTTCTAAGTGTACGGCCTTGGTTGCAAAACAGCAAAAGACAGCGATATACGCCTTTTGTGGACGCTTGCCTCTTGTTTTGTAATGAACCCATATTGGGCCACAATAATCAACTCCAGTGCTGAGAAATGGTCGAGCTGGTTGCACACGGTGTCCAGGTAAAATCATTTGATGAATGGCATCAAATTGCAGTTTTGAAGAGCTTAGCCGTCCACCAACACGTATTACCCCTTCTTCATCTACGAACGGAGTTAGAGAACTGAGGTTATGAGTTTTTGGCACAAATTCGTCCTTAACTAGCATTTTCCTTAGATCAGAAAAATCGGAGGCCTGGATTTGACGTATTATTATCTTAAGTGCTACGTCGAGCTCCATCGGTGAAAGCTGCATGGTCTCTGGTCTTGATTCTTTTGGTTTCCGTGCGTTTTTTGTGAAACGAAGTACATATCCAACAACCTTTTGGACATGTGTAAATAAATTTCTTGAATGAATCGAGTAGACCCATGCATGCTCATTAGTAGGTTGTTGTGTTGATAAAGCAAGCACCACCGTGTT
>NC_051848.1:83025227-83027939 GCF_002237135.1 Teleopsis dalmanni
TACCTCTTCGAGGAGCCCGTAACCATTCTAAGATTCGATAACGCGGTGTTAGTAAGTCTGTCAGTTTTCGTAAATAATTTCAGGGCTCTATCCTTTATGTATTCTTTGATCGGATCAATCTTGACGTCAACATGCTCTTGAAATGTTTTGCTTGTGTTGAGAGCACATTTATCCAGGTATAGCATATACGTGTCGTCAGTATAAATGTTGTAGAGAGTGGGAAAAGTGGAGATCTCTGAGGAACCCCTGTTTCTATAATTCTGATTGACGAGAGATCGCTGTTGATTTTCGTGCGAAAGGATCTCTCACGTAAGAAGCTGCCGATGATTTTAGTTGGCCTGCCTGGAACACCTAGATCAGACATTTTACTATCAGGCCATCATGCCAGACCTTGTCAAAAGCTTTATAAATATCAAAAATGATCTTTCCAGTCGACTTTCTTCCACTAAGGGCTGTTTGAATCATTTCCGCCGTTCTAGCTAGTTGAAGTGCCTTGGACAGGTCATTATTATCCGGTTTAGGGAAGACAATGACTGTGGCCAGCTTCCAGGTCTTAGGAAATTCATCTAGCCTGAGCATACAATTAATAATGTTAGTGATAAGCTGGATTGCGTTCTCTGGCAGGTTACGTAGGCATCTGTTGTTAATTATATCATGGCCAGGTGCCGACCTAATCTTCAATCTCGCTATAATTTGGGAGATTTCTTCGTTACTGCATACTGCAGTGCCATCATCTGGCTCCTGATCCAAAATATTATTTGCCTCCTCGGAGATACGTTCTTCTTCCTCTGAGTCATATTCTAAGTCTTCATTGGGCTGGAATTCAAGTTCAAGGGTGTCTGTGAAGGTCACGGCTTTTTCTAAATCTGTATATACCAAGCCTGTTCCTCTATGGATGGGTGGTATTACTGGTTTACGCTTCAGGCTGAAGTATTTATTTATGACCCAAAAGGCTGTTCCAAGACCCTTGAGAAATTCACCCTATTTCACGTTTTTAAATATATAAATCTTTTTCCTGATTTCACTTGAAGGACGGTTGGCCTCCCTTCTGCTCTCCGGGTCACCCGTTATTTGAGTAAATTTCCGGATTCTATTTTGATTTCTAATCATGTTTTTAATAGGCTGCGGTAAGTTAAAATAACTGTATGGTTTCCTATATTTGAGGGTGGAGCTATCAGAGGCATGCTTTAATAGATGGGCCAGGTTCTGTATACAGTTATCCAATTTTTCTGAGGTTTCTGGATGGTTTTTGATGCAGCTAACGTCTACCAAGTTCTTGAGCGCGTTCCAGTCGCTGGTAGATAACGTAGGGGTCATAGTGTTCATGGAACAGTTCATGGGAAGAATGAATAGAACCGGTTTATGATCAGAGTCTAGCTCATCTAAAACTTTCATATGCAGGGTATAATCTAGGTTGGACATGCCGAGGTCTATTATATGGCCTTGGCATGTCTATTATATGGCCTGCTTGGTTCCACAAACGGTCGGGTCTACGTCCCGGAGCCACTCGTCATCAACGACGACCAAGAATCGTTTAACATCCCCCAATAGGACTCTTCAAGTGATTGGAATTCTTGTAATGGCTGGTGTCACCTTAGACCTTGCTCCGGATTGGTCTCGCATCATGGTTGGAATTCAAATTTCATTGGCAATTGCTGCCAAACTCCGCCTATTATTCCACCACAAAACCACTCACACCTGCAACGTACTAGCGTAGTCTCCGTAATTAATTGTTCATCCCCTCTCAAAATTCTACAATTCAACTGTAATGGTCTAAGAAGGAAACTATTTGAAATTGCAGCATTCATGTCCTCCAACAACATTGCAGTAGCTGCACTGCAGGAGACTAAACTTTTGCCCAACTTCCCTCTCTTTCCCCCCTCAGGCTTTACACTTATTCGTAAAGGTCGACCTAGAGGCGCAGGAGGTGGCGTTGCTTTTCTGTTGCGGGATTCTACATATCATTTTGAGCTTTCTTTGCCCTCGTCTAATGACGAATACTTGGAGATTATAGGGTTAAAAATTTTCATTGGTAGGTCTTTAAGGTTCCTTGAACTAATCAATATCTATTTGATATCCAACTCTAGCTGCCCTCCGCAGCACACCCCAAATATTTCACATCTTCTAGATGAGGACTCGCGTTTTGTTCTGGGTGATTTGAATGCACACCATTCCCTCTTTTGGTGTTCTAAATGAGGACTCCTCCACTAGGGTAACGCCAACCTGTTCCAGCTCTCCTGATGTCAGTCTCGCAAGCCCTCGGCTTCTCGCTGCCTCGAATTGGAGTGTTGATATAGCTTTAAGCTCGGATCACACTCCCATCACAATTTCTATTCCATCGATCGAGGTCCTCACTGCGGCTGACAAGAAAACCTACAGGAATTTCAAAAAAGCGAATTGGGCCCTTTTCAAAGATATTTCAGAACGCGACTTCAGCAACAGTTCCCTGTCCTCTGATTTGAACAAGGCAGAGAAACAATTTCGCAGCATAATTATCAAAGCTGCCGCCACAGCCGTCCCAGCAGGTAGAATTAAAACCATTAGACCAGGTTTTCCTAGTGACGCTGTGCCTCTTGCTGAAGAACGCGGCAATCTTCGAAGATTGAACCCAACCAATCCACACATAAAAATCCTGAACAATAACATCCGTAAAATGGTGGACGATTATCGCCTTAGTAAATGGAAGGAACATTTAGATAATTGCGACCTCCA
>NC_051848.1:83028039-83035972 GCF_002237135.1 Teleopsis dalmanni
TTCCATCACTTTTGTAATAAAATTGTGGTAGCGATTAGCAGATATTTTTGATTTCACCACAATATAAATAGAACAAAATAGCTTTCTACCACGAATTGCAAATGATAAAACTTCTTTTGAAAGACTTTTGTGCCATAGTAGTTAATATCTTACAAGCTGTCTTCTGGTCGATCTTACTAAGATCGTACGAAAAACATTCAACGATCTTTGCCAGAATTGCCCAGTTAGTCGTCATATAATTGCTATGCCAATTATAAGTAAATACAATTCCCGAACCAACTCTTCTTGTGTTCAAATTGTACTCCTGTATTCCACATCAATTCAGTCTTTTTAAATAGTGAGTTAGTGCCCTATTTATTTAGGATGTAATATATATAATATTCTAAACATATGTGTAGAATTGTAATATAATGTTAATGTAGATTGTACGCTACATGGTGCTAACCCAGATCCTTAATCTGTATTAGCTTGGTAGCCTATTTTGTGTGTGAAGTAACTTGAGCACTTCTAACTCAAACTAATCGATATGAGAAAAAGAAATTACGTTTGATTTGTATTGTATTTTCTTTCTGAACTTAATTAAAATTATTTACTGAATAATTTGCATAATATTGAATTATGCATTAATTAACAAAAAATATTAATGCATTATTCACAAAATAATAAATTTTTTAATATTTCAAATTCATAATAATATGACACTTTCTTCAGTGCACTGACCACAAGAAAAACTGATGAAAACTGATTCTGAGCTTCACATTTGGCAGGACCCGAGTTCGATTCCTGGTACTTGCAGTCTCAAAAAATAATTATTTACGAATAATTAAATACAAGAATTATTTCCAAGACCACTGATGATGGGTATTTGGCAATACTCGAAACAGCTGTATGGTTAGCCAAAAATTCAATTAATTAAAATAATATAAAAAAAAAATAAATTTTTGTTGTTGTATTTCACTACTGTTCGAAAAAACCTCTTTAAAAAATTATTAAATAATATTAACTAAATATAAACATAAACATATATACAATAAATTATATATAGTATACATACTGTGAATTGTAAATAACATAAATTTATGGTCAAAAGTATGAAACTTATAAAAAATCTATTCAAAAAAAAGAAATTACTAGTAAGAAGGAAAATATAGAAACTACTAAATTTGTTCTTAAAAGCGTTCCGTTCTTTCTATTTGAACTACTATTATTAAAAAGATATATGATTTTATTGGTGTTTTCAAATTTATTTTATTTTAAGTTCAAAAGTACTGAAGCAGTTCTATTGTTGCTTACCTTTATGAAGCAGCTGATTATCACTTCAGTGAGTTCAAAACTGTTGCATAAAAAGAGTCACACTTAACTTACAATTACTACGGCATATTAATTGCATTTTCTTTTGCTTTGCAACTTCTTTCAGTCATCACTGATATATCAAAAATAATTTTACATCTTAGCACATATTACTTGATTTTAAGTTAAAAAGTACTAGAACTAAGTACTAAGATCTATTGATTGCGTGCTTTATGAAGTAACTGCTTACCCTTTTAGTGAGTTTAAAACTGGTGCTTCAAAACCCAGCAACCCTGTATAGTACTAGTCGCTTCATAGAGGCTCAGTTAGACGGCAGGTAACGCAAAAAATTAATTCAAAGCGAAATGCACAACCAACCTAACCTTAGTATTTATATACCTATATACCTGCCTATATAGTTCGCCGCTTTTGTTTATTTTGTTCCTATCAAATACGCAGGTTTGGTTGGTTATGCATTTCGCTTTCAATTAATTTCTTACGTTACCTACCGTCTAACTGGGCGTTAATGCAGTTTACGTTGGCTCAATTGGTGAATTTTATATTGAGTTGTCATTGCCGGTGTCAATTGTCCCCGTACGATGCACCGCGGAACTTGTCTTTTCACTAGTTCCTGATGTGGAAAATAAATAAAACGTTCATTTTATATATTATTACATACATATTTATTTTAATTTGTGTATATATACATATTAAATATTTTTATATTAATAAATTACTTTCTAGCTAATTGTGCTGCAGTTAAATCAAATTGTCTAGGGACTTAACTGATGATCTATAGATGATGTTGCAACCTTATCTTTAATTAAATTTCGTATCTTTAATTTATTCGTATTCATCGTAGCGTGTTTTAATGACTTATGTATATCGTAGCGTGTTTTAATTCTAGATATTATTATATAATATTATTTTACATATTTTTGTATTATATTTTTAAAATTATTTGCAATAAATTAGCAGTAAAAGCGATATTTATCCAATGTAAGTAAGACCTTATAAAATCAATATCTGTTAACATTACTTGATCTGAACTTAATAGGTTCACAGTCCCACTAAGCATAATGTTGTATGTTTTTACATATTCGCTCTATCGCAAATCAACGCTCTATTGCGAAGGAGGCATTTTATTAAAAACAAGAGAACGAAGCCTATTGCTCTCAATTTGTTTATACACAACAAGTATAAGCAGTGGACTTTTGTTTCAACTGGTGAATCATTGCATTACCAGGGATCGGAATATGTGATAGTGTTCCAAAATAGTTATATGTGGTTGAATTTCTTTGTTTCTCATTTGTTTGGTATTCTCTTCGTTCAAAAATAATAAAATGCGCTATTAAATTTTATACAAAAAAAGTATTAAAAAATTTATATATTCTAATTAGCGACTTAACACATCCCCACGAACCACACACCCCATTTCACTAGTTCCTTTGGACTACTTCGTGTACGTTACTAATGCCTAGCGACAAATGTCTCCTAAAAAACTGCTGGGAAAAGTCACACCTAACACACAAATACTACTGTATTTTCTTTTGCTTTCCAACTTCTTTCAGTCAATACTGATACAATACTGATATATCAAAAATAATTTTACATCTTAACACATAATAACATGCTTAACATGTTTTTAAGTTCAAAAATACTGGAACAGATTTAAGCAATCAGCTTACCTTTATGAAGCAGCTGATTATCACTTCAGTGAGTTTAAAACTGTTGCATAGAAAGAGTCACGGCAATTTCTTTTGCTTTGCAACTTCTTGCAGTCAACACTGATATATCAAATATAATTTCACATCTTAACAATATAGAAGCTATTATCTAACTTCTTGCTGAGTTCAAGCCTATCTGACACCAGTTATTTTGGGAAAGTATGGAAAATAAGAATAATTCGGCGCAGGTGCGTTTATCAGCAGTGGGCAAAAAGAGTAAAAGGAAAAAGTCACAAAAGCAACGCTATTGGGCTAAAAAACACCAACGTTTGCCTGAAATTTGGAATGGTGATCAATTTCGGACTAATGGTGAATCAATTCCTGGGAGAGAGGTGGAAAATAATAATAATAGTAGATTTGTCAGAAAGAGGAAATTCGCTGGTTTATTGTCCGAGACAACTCATGTTGAAACTAAAGGAAATAACGCAGCTGTGGCAGATGTAAGTAAATTAGTATTAATGTGCGTATTAGAGCGGTACTGATAGTTTTGTAATTATGTTATAGCACTATCCCGAGTGTTGATAGTAGTCGATGAAAGTTACAAAAACTTTTCCAGTTTATAAAAAAGTTTATACGTTTACTCAAATACGACATTTCACATTTCACTTTTTAGTAAACCAAAGCAAACAATGGTAGAATACATGTTAAAAACTAATCTATATACTAATTTAAGACTTGTTTCTATTACTTTATCATTGACTCCTTTGAAATACTTTGAATTTAGTGTTAAATTCAAATTTTTTAAAATATTTCCCACTGCAGCTCAGCTGTTGTTTCATCGAACAGCTCAATAATTATCAGAATAGTGATGCGGTACTATTTAGTCTCGTCCGTACAAGTTTAACAGTATTAGCAAGGTACATTATCAATTAAACAAATTCAATATATTTGTTTTACTTTATTTTTAATAAAATTATGTACTTTCTATATTTATATCTTACACCCGTAAGATGTTTAGGATCTTTTTACAACTGGTAACTATACGTTCTTGATGCTTACTCTATTTGCTGAGGTAGACTGGTTTCTCTTTTGAGGTTTGTTAAGTAGAAAAACTCGGAGTTTAGTTTTATTTTAACTCTTTGTTTGTCATTATTTCGTAATCCAACATCAGCTAGTACAACTTAATTATGTTAAGTTGTTGAAATGCACTTTCTTCTCATTACAAAATCATGAAAAGTAGATACAGTTGATCGTTATGGTGATCACAGATCACCGTAACTTAGTTACAAAAGCATGAACACCTATTTTGTTTACGAAATACTAGGCATTAGGTATTTTTTACATGAATACAAATAAAAAATGAAAAAATGAAATCACATGAGTAACATAATTTATACGAATATAACTCATGCGATTCCTTAAGCACCATGTTAAGCAGACAGTCATGGTAACGTCACGTTGGTTAATTTAGTTTTGTTTAGTAATAAATGTATAATGTAAGGCACAAAAAAGGGAAAATGAAAAATGAGGTAAATCTTGATATGGTTTCACTTCTTTATTTAAAAATACCTGTCAACCACAAAATATAAAGAGCTGAAATACAAGCAGACTATTGACTGGTGCAACCCAGAGAGCTCAATCAGAGCTTAGATTGGTGAAACAATAACTATGAATTGTCCACCAATTTTGTAAATTAGAGTTATGTAGTATAATATTCATTCACTAAATACAAATGAGATTCACAACTTAAAACTAAACTATTTTATAACATATTGAAATTAGTTTCACTTCTGTATTAAAGACGATGATTTGCTAAAGGATTTCCTGGAAAGCTCGGGACAAATATAGACAATATATATCATAACTATTGCACATGCTTGCAATAATTTTTAAAATTGGATTCTTTGAACACAATATTTTAACAAGGGAACAAGGGCGCACTTATATGCAATATTTTTAAACTGACGATGGTTTATTTGTTTTATATATGTTTTATATTTGTATATACTATTTGTTGAAAACAATCCTAACTACGGAATAGTATATATTGATTTTGCCTTACGTTATAACATATAAATTTAAACTCATTTGGATTAGTAAAACCAACAAAAAAAATGCACTTATTGTGTTCTTGAGACATGCAGCAAAAATTTTTCTTATTATGTCGTTGGAAAAATCATTAAAAGTTCCTATAAAGGTAATAATATTCAAGCTTTCTAAGGAGATCATCTTTACTCATTATCGACTCAATGTATTCCATTTTTCTCACTCTATTACTCGCCATACACCCCCGCACTATTACTCCTCCACTACCGTGTTTTATTGTTGAATACAAATCTTCATTATTAAAGGCAGTACCCGGAATTCGCCATATAATCGTTCGACCTTTAATGCTAAAGAGGCAAAATTTGCTTTCGTCTGAAAAAATTATGCGTTTCCAAAATTCTGGAGACTTATTTAAATACTCCCTTTCGAATGCTAAACGCTTCATTCTAATAGCTTTGGAGATAAGCGGCTTGCTTCGTACAAACCGGCCATGGTAGTGGTATTTTTTTAATATTTTGTGTACAGTATCCACGTGAATTTGCTTCTGGAATGTCTGGTCAATATATTTCTATAACAGAAGTCCAGTTAGACGAGGATTATCTTTCACTGAATTAATAATGCTGCGGGTTTCTCTTGTTGACAGCTTGGATGGACGCCCAGATCCCAACTTCTAGGTCAATAATCCTATTTAGTTGTAGTTGTTCACTACTCTTTGGATAAAATAATGTGACCGCTTAACGATTTGATCAATTTTGGGATACATTTTCCTTTTTTTCCATAAATCAATAATAATACTGCTTTCACTGATAATAATTTCTTTTCCTTTATTTGTCATTAAAAAGTTAATTACTTTTTAATCATTAAATTATAAAATAAGTGCGTGGGATTGTGTATAATGATATACTGGTACAGTAAAACATAAAGCACGCCAAAGTTCTACTATTAAAACTTCGGGAATTCCCCTTTATATGTTTTGTACGCAGACTTTTTCTGCCACTGATAGCGCTGATTTTTTACATTTTTAATTATTATAATTTTTCTACTAATGTGTTAGAAATAAGTTTTAGCTTAAAATAAAGTCAACTAATTAAAGTACAAACAAAAAATAAAATTGATTTAAAAAATTTATTTATATAATCATTTTTTATATGTTGAAACAAAATTTACTTTTTGTACGCAGAGTTTTTCTGCTAAGTGTATATCATATTACATGAAGATCGATAACAGCTTCATCACTTCAACACTTGTCTTCCTTTTCACACGCATTTTAGTCGACATCTTATTTTCTTTCTATTATAAAAATACAATTTAATATTAAAATTTAAAATGACTTTAACAAAATTCAAATTGTATCCCAAAATGATCAGTTTTTCAAAATTCACATTCTCTGATTTATGCTACAATAATTTTAGAAACATTGGTCAAATTCAACGCTGAAGGGTACGCTTTGGAATCCAACCCCAAAATGCTATGACATTGAAGAATTGCATAAATCAGAGATGCCCTTTATTGATCTTACTATGTGCCCACCTACTCCAACTGATCAAGTATGTACCTCAAAACAGTAAAAGAATATATTTAAAATTCAAATAATTAGGTTGAAAAAAACAAACTCAACATTGGGCCTCAATATTTATCCAATAATGAGGAAGAAAGTGATGTAGGTCAACCAAACAGGAAAGTGGATATTGCTACAGAAATATTAGCGGATACTAATGAAAGCATGTTTGAAGTGGTAATTTTATTTTGTCCTACATTCATTTTTAAAGCAAAAATTCTTAAATTGACCTACTCAAATATATTAACACAATTCTAGCATCATTTATTAAATTCCACGCCGACTGACAAAGTCGAAAACTCTATACCAGAACGCTGTAGAAGTGTTGTAGAATCAATTTCGAAAGTGTGGCAATTACTTAATCCCAATGGCAATTCCGTTCCAACTGGTCGGGTTAGTATTTCAAACCTAGTGTACGAGCAATTTATTAATACAACAAAAAAACAAATATAGGTGCAAAAAATCAGACTTAATAGAAGAATATTAAATCCTCCAAAAAGGACAATGGATACAAATTTCAAAGATAAACTGAACTTAATTGAAAGATCGTTGAAAAAGGTAAACACCGAAAACTAAATATTTTTATATACAATATTATTTATATTCACTTATATATATATAATAATACAACTCTAGAAATGCACAGAAACAAGCGATCATACAAGTACAGATATAAATAGAAGGAGCTATCCTGAGGATTCAAGTGATAAAGATTTGTCGAACAGTTGTTCGATTCAGGATTCAAGCACAACAAGCGCTGATGACTTGGAGTCAATTGCAGATCTGAACGAAAACATATTTAAGCCGGTAAGCGCCATAAAATATGTGTTCATTTCAATTTATTTGTAAGATATTGTAGGTGCGAGGTAATTGCAAGAAAAAGTTTGTTATGAATAAAACTGTAAAATGAAAGAAATTTGAAAAACAATTATTTCGAACAATTATTTGCAACTTCATATTTTATACAACGGAAACGTAAATGCATTGATATATTATATTGTGCTTGAAATAATTCCAAGATATATATTTTATACGTTTATATATGTTTGAATATAGTACATATATTTTTCATATATTTAAAAATTAATATTTAATATTATTTATTTAAAATTGATTTATTCATATATTTATTTATTTATTTGGATATATTTATATTATTCTTTTAAAACTAGTTAATTTTTATTCGCCACTGCTATGCCTAATGCATCAATAACTGTAACCATTTCTTATATGACATGAGATAAAATCCGTAAATAATTATTTATGTATAAATAGTAATAATAATGGAACATACATCTTGCGGCTTTCCATCACTTTTGTAATAAAATTGTGGTAGCGATTAGCAGATATTTTTGATTTCACCACAATATAA
>NC_051848.1:83036072-83047182 GCF_002237135.1 Teleopsis dalmanni
CAAGTTAGCAAATAAATTTACCGACTGGAAATATTTTCAGCTTCAGCTTGTACATTTGCACAAGTTTGATCATATTGTTAACAGCGAGCAACTAGATGACGCAGTACTTCATTTCACTCAGCAATTGCAGATGGCAGCGTGGAACAGTACACCAACACCAAAACTCCAAACTCAACATGGTAAAAAATACCCACCCTTCATCACAAAAAAGATTACGGAGAAGCGAAAATTGCGAAAACGTTGGCAAGCAACAAGATGTCCGTTAATTAAATCGCAACTAAACCGAGCAACTAAAAAGTTACGCACAGCCATCAAATCATTCAAAAATAATACCTTTAATAGTTTTCTGATGGGCCTCACGGCAGACAAAAAAAATGAATACTCTTTGTGGAAAGCTGCTAAATCATTTAACAGACCAATGCAGCAGTCTGCCCCAGTAAAAATAAACGAAACTCACTGGGCTACAACAAATTCTCAAAAGGCGAACCTGTTTGCTGAACACCTAGAGAAAACCTTCAGTCCAAATGAAGGCCAAGATGTTATTGGGTCAAGTACAAATTGGCCCGAAGGTGACGCTGCAATTGTTCCAGTCACTACGGAAGAAGTGAGAAAACAAATTTTGACAATGAAACTCAAAAAATCTCCTGGTTTTGACTTAATAACGGCTGAAGTTCTTCGGAACTTACCCAATAACTGCATCAGCTACCTATGCGATTTAATTAATTCGTGCCTCCGTTTGAAACATGTACCCATTTTTTGGAAATTCGCTGAGGTAATTATGATACCTAAACCAGGGAAGTCTCCCAATGATGTATCCTCATATAGGCCAATATCTCTATTGCCAACCTTATCGAAGCTTTTTGAAAAACTACTACTAGCGCGTTTATCACCAATAATCGAGAGAAGACGCTTAATTCCGGATCATCAATTCGGCTTCAGAAAAAACCATTCAACCATCGACCAAATACTTGTAGTCGTAAATGCCATTGAATCGGCGATGCAAGAGAAGAAAGTGTGTTGTGCCGTGTTCTTAGATGTATCACAAGCCTTCGATAAGGTTTGGCATGAAGGATTACTCCATAAACTTAAATCATTATTGCCTATACAATACTGTAAGCTACTATCATCGTATC
Source organism: Teleopsis dalmanni (assembly GCF_002237135.1). Classification (NCBI taxonomy): domain Eukaryota; kingdom Metazoa; phylum Arthropoda; class Insecta; order Diptera; family Diopsidae; genus Teleopsis; species Teleopsis dalmanni. The sequence goes on from NC_051848.1 coordinate 83,037,206, forward strand.
CAAACGACAGGTACTTCAGTGTTAAATATAAAGATGCACATTCAGCACTAAAGAAGATTAGCGCAGGCGTCCCGCAGGGGAGCATTCTTGGGCCCATTCTATATCTCCTGTATACACACGACTTACCCTCTGCAAACCAACTAGTTACAGCAACATTTGCAGATGATACTGCGGTTCTAGCAATCGAAAACAATATAGAAGACGCGACGGCTAATCTGCAACACACAGTCAATCAAATTGCATCATGGGCAAAAAAATGGAGTATCAAGCTCAATAAGGAAAAATCAGTACATATAGTCTTCTCATTGAAAAATTATAACCATATTCCAATTCATATCGATGCCACAAAAATTCCACACGCCAACGAAGCCAAATATCTGGGCATTACGCTTGACGCCAAGCTGCGCTGGAAAGCGCATGTTAAGAAAAAACGAGAAGAGCTTGACCTAAAACTAAAGAAATTTTACCACCTCATAGGCAGGCGCTCTAAACTGGCAATCCACAACAAACTAATGGTCTACAATCAAATACTAAAGCCGGCTTGGAGTTATGGCATACAATTCTGGGGCTGTGCCAGCAAGAAATACATTGCAACTATCCAGCGCTTTCAAAATAAAGTACTACGATACATCGTAAATGCTCCATATTACATTAGAAACAGTGATCTCCACCGTGACCTTGACATACCAACAGTCGACGTCGTGGCAAAAAGGTGTGCCATTGCTCACAAACAGCGATTGAAAACACATGTCAACGTTACAGCATCCAGTCTTCTCCAGGTGGTTGCAATATCTAGACGGCTAAAAAGAAAAACAGTGGCAGACTTAATGGACAGCGAGTAGCAAAATAGCTTCATTTTTTTTTTACATTAAATATTCAAATAAAATTGTTTATTAGTACCTTTTTTTTTTGTTATTTGTACTAGGTGCAATATTAAAACGATTTTTGTCTTTATTTGAAGAATCGTTAATAATAAATAAAAAAAAAAAAAAAACCTCAAGAAATAGGACAGTTACGAACTCAGACGACATAACTAACGATTTGAGCTAATGCTCAGGACGCCTTTCTGACGTAATACCTAACGGTAGTTCCAGGAGGGACTCTCCGTCCGGACATGAGGACATGTTTTTAGCGGATTAAAGTTTCGCACTGACTTAGGCTTTCGATGCTTTTGAGTCCTCGTTAAAAAAAAAAAAAAAAATATAACACCTTACTACGACTAACTCTCTCTCATTGTCCGTATTGCCAGCCAAAATCCAAAAATAGGCTGGGTTGCCAGCTTCAGTCCTAACATTCAGCCTTCCTGACCTTCAGCTTCATTGCGTGTCGGATGTGACTCAATAAACGTTGTTTGTACTTCAGTGAATTCAGCTTCAGCTATATGACGTGATTTTATAATAAGCGTGCGTGCTGATTCAGTATCTTCTAACTGATTACGAAGCTGATAAATTAACTCTTTACCTTGTCATTTGGTACAACTAAGAATTTATACTCGATATTAAGTTGATCTACCTCAACATGTGCATTAAAAAAACCAATTGGCATTTATTTAGGGTACCTAATCCGCGCAAGATAGGGGCACTTTTGCAAATTTCCACATTTTGCAACTTTTCCGGAATGCTCTCATTTACAATCGTTACGTCGGATCCTGTATCTACCAAGCATTCACTATAAATATATATTTAATCCTTTGACTTCTAGGATGAGCATAGCGCCGCAAGAAATATTTCCCACTCGGTACGATTAGTGGCCAATAGCTTCAACTCTCCCCAGCTTTTTTGCATGTGTAACATTCCCATGTCAATTTGCCTTCTCCAGGTGTGAGCGGGGGTGACCCTTCTGCTACTCATCGGGTTCCACTCAATCGCCATTCTTACCAGTCGGTCTACGCAAAGTGTGGCCGGCCTATTCCCATTTGCGTTTTTTGATTTCGGTTCTCATAGGTGTTTGCTGAGTTAGGAACCATAGACGTCCATTCAAAATTGTATTTTGTCAGAATACTTTAACAATTTTGCGCAATGACTGATTTACAAAAACTTGTAGTACATTGATGGCGTTTTCCGTGGTATTCCACGATTGACATCCATATAGCAGGTAACATTTTGTGTTGGAGTTAAATATTCGTATTTTAGTCCGACGCCATAGCTGATATGCTCTCCAGACTTTATTTAAGCGACCAAAGGATTATTTAATCTTCTTGATACGCTTCTCAATGTCCGCACTAGATCCACCATTTTTTGATATGATGCATCCAAGATAGCAAAAAGACTCTACATCCTCAAGACAGCAGTTGTTTATAATAAAAGGATTTTGGAAGATAACATTAATGTGCATAACTTTTATTTTGGTAAAATTGATTTTAAGTCGTGCTCTATGTGCCGTAGTTATCAATTTAGGTTGCGAGATATATCATATATCTGTATGCCAGCAGACATAAGTCTTTGACGTGATCTAGATCATTGAAACTATCTCGAACACCCCAAGTTATTCCGCCACCTTGACCCAATGCGTCTGCCAAGACTACGTCCAGGACGATGCTGAACAGCAACGGCGACATTACGCAACCGTGTCGAACGTCGGTTTTATTAGTATTTCAGTATTAGTATTTTTTCGCTTAGATATTTCTCGTGCAGTATCAGGCAAGTTTCATCCTTCTGTAGGGCTTTGATGAGCCTGATGATCTTTTGCGGCACACCCCTATGTTCAAGCGCGTTCCAAATGACGGTGTGACATAGTGTTTCAAAGGCTTTCTCGAAGTCTATAAATAATAAATAAAGAGTTGATCTTCATTCCACAGACTTTTCGACGATTACGTGATCGGTTTATGTGACGGTTTATGTGATCAATACAAGACTTGTGTGGGCAGAATCCACTTTGTTTTCTGGGCAACGTTGCTGTTAATGCTGTTAAAAGACTGTTGGTGATGACATGCGCTATTATATTATAAATCATGTTCAACAGAGTAATGCTTTGCCAATTAGTTCTTTCTGTGAGATCCCCCTTTTTTTAGAAGCTTTATGATAATACTCTCTTTGACTTCGGATGAAACGTTCTCTGACTGCCAAAAACGTTCTATTAACGGGTGGATGATCTGTGCGTGGATCAGTTGTATGTGGGTCAGTTTTCAGTAGTTCCGATGCTGAACCGTCGGGTCCTGGTGTTCTGCCGTTCTTTAGTGTCTTATTGCAGTTATGATCTCTGCAATATAGCGGCAGGAGGTGGAAATGTTGCTATTTTTAGAATGACTAACACAGTCGCAGTGCAATTGAGCCCTGTCTGTAACCAGCACTCCATTTTCGTCTTTCAACGGCTTACTGTTCCTGGTGTTATTTTCAGTAAGTTTTCTAGTAGCTTTGTACATATTACCACTTCTATGTAGCTGCGGTTTTAGCTTCATTGGCTATATTATTGTACCATTTTGTTTTGTCGCGACGTGTACTGCGTTTTACTTGCTGGTTATATTGCTTCTATTGCTATTGTAGTGCTGATTTAGTGGCCCGCGTTCTTGCATGATTTACTTCAGCTTTTTTAGTTTTTCTGTTTTCAATTAAGTACCACGTTTCGTCTGATATCCATTGTTGCCGTGATTACAGAAACCAATTTGGTCCTTAGCGGCATCAGTGAAGACGGTCTTGACAGTTTGCTATTCCACACACTCTTCGGTAGTTGTTGAGTTTAGTGACGATTTCAACTGCTCGGTATACCCTGTCATAATACTAGGTCTTTTAAGGTTTTGGACGTCAATTTTCTTCGGCATTCTGTCCTTACATAAAAATAAAAATAAGCAAAATTCGGAAAAAAATTATAATTTCGAATCATATTCTCATGAAGCCTTAAACAAGGAGAGTAATACATGGGAAACAGTACATAATAAAAATATAAATGGGGAACATGTTTGTCCAGCATTAATAAATAGTAATAAAGAAGTTCAGAATACGATATTTCTGAATCATATTTTCAAAATGCCTTAATGGAAACTTCTATATTAGGATCCTTAAATGTATCAATGAGAAATAATATCACTTATAATGAAAATGAGAGATATTTAAGGGAAATACGAAAAAAGGTTAGGCTTGAAGCCACCTTAAGAAATAAAATAATTAAACTTCATTCGAAAATAAATATGGAATTACCATTTAGAACCGATATAAGGGCTGAAATCAGAACTGAATCTAATATTCCTATCTGGAGCAAGCAGAACCTTTACCCATTTTCTGTCAATTCATTTGTAATGAAGAGATTTCAAGAATGTTGGAATCCAACATTATTCAAGTCAGTAATAGTCCATAGTCCAATTCTCCAATATGGGTCGTATCTAAAAAAGGATAAAATCCTGATGGTACCCCAAAGCATAGACTAGTTATTGACTTTAAAAAACTGAATGATCAAACCATTACTGATAGGTATCCAATCCCCGATACCAGTATAATTTTATCAAATCTTGGGAAAGCCAAGTACTTTTCTACAATAGACTTAGAGTCAGGTTTTCATCAAATACTGATGAATGAAAAAGACATTGAAAAAACTGCTTTTTCAATAAATAATGGCAAGTATGAATTCCTCAAAATGCCATTTGGTCTAAAAAATGCTCCATGCATATTTCAAAGAGCTATGGATGACAAACTGCGCTCATATATTGGCAAAATATGTCACGTCTATATGGACGATATAATTGTCTTTTCTGCAGATCTAGATCAACATCGTAGAGATGTAGAACTCATTATAGAAATACTTCACGAAACAAATATGAAGACTTCCCTCGAGTTCTTTAAGTTTTTTAAAACCGAAATTGAGTTTTTAGGATATATGGTCACAAATCAATTAAAACTGACCCAAATAAAGTCGAAACTGTTCTTAAATATCTTGCTCCACACAATATAAAAGAATTGCGAAGGTTTCTTGGACTAACCGTTTACTATAGGAAATTTATAAAGGATTATGCGAAAATTGCTAAACCTTTAACTATCCTACTCTCTGGAGGAAATGGTAAAATCTCCAAACATATGTCTAGTGAGGTTCTTATAGAATTGAATGAAGAAGCCCATAAATCATTTAACATTTTAAGGGAATATTTACTAAATCAAATTGAGCTCACGTAGCCAAATTATTCTAAAAAGTTTGTTCTAAATACTGGATTAAAAACAAAATACATTCATTTCCAAAACTTTGAATAAAACTGAACGAAATTAAACGACTAATAAAAAAGAATTGCTCGCAATTGTTTGGTCATTGAAAAATCTAAGAAACTATTTATATGGCGTCACAAATCTAGAAATCCATACGGATCATCAACCATTATCTTTTACAATTTCAAATCGCAACCCAATTTCCAAAATTCAGAAGTCGAACAGTTTTCTTCGAAAATCGTTAACAAGCAAAGACACACCAGTGTAGTGGCAGACGCTTATCAAGAAATGAATTCCACAATCTGACGGATGAATCCAAAAGCGATAATGATGATGTCGACAACTCGACTTAACATTCAGCTCCCAGTAGCGACAACGTTTACATTGAGGATACTAAAAAGCCACTAAACATGTTTAAACAACAATTAATATTACCAAAAAATAGATTCACAGTGCATGAATCTATCAAAACATTTGATAAAACACGCTACATAATCGAATTCGATACAGTTGAAAATTTATTAGCAATACCCAAATTGGTCACAGCAATCTATTGTACTCCTGAAGACCTATATGAAATAAAGGTCATGCTTAAACAAACTTTTAGTAACAAATTTTTGCATACTAAACACTTCCCTATTGATATCCCAAATAGAGATGATCAAAGTTTTATAATAGAACAAACACACATTAGAGCTCATCGTACTTATGATGAGAATATTAAACAATTAACTGTCTATTGTTGGCCTGAAATGTTTAAACAAATTCGTGAATATTGTAGAAACTGCGTGATATGTAATACTAATAAACACGATAGGCATCCACAGAAGAAACCCATCAAGGAAGCTCCAATTCCAACAAATGTAGGAGAAAACCTACATATTGATATATTTTATGCTTAAAGATTAAGATCTTTGTGGTACAAAAACCATAGAGAATAAATTTAATGTAAATGAAAAAATTCTAGAAATACTACAAACATTCCCAGAGGCCAAACATATTACTCTGGATAATGAACCCAGCTTTAGCACCCCTCAGTTCAAATCTCTCATGCAAAGGATGAATATCCTTCTTTACTATTGTAACCCTCGTCACAGTACAGCAAACAGTCAAGTGGAAAGAGTTCACTCAACAATTGTTCAGATTGGCAGATGTATTAAACAAGAATATAATCTTGTAAATGACGTGGAAGTCATATTGAGATCTGCCCAACAGTATAACAAAACTATCCACAAAATCACTAAAGAAAGACCGAGTGACGTTTTCTTTAACAAAGTCAATTATGAACAAATTCATGAAAAATTGAAAACGGCACAAGCATGGATGCTAAAATGCCGTAACTTTATTACCGTTTATTATCGTTTAGATAAAAGCTTCGATGTAGGCCAGGTCGTATATGAAAAAATTGTTGTTGAACGAAGTAAATTACAACCAAGATTCAAACAACAAATAGTTAAAGAAGATCTTAGTAATAAGATTGGAATTAATAATAGAAATAGAATTATTCATAAGAATAATATAAAAAATAAATATATATAAACAAATCCTTCTTAATTTCAGCATGTTTATATTATACCTCAAATTAATCACACTGATATTATCAGTAAATAGACAAATAATAGAGTACACTAGGGATAACTACTTATTAATAAAAAATAATGACGCCTTGACATACCAAAATTATAGTGACATTCAACAGGTTACTAACTTAACCTATTATAGAGACATCCTACGTGACGTAAAACAATTTTTCGAAATTGAAAAGAAAAAACATTCTTACAACCAAACAGATTTCCTTGATATAGAAATGGAAATAGAACTAGTAGAAACTTAACTTAGTCAGCTCGAAAATAAAAAATTCAAAAGGAGAATAAATGAATTAGGCACCGTCTGGAAATGGATAACGGGAACCCCCGACCATGACGAGTTTGTACAAATAACAAGTAAAATAAATGACCTATTTATAAACAACAATAAACAATATTCTACGAAATCAGAGTAGTTCAGAACAATTCGAAGGTCAACCCAAACCGTGGACACATTAACTGGACACGTACACTCAGAGTCATAAGTCTACAAGCCGGCACTACAAAAATTTTTGTTTGAAAATATTTTCCAAAAAAATAAATTTATTGGAAACATATTTCACTGTTTTTTATAACATTCAATGCACAATGTTTTCGCGAAGTTTCGTTGCATTTCTGCAAAAAACAGCCGAGATAACGCTACTTTATCATAAAGAGTAGCCAAACAAGCGATCAAAAGTCTACAAGCACTTAGTATAAGGCAAAGTTTTTTATGCAATTTAGTAACAAGTGGGTAAGTAAGTTTAGTAGTTTTTTAAGGTAATTTATAAAATGTGATAGAGAGTGACTTCAGTAAAGAATAAAGTAATATAAGAAATAAAAATTCTTCAAAATTGGTGGTATTTTTTACAAAATTAGTCAAGGTATCAAGCGAAACTTTCAGGTATGAAAGTTCATATCTCTTTTTATTACTAGTTGGGGGACTTGCAGTGCGATCAACAAATCTATTGTATCACCTTTTTATATATAAAGTATTTCTTCACTTCATTTTCCTCTCAATTTGTGTTATTTAGATATGAAGGTTTATTTACTTTAAACTTGCTGTGTTAATAATTAGAATGCAAGCATAAACCACGGCTATATAAATTATTTTAATCCATGCCTTTTTTTTAATATTTATCATTGTATTGCATTCTTTGCATTTCTTAATCATGTCACAATATAACAATGTAAGTTTTAATAGTTTACTATTCTAACGCGTTTTTTGAAGTACATAACTTCGGATTTAACTTTAACAACTCACATTTTGCAATACTCTTTAAGGGTGTGACTCATTTTATTCGTTATATCGGTATTATAACGATATCATCCGGATATAACCAAACAGTCAATGAAATCTTTAAGCTAAAGATGATCGTGATGATAACACTTCACACTAAAAACTGTCTCAAAGTCTGATGATGATTTATGCCCTGTTCAAACTGCTGATTTCGTATTGTTGAATATGTTTTTTGCCTGACGTTTATATTATAGTTTACCAATAAGACGCAAAGTTATTTAGACTACTTGCTGTTGAATAACTTCGACTTAGTCCTGCTGAGTATTAGTTAATAGTTTGTAAATATTAACCCTTCCAAATAGTCTTCAGTTTAAAACTCCCATCATAACCTTTACTATAATAATCTTTGTTTATAATAAAACAATACAGTATTAATAAAAAAATAATTAAATAATTAGTTTAATAATAATCTATAATAATTTAATTTTAATACGAAGAACAGAAAGCTGATCTACAGCCAGTTAATTAGACCAGCACTACTTTATGGGTGTGTCGCGTATAGCAAAGCTGTCGACTCTACTATTAGGAAGTAACAAGTTGCTCAAAGTCAGGCTTTCCGAAGGCTCTTCAAAGTGACATGACAAAAAACTTAAGTATAAAGATATATACCATATATTGGTTACATATACCTATAAATCCATAAATAAAATATATATATAATTGTTTGAAAATTCTGCGGTTTTACAACAAAGAAGTTGACATTATTTTATATATATATAAAGGGATAAAGAAATCGCACGAGTATATATTATAAATATTCCGTAGCATAAGAATATTGATGACATATATCTATCCTAATAATTAAGCATGTAACGACAATTTTCGTCGCTCTTTTCGTCGGGGTAATACTCAGGGGTTGGTCCTGGGTCGTTACAATAAAATTTATAAATATTAGAAGACCGTGTTTTTAAGTTTTGTTTTTTTTCTTTTTTTCAAGTTTTCCTTATTAATGTATTTACTTAAATCTAAAATTGTCTTAATTATTCTATGTTTCTATTTTATCTATATGGTATCCTATTAAAGGATATTGATTATGATATTGATATCACTTTTCCTTCTTCGATGCCATCGTATTGTTCTTTGATGTTTTCTGTAGTTTTCTGTTGATTTCCTTTTTTCTATACCTGTTGTGAAAGGGTTATCAATGTTAATGTATAGGCGTGTACACGCCTATATAAGTTTTAGTGACAAAGGATAAACTTGTTCACGCTTATCCACGGATTTGGTGGCAAATTATAAACGTGCTTATATATTTTGCTGGGGAAAGGATAAAAGATATATATGTATATATAAATAAAAAATAGAAAGATGTTTCTTTATACTTAGCTCCGTGTACATCAGTGCTCTGGTAATGTCTCCGAATGATTCACTTGGCGAGTCGATCACTAACTCCGATGACTTCAAGTGTCGATCACTAACTAACTTCTCTAAGTAAATGCGTCTTCTTATATACCCATCAGACCAAACTGTAACGTAGCGCAAAGCTTAGTTTACAGCTGGTTTGCATTTTTGACGTAGTTGCTGCTTTGCGCTTTCGCCGTAGTTAATATTAGTGCTGTTCACATTATTCGAAGTTTTTAAAAATTCGAAGTTCTTCGAATATTCGAATATTCGCATTTCAACGAAGTCTTCGAAGTTGGAAAAAACTTCGAAGTTTTTGTGAATTTTTGTTCTCGAAGTCTTCGAAGTTTAAATGTAGTGAAAAACTTCGAAGACTTCGAAGACTTCGTAAGCAAAAGGTGAAGTGAGAGCGCACAATGCAAACAAACGTGCATCACACAAATTATTTGAGGGATGAAAGCGTTTGCTTTGTTTGTACGGTTTTATGTTTTTTGTTGTTATTCTATGCAGAAAATTAAAAACATGTTTTTTTTGTGTTATTTTATTACATAAAATTTATTTTATTATTAAATATGTATTATAATATATATTATTATTAAATATGTTATTATTAAATATTTTTTATATTAAATAAATAATTCACAT
>NC_051848.1:83047282-83060165 GCF_002237135.1 Teleopsis dalmanni
GCAACTAGTAACATGAAAATTGTCATTTCTATTTAATTAACGATAACCTTTCATGTATGTCGATCTAGTAACTATCAATGATTATGCAGTTATTTAAATAAATCTCCATTTCTCGGCAATTATCCGCTTGCAAAAGCTAATAGTCGATACACTTGTACCCCTTGTACTGATATTCCGTTTATACTTATTCAGTATCTGTGAAGTGCATATATTTGCGAAATAGCGTTAATTATTCAAACTGCCATATAAGCCGAAGGTTTAATTTTAGTTTTTTTTATTCATCTTAAATTGATTTCTATATAATTTTATTATAATACATTTGGCAAAACTAAAGCATACTATTTTTAAAAATGTTTTACCAATTATTGGTAAATATTTTATATACATATGTGTTCTTATGATTGTATTACTTCTTAAGATTTAATATAAATATTATGTAAATGCGATAAAATTGGAAATCCATACTTAGTAACGATTAATTACGAAAACAATTATAACTCTTTCTTCAAATGCCATTATAATGAAAAATTGTTTCAATGCTGCAAATAAAATTTTGATATCTCTTGCCCCCGAAATTACATACAAAAATATGTCCATATGTTCATGTTTAAACACAAAGTAAGTAGGCATGAATGAATATAAAATAGCGAATAATTCTTTTTACTACTTACATTATAATTCAAGGAAGCAATAACAACATCTCAAAGAGCAAAAGGAGCAAAAAACACAAAAAAGAAATATACAAATTTCTTGAACCTATGAAGCAGAGAATATTGCAAAATCTTCTTTGGTATGAAGCAAAAACGACTGAAGCGACGTCGGCAGAGATTTGAGTGATTTGGGTACCCAGTAGTAGATACCTAGAACAAAAATTCATTTCTATGGCATTGTGACTCTATAATATTTTTACTCAATGGCAACTAGTAACATGAAAATTGTCATTTCTATTTAATTAACGATAACCTTTCATGTATGTCGATCTAGTAACTATCAATGATTATGCAGTTATTTAAATAAATCTCCATTTCTCGGCAATTATTCGCTTGCAAAAGCTAATAGTCGATACACTTGTACCCCTTGTACTGATATTCCGTTTATACTTATTCAGTATCTGTGAAGCGCATATATTTGCAAAATAGCGTTAATTATTCAAACTGTCATATAAACCGAAGGTTTAATTTTAGTTTTTTTTATTCATCTTAAATTGATTTCTATATAATTTTATTATAATACATTTGGCAAAACTAAAGCATACTATTTTTAAAAATGTTTTACCAATTATTGGTAAATATTTTATATACATATGTGTTCTTATGATTGTATTACTTCTTAAGATTTAATATAAATATGTAAATGCGATAAAATTGGAAATCCATACTTAATAACGATTAATTACGAAAACAATTATAACTCTTTCTTCAAATGCCATCATAATGAAAAATTGTTTCAATGCTGCAAATAAAATTTTGATATCTCTTGCCGCCGAAATTACATACAAAAATATCAATGTCCATATGTTCATATTTAAACACAAAGCAAGTAGGCATGAATGAATATAAAATAGCGAATAATTCTTTTTACTACTTACATTATAATTCAAGGAAGCAATAACAACACCTCAAAGAGCAAAAGGAGAAAAAAACACAAAAAAGAAATATAAAAATTTCTTGAACCTATGAAGCAGAGAATATTGCAAAATCTTCTTTGGTATGAAGCAAAAACGAAAGAGGCGACGTCGGCAGAGATATGAGTGATTTGGGTACCCATTAATAGATACCTAGAACAAAAATTAATTTCTATGGCATTGTGACTCTATATTTTTACTCAATGCTGAAAGAAGTTGCAAAGCAAAAGAAAATGCAGTAGTATTTGTGTGTTAGGTGTGACTTTTCCCAGCAGTTTTTTAGGAGACATTTGTCGCTAGGCATTTTTGACTACGAAAATAAAATAAGCCAAATGCAAATGCAACAACAAAACGTACAATCGCAATTGTTCACAGTTGTGTGCACACACATTTGTACTGTGTACGTTTTGTTGTGGCATTTGCATTTGGCTTATTTTATTTTCGTAGTCAAAAATAATTGCTTGAAAATAGTCACAGCAATTCAAACCCTAATTCTACCATTCTTGAGAATACATGTAAGTTGCGCGAGCATTTAAAAATTTACTGATCTGCATCTTAAAGTGAAAATAGGCGATATTTATTAGACGCTTTATTTAATGGCTATTCGTTAAAGCGATAAAAATAAAATATCATAAACATTGCGAAAATTAAAAATTATTAAATGAAGTGCAATTAATCGACAGTAATTGTAAGTATGCAATTGTTAAATCTTCTATATACCGCCAAGAACGTTAAATACTAAGGTTAGGCATTGCGCAGATAAGTTATAAAATCTTATAAAATTGTGTGACATCATAATTTGTTTACATTTTTTACTTTAACAAAGTTAAAAAACTTTTTCTTTAAATCCAAAATATTTTTTGAATTGTGGATTTACAATTTTAACTGCTTGCGAACAGTTGTAAATGATGATGGACACATGATGATGCGTAGTTTTAGTATACAGCCATAGTCAAAAGTATTTACACAACGAAAGTTTTTGTACATATTGCATAAAAATATGTTTTTATTGTTGTTGTTGGACGTCAGTTGCAAAAAATTTTTTTGTTATCACTTAGATATATCTATGCAGAACCAAATAAAAAAAGAATTGGAAAGATAACTGTTCATTTGACAAAAATATAAACAACTGCGCTGATGCTTATTAGTAGTCAAAAGTATTTACACAAAACGTTAATTTCATTTTCTTCTTCTTAATTGATGAATTTTTAAAAATTTTTTTTATTTTTATTTAATTAATATAATTAATATTTGGTTACACCACCTTTGGCATCAATAATTGCCCGTAACCTAGCTGGAATTGATCGAATCCAGCTGCGAATCAATTTGGACCGAATATTCGCTATTTCAATTATGATATCACTACATTTTGGATTTTTATCAATAGTATTTTGCTGTTTTATGAAGTCTCAAGCATATTCAATGACATTAAGGCCAGAGCTCTGTGCAGGCTATAAAAAAACAGTAGGATTTAACTCTTTTAAAATTGGATTAAGTCCACATCCTTGATGACATGGTGCATTGTCATGTTGTAGAACCCAGTTATTGATAGGAAAAGGTCTATTTTCTGACGTCAAGACATGGTTATTTAAAATACCAATATAACCGGACTGATTTAAGGTGCCATTTTTCGGTACCAAATCTCCAAATGCATTGTATGATAGACATTCCAAAAACAAAACCGTGCCACCTTCAAATCTATTGAGTGGCTGCACTGCTTTATTCTTTTGGCGTTGTCGAAAATGCATGGAGTGGTTATCAAATGAACCCTAGAATTGAAATTCAGACTCATCTGTTCATAACACATTGTTTCAAAACTGTATAGGTTACTTAAAATACTTCAAAACAAATGAGAGAATATTTAATAAGATTGTTAGAGTAATATTGACTATTTTGTGCACCACATAGGTATTGATATTAATATTTTTCCACCTCCGATGTAGTGTAGCATCACTAATAATTTTGCCAATCAACTTTTCCGATGATGCTGCTATTTTGCCAGAACTTATTGTAGGATTTTCTACGACTACTCCTAATAATCATGTGCATTCCCTTTGATTCATGGGAGGTTTCCGCCCAGTCGTTTTCAAATTTTTTAAATTTTCACTTATATTCTTATTTTACAATAGATTTTACACAGTTTTATGTAATATTTTGCATAACTTTACTAAATTCGTCGTCGAAATACCACTATTATATTAGGTAACAACCTCAGTTCGCATTTCAACTGATAATTCCTTGGTTTTTATCATTTTCCTGAATAATTTCTGAAATTTTGAAATTTCTAAACTTGTGTAGTTTGTGACAAAAGCCAACAACTGCACTTACTTAAAGGAAATCCTACAATAAATGCTAATTAATATTTTGTGTAAATACTTTTGACGCAAAAAAAATGTGTGTAAATACTTTTGACAACTAATAAGCATCAGCGCAGTTGCTTATATTTTTGTCAAATGAACAGTTATCTTTCCAATTCTTTTTTTATTTGGTTCTGCATAGATATATCTAAGTGATAACAAAAAAATTTTTTGCAACTGACGTCCAACAACAACAATAAAAACATGTTTTTATGCAATATGTACAAAAACTTTCGTTGTGTAAATACTTTTGACTATGGCTGTATAATATTTTTAATATACCACCAATACTATTTATGTTGTTTTTTCAGATAAAACAAATTTATTACATTAACCTAATATATTCATCTGGTCATATATTCATCTGGTCATTTGGCGCGCAAGGTGATCACTCCGCAACTTCTTTTAATTGTTTTGTTTTTTAATCGGAAAAAAGCTAATTTTAAATTTCAATGTATGAACAATCGAGCTATGATTATAAATAAATATAATTTTTAAAAACGGTGCCCGATATTAAACGCTAAATTTCAGGTTTTTGTAATTTAAAAATTTCTTTCTAACAAAATTAATTTTTTTACTTTTGCAAAATAAACAAAAACAAAAATTGAGTTTGCTCATAACAGCTGATAGAGACAGCATATGAAAGTTAACAAAAGTTAATAATTGTAAATGTGGTGTTGCCACAGTATAAGTTTAAGTGTTTTTAAAAACAAAAAAACTTAAATAAAATAAATTTTATAAATTATATATATTAAATTTTAAATAATTAAATGAACAAACTGCTAATATATTGAAAACTATTATATGAGCGAAAAAGTTATACGACGGCATTCTCAAATTAGTGAAAATGGCCTAAATGGCTATATAATGCTAAGTACAGAGGACGTTAAAATAAATGAACAATCCACAACCAAACCTTTACATAAAGAAATTACTGAAGGAAATATATCAAAAATAGCTGGTGAAATTGCCATAGCTAATAAAATAAAATTAATTAATAATCCAACGAGCTTTTCATCCAAAAACGCAAACAATACCAATTCCAGCCAAAAAAAATGTGGAAATACACTGGTGACGAAGAAAGCGACACTCAATCGGTAAGTAGCGTCAAAAGCGCGCCAACAAACACTTCCATTTGTACAAAAAGATTTGGTGAAACAACGCAACCAGAATGGCAACGGGTAAACTCGTCAAAAAGAAGTCGTTCAAGTCCCCAAGGAACTCGACAAAGTTCAAATATCAAACAAAAGAAGCTGGATACCTATTGGTTGTCAACTGAACCTAAAAAAAACTCTAACCGATATTCCGTGCTATATGAAGACTCTCATTCATCAGAAAAGTCCATTGAGCAAAATGAAAAAATTACAATCTCAAAGCCTCCCCCAATATTTGTTGCAGGAGTCGGTAATATAAACCATTAAGGCAGCTTCTGAATGAAATAGCCCCTAACGAATATAACTTTAAAATACTTGCCAACAATGAGGTTAAAATACAGCCTAGTAGCCCAGAAAAATACTCTGCAATCACTAAGGCTCTTGAAGCCAAAAAAACTGAGTTCCATACCTATAAACTTAAACAAGACAGAAGTTTTAACGTTGTATTGAGAGGCATGCATCCTTCTATGCCAGTCGGTGAAACCGAAGAGGCGATAAATAGCTTAGGCTTTAAGGTGGCCAATATAAGTAATATACGTCAACGAACAACCAAAAATCCACTTCCGTTATTTTTATTGGTTTGAAACCGTCAGACACAAACAAGAATATTTTCAATTGTAACAACCTACTGCATTCAAAAATCACTTTTGAAGCTCCAAGAAAAAAACGCGAAATTCCCCAATGCTCTCGTTGTCAGCGTTATGGTCATACAAAGCATTACTGTAAACGAACGCCCCGCTGTGTAAAATGCCCTGGTAATCACTTGACATCAGAGTGTACTCGTAATGTAGTCGACAATGAAGTAAAATGTGTATTATGCAACGGAAATCACCCCGCTAATTACAAGGGCTGTGAAGTATACAGACAGCTTCAACAAAAAGCGTTTCCACCTCTCCGTAAAAAAGGAACCACTAGTCCACCAACGCGCACATAGTTCGTTCAAGCTGGTCGAACATACTCTAATGTCGTAAGCAACGGCCAAACCATCACTAGTGAACCACAAACAAGATCAGAAAACAACGATATGTCAGAGCTGAAAGTAATGCTTAAAACACTAATGCAACAAATGAGTACTATGCTAAATATTTTAACAGCGTTCGTCGCTAATACATCAAAATAATGAGTGCGTTTAAAATTGCTTTCTGGAATGCTAATGGGCTAGCTCATAGCAGCGAACTACAGACTTTCCTCACTGACAAAAATATTGATATTATGTTAATATCAGAAACCCACTTCAACCAAAGAAGCCATCTCAGATTTCCGAAGTATTCTATATACGATGCCAAACACCCATCTGGAAATGCTCGCGGAGGAGCTGCGATAATCGTGAAAAGCGATATTGATCACTCTGTGCACAACAAATACGAAAAACCATTTCTTCAGTCAATATCATTAACAGTTAAAAACAATAAAGGTCCAATATGTATAGCCTCTATCTATTGCCCACCAAACCAAAAAATTAAAAGTCATCAGTTTGAGGAATTTTTCCACACGCTTGATCAAACATTTATAGCTGCTGGGGACTTCAATGCAAAGCATACTCACTGGGGCTCCAGACTAATCACACCAAGACGCCGCGAATTGTTTAAGACTATGCAGGCCAACGATTTGCTTGACGCATCAACTGGTGAACCAACTTACTGGCCAACAGACCACAATAAAGTTCCAGATGTGTCGATTTTTGCATATTTAAAGGCATTTCAAGCTCACTATTATCGATTCATTCCAGTTTAGATCTTTCCTCAGACCACTCTCCCCTTATTATGGAGTTGAACTCTAAAATTTTTGTAAAGAACAAAGAGCCTCGATTATACAACAAAAGAACAGACTGGAGTATTTTCAGAAGCATCATAAATGAAAATTTAACAACCAACATCCCACTCAAAACCGGTACCGATATCGAATCTGCGGTCGAGCAATTTAATACAACCGTACAGAATGCCGCGTGGAACTCAACCATGCATTTTAATGAATACAAAGAAGAACACATAGACAGAGGCATAAAGGAACAGCTACTTCAGAAACGTAAATTGCGACGAATTTGGCAAATAACAAAAAATCGTGAAGACAAAAGACGTTTGAATGAAGCGATAAAAAAACTTAAAGAAACCCTAAGGGAGAACAAAAACAAAAACATTGAAACATACCTATCTGCATTGTCTCCCAGTGATGCAACCGACTATTCATTATGGCGGGCCACTCGTAAGCTGAATGGATCAACGCCACACATTCCACCACTCAAAATGTATAATGGATAGTGGGCTAGATCCAGAATCGACAAGGCTCAAATTTTCGCAGAGCATCTTCAAGGTGTATTTCAACCATACCCGTGCATAAGTTATGAAGACGACACTGAAATTGAGTCTTTCCTGCAAACACCACATCAAATGGACTTCCCGGTTCCTAAAACCACAATACAAGAAATTAAATGGACAATTAAGACTAAAATTAAAACCAAAAAGGCTCCTGGGTACGATTTGATTACTGGCAAAGTGTTGAAAGAGCTTCCAAACATTGGTCTTGTTTTCATCAACCAACTTTTTAATGCTATTATATGTCAAGAATACTATCCAAGTCAATGGAAAGTAGCTCAAATTATCCTGATACCAAAACCAGGTAAACCTTTAGAGTTAGTTACATCTTATCGACCTATAAGCTTACTTCCGGTGCTCTCCAAAGTCTTCGAAAAAATACTCTTAAAGCGTCTTAACCAGATCACCCAAAGTCGCTTACTAATTCCTGCTCACCAATTCGGGTTTCGAAACCGCCACTCAACCATTGAACAGGTAAATCGTGTTTATCAATATGCAAGAGATGGACTGGAAAGAAAAGAATACTGCACTGCAGCATTTATCGATATAACGCAAGCATTTGACAAGGTATGGCACACCGGACTGCTCTACAAATTGAAATTACATCTACCATACAGCGTCTATTTGTTACTTAAGTCTTATATCAATAACCGATATTTCATGGTTAAAATAGAAGACTATAATACGAAAATCTTCCCGATAAAAGCTGGAGTGCCACAAGGGAGTGTACTAGGTCCAACCCTCTACACACTGTTCACAGCTGACTTACCACTTAATCCATCAACGTACACCGCAAATTTTGCCGATTACACAGTGATCATGGCTAAAAGCAAAAATCCAACAATCGCTACTAGTCAGTTGCAAACAAACCTAGATAGCATCCAAGTGTGGCTAAACAATTGGCGCATTAAAGCTAATGAATCCAAATCTGCACAAACCACATTCACTCTTCGCAATGGTTACTGTCCACCAGTCACACTAAATAATAACATACTACCACAATCCGATCACGTAAAGTATCTAGGTGTTCATCTTGATTGGCGTCTCACCTGGAAACATCATATATTTACGAAACGCAAGCAACTGGGTCTAAAAATGCGCTCCATGCACTGGCTTCTTTGCCAAAATTCAAAACTATCACTGAACAATAAAATACTTTTATATAAAGTTATTTTAAAACCAATATGGACCTACGGTGTCTCGATCTGGGGAACAGCTGCTAAATCTAATATAGCGATATTGCAAAGATTTGAATCAAAAATACTTCGTTTATGTGCGGCTGCTCCATGGTATATTCCAAATAGCACTTTACAGCGCGATCTCCACGTCCCATCAGTGTTTGAAACAATACAAGCAGTCAGCAAAATCTATCGTATAAGACTATCAAATCACCCGAACCCACTGGCACACGAGCTACTATCAGACATCAATCATCCACATCGACTAAGAAGATTTTCTACGTCGGACTTGCCAAGTAGAACCCTAAACATGTGAATCGTAATTGTAAACTCACTGAAATTAAATATTTATAACCAACTATTTACTCACTATTATTAGTCATCATTATTATTAGTTGTAATTTAATCTTTAGCGATGTTTACTACTGAGTGTCCCGCACATGTCTACAAATCACTTTTTCTATTTTTATGTTCATAAATAATACTGAATGTTCTTTTACAGATTGTATTTATATAATAATATTAAAAAAAAAAAAAAAAAATATTTGAAAAATTAAACTGGATATACATACATTTGCTTAATAATTAGAATAGAGGAAAAATATATTTTTCTTATTAATTGTGGCTTTGCTAAAAGAAAAAATGCCAAGATTTAAAGCAAAAACAAATCCTTCTAAATACACACAGAGAAGTCAAACTATGCGATTAAGACGAGAAACCAGAAGTTCTGAGGAACATTTGCGAAACAATGACACTGATAGGGAACGGATGGTGCAGTTGCGTTTAAATGAAACTCAGAACCAAAGAAACCAACGGTTAAACGGAGATATATCACGACATAGACGAACCCGTCAACACGTAACTGATGTAAATAGGCAACAAAATCGAGAGCGCATTCAAAAACAACGTGCATTGACCTGGTCATCGTTCAAACGTCTTGCATTTGAATATGATCCAGTAATAGATTATTCAGCAAATCCCAAAATTATAGTTGGCGAAATGAATATTGAATGTGGATATTGTCATGCATTAAAATTTAAAAATGAAACACCTGGAATATGTTGCGCATCAGGAAAAATGGTATTGTTTTCATTGAATCCACCACCCGAGCCCTTGAAAACATTAATAGCTGGCATAACATATGAGTCAAAATTATTTTTGAAAAAAATTCGAAAATTTAATTCATGCTTTCAAATGATCTCTTTTGGAGCAACAAACGTAGTTAAAAATACAAGTAACAACAATTCCAATGTTGAAACAACTTTCAAAATTCAAGGTCAGGTTTATCATAGAATTGGTTCGTTACTATCGATGCCCGATGAGGACCCCAAATTTCTGCAAATTTACTTCATGGGCAGTGAGGAAGATAGAGTAAATGCAAGATGCAACTATAATCATATTGAAATAAATGCAGAAAAGGCAACAGTTGCATCTTTAGAAGCGTTTGTAAATGAGAACAATCAGTTAATGAAATTGTTCAAAGGAGTGTCGAACAGATTACAAAATGACAATTACATGATTGTAATCAAAGCCGACAAAGTATCAGTTGGAGAACATACACGACGATTTAACGCTCCAACTATAAATGAAGTCGCTGTTGTAATAGTTGGCGAACAGTTTGAAAAACGAGACATTAAAATTATGCGTAGAGATAAAATATGGCAAACAATTGAAGATACTCATCGTTCATATGATGCATTGCAATAGCCCCTAATATTTTGGGAGGGAGAAGATGAATATCAAATCAATATTAAACAACGAAATCCATTAACTGGTGTGTAGTTTTGTAACTGATTGAATAGATTTCCGTTTAGTAACTATTTAATAAATTATTTTCAGGTGAAGAAACAAACAAAAATATTAGCGAAATGAACTATTATTCATATCGTTTGATGATCCGAAACCATGAAGATAATCACATTTTAAAGTGCCGTCAATTATTTCATCAATCGTAGTCGATATGTACGCGAAAATTGAAAGCGAACGATTGCGATACATTCGATTCAAGCAAACAAAATTGCGTGCAGAAGAGTATATACATCTACGCGATGCTGTTAATAATAATATAGATGGGAATTAGGACCTTAGTAATATTGGTAATGTGTTCATACTTCCATCTTCATATACTGGCAGCCCACGTCATGCATATGGTCGACCAGATTTATTTATAACATATACATGTAATCCGCAATGGGATGAAATAAAAAAATTGTTATTACCTGGACAAACGCCAATTCATCGTCCCGATATTACCGCACGGATGTTTAAACAAAAATTAAAATCTTTGATTGATTTAATTGTAAAACACTCTCTATTTGGAGAAACACGTTGCTGGATGTATTCTATTGAGTGGCAAAAAAGAAGTTTGCCACATGCTCATATTTTAATTTGGTGTGTTGAAAAAATCAGACCTGAAGAAATTGATAAAATAGTTTCTGCAGAAATTCCAGATCCAAATGTTGACAAAGAGCTATTTAAAATTGTGACAAAAAATATGATACATGGTCCATGCGGAAATTTAAATATGACGTCATTTTGCATGGAAAATGGTAAATGCACAAAAGGATTTCGAAAAGATTTTGTTAGAGATACGATAACTGGAATTGATGGCTATCCTATATATCGCCGAAAAAATTTGGAAAATGGAGGCCAATCCTTTTCACTAAAGTTGAGAAATATTGAATATGAAGTTGAAGTAGACAATAGATGGGTAGTGCCATATTCGCCATTGTTACCCAAGATATATAAAGCGCACATCAATGTAGAATTTTGTAGCTCCGTAAAGTCAATAAAATAAATTTGCAAATATGCTCATAAAGGTAGTGATATGGCAATATTTGCAGTTCAAAATATAAACGAAAATGATGAAATAACACGCTACCAAATGGGCAGATATATCAGCAGTAACGAAGCCATTTGGCAAATTTTTGGTTTTCAAATACACGAACGAGATCCAGCTGTAATACATTTAAGTATACATCTTGAAAATGGTCAACGTGTTTTTTATTTCAACGAACAAAATGCAATAGAAAGGGCATTAACAGCACCAAAAACTACGTTAACCGAGTTCTTTGAATTGAATAAACAACACAATATTTTTGGGCAATACGCAAGAACTCGGAAGTTCCAACATATTTCACATGAAACAAAACTTTAAAAAAGTGGCAGCCACGTAAACGAGGTGTTGCAGTCAATGGTTATCCAGGATTATTTTCAGCAAACACACTGGGTCGTTTATATACTGTTCATCCAAAACAATGAGAGTGTTTTTCGTATGAGTATTTGAGAACTATCAATGGTCAGCTATACAATACATATCATGATGCATGTAGAGAATTGCAATTGCTGGAAAGCGATAATCATTGGGACATCACGCTCCGGGATGCAGTATTAAGTTTTTTTCCACATCAAATTCGTCAATTATTCGCCATATTGTTGACAACATGTTTTCCAAATAATCCCAAAGAATTGTGGGGAAAATATAAATGCTCAATGAGTGAAGATATACTACATAGACATAGAACAACAAATTATGACTCAAATATTCAATTTAATCGTGAAATTTATAACGAAGCTTTGATTATGATCGAAGACTCATGTTTACTTATATAAAATCAACCACTTAAATTATTAAGATTGTATTCGCCAAATTGTTTGGCAACCGATCTATTTAACAATGATATGCAGCGCGAACTTCAGTATAGCTCAGAAGATTTGGTTGAATTTGTTATAAGAAGCGAACAAATCTTAACGCACTAACAAATCTCATTTATGATCGGGTTTCGAACGCAATTGCGGCAAAAGAAGGCGGCTTTTTTTTCTTGGATGCACCAGGTGGAACTGGAAAAACTTTCTTAATTTCAGTCATTCTTGCAAAGATTAGGATGCAAGATAATATCGCTTTAGCACTTGCATCATCTGGAATCGCTGCGACATTGTTAGATGGTGGTAGAACAGCCCATTCGGCACTAAAGTTGCCACTAAACATACATTCATGTGAAAATGCAGTATGCAATATAAAAAAAACATTCCAATATGGCTAAAGTACTTCAAAAATGTCACATCATTGTTTGGGATGAATGCACAATGGCACAAAGCATTAAATCGAACACTTAAAGATTTAAATGCCAACTATAGACTTTTTGGAGGCACTTTAATTTTATTGGCAGGTTCAATCTATGCTGATGAAATCAATGCTTGCCTTAAATCATCTATTTTGTGGCGAAGTGTCCATATATTGCGACTTACTGAAAACATG